>NC_083563.1:35058817-35658817 GCF_019925205.1 Metopolophium dirhodum | reverse complement strand
TTCTATAATATATACGTCGGATATTAAATTCATTGGGCCACTGCAGTGCCTGCGCATACATGATAAGACATAAGTTTACACCCGACAACCCTTGACGTAAACAGAAACCGGGAGTGTCGCGAAGGCCCATATTATGGTAATATAGTATAATATACACCGGAAGTCTGTGGTTATTAATTAATGTACCTACCTAAATACCTAACGGGGAATACCGAATTCTCTATAAGTTTTGTTTGGTGTACTTAAAACTGCAGTAGATAGGTACCTACCCTCAGTGGCGTCATTTCAGTTTTTATTAGACTAGGGCAACTTTTCACGGCTTTTCCGACTCAAAATTTTTTTCACTCAGATTCTCATAGCATAGTGCCATAGTGGTTAAGGGTGGGGGAGGTGTAGTAAATGTGCCAACTTAAGGTTGATGTAAATACTAGACTGGGGCACATGCCCAAGTTTCCTCACCCCAAATGACGCCACTGCCTACCCTAAAATAAATAATAATATTCTCGACCTGGTCGTCTGACCTACACCAACTTCAACAACTCGACATAATATTATAATATTACATCATACTGCAGTATTAATTGTTTTCGTGGTCCATAAAAATATGATTAGGAACGTTTCTACAATATGGGTAGCCACAAATAACATGTTTTTGTTTACTGTTTACTCGTTCTTTTGGCTAGTTTCAAGGTGTACAACGTTCAGTAGGTAAATGGTTTCTTGCCATCGAAACTAGTGGTAGCCCTAGGCCCTAGGGCAAGTCAACTATAGGACATATTTCAATCCTAAGCTACACTTTTAAGGTACCCGCCGCCATTAAATTAAAAAAAAAATCAGAGTAGGTACCTACCAGATAAAAGTATTGATATTTGCTTAAAACTGTCAAAACTAAATATAAAATATCTTAATGATAAATTATCAGAGTAAAACTAATATTATTTAATAAAATAATTAACGTTAGAATTTCAAACAAAATAATAACTAATTCATTAATATCTTGTAAAAACTAAAAAGGTGCCTATATAGACATGTCTATTTTTATTTTTTACTGACTAGTACCTCGACACCTCGTACCAATAATATAATAAAAACCACATTTATTATGAAACAATAATATTGTGTTAATGAAATTCAATGGGGTAACATAATTGAGTATAATTCCTGCATATCTACTTATTCTACCCACTAAATATACAAAAGTACAAAACCATTTTAGAATGTATACTAACAATTTTGTACACCAACACTACCTATAATCTATATATAATATAACATAAAATAATAATTTCATTACGCAATGTTTTATCTAATACATATCCTAAAACGTCAAAGTGGTCAAACCATATAAATGCTTTGAGATAAGTCTACCTACCAAATTAGAATCATTTAACAATTTACTTCATTATTTTGGTCAGTTGCGAACATAAAATGTATTTGTTTCCAAGAAAAGTGAAACCGTTCTTAAAGCATTATTTAGACGTAATATTATAGTTTATGACTTTTTCAATTGTATAAGTAGAGGAAATATCGTGTTTGTATAATATAATGACGTCATTGTCTTGTCGAAAAACATTTGAATTGTTGAAGAAGTTAAGGCTCCTCGCGCAGATGTGTTCATTGCCGTTCGGATATCTGATTAACGTCAGAAGCTAATAATAAAGTCCATCGTATCACTTTCAAAACGTAGGGACAAATGGACATTATAACTTCTACTTTTTATATACAATTGATTTCATGTAAGTACGTATTACTAATATTGGAGTTTCATTTTACAGGGTAGACTCTTGCGAATCTAAAGTAGAAGTGGTCACTCCGTATTGGGCTTCGAACAGCGTGGGTAAGACCAGAGCGATCGTTAACACCGAACACTTCGAACAAGCTATTCATCAAGAAGTCTGCACGTGAGTCGATAAAAATAAGCAAAAAACAAAATAACTAATTTATGTAAACCAAACAGACTACAAATATTCTGACTTACATCTTATTATTCGCTCCTTGAATTGTTGTATTTTTTACAACAATGTTTGCCGTGTTGCTGTTTAATGTTTACCACCTATTGCTTTAAATGATACTAATATCTAAAGTCCTAACTTTTAACAAATTTAATATTCAATCGGTTTGCTTCGTAATGTGAAATTTAAAATACTAATAAATCACTATTGATTTGAAAAGAACAAAATTGTGTTATAACCATTAGTTAAAATTTAAAAACATTTTGAGTATTTTTGACTGAAAAAATAAACATCTTGCAATCAAATAATCTACCTATTTCTTTTCTCATCACAATATCTATATATAATAAGTTGGTATACAGAATGGCCACCGTGTTTTTAAATTTTCCTGTTAAAAAAAATATTTTGAAAGCCCGATGGATCCATCCTGTATTGTAAACAAGGTGATTCTTTTAAAAAGATAAATACCCATTTTTTTATAAAGTACCTAGGTACTAACATTATTCAAAATATTTTTGTACATAATTTAAAATTCTGAAGTCACGAGTCATTTCAAAACAACATTTTTGAAAAATCATTAATTTTAACTCCAAAGCTGATGATTTTCTGATAATTTCAGAATATAAAATTCAAATTTCACGGGGTGTCACCATTGGGTGACTTCCCCTTCCCGCTAATCAACCGACATCCCATTTACTTATTGTAGGTACTACATGTAAATACAAATTGTAAATATACATTTTTGTTCAATAAAAAAAAAAAATTCAAATTTTTACGAGTAGGTAGTTAATTAGTAAAGTATAAGTATGGATGAGTGGAATAGTGGACCAACATTTTTCGGATTAGACATACCTTTGCTAATCTAAGCTTTGTAGTATACAATATATTACATACAGTTAGGTATAATTTATAACTAATTAAACACTCGTTTAGTCGTTTATAATTCAATTTGTATGTATTCGTATTGAATATTTTAGTTTACTCTGCTTTTGAATATGAAATTAAAAATGTAGGCTGACATTCGATAAAGTAACAACTTAAATAAAATATCATTCTTTCTTCAAAATCTGGGTTTGTTATGTTTATGACTTGAGAATATAAAAAAAAATATTCCCAAAAACGTGACTGCTTTGCGAGAATAATATTAGTGTTTACCTTTAATTTTTAAAATAATCTCCTAGGCCCTAGTATAATAATACATATTATACACCCGCCTAAATATAATATTAATATGTGCGTTTTCCTATTCACGATCGACAACCATTAACCATCATAGCCCATGGGTAGGTTACGGTACCTATTTAATAAATTTCCTAAACATAGCATGAGCAAAAATTACAAAAATTAATTTTTATATTCACAGTAAGACGCTGACGGGACGCTGTTCGGGGGACTGTGGATGCGAACAAAAGTATAAATGGCACAGGCTGTTGGCGTACGATCCCGACAATGACTGCAAAGGGATATTCATGGATTGGTTTTTATTCCCGTCTTGCTGTGTGTGTCGATGCGATTCGGCAACCCCGAACAATGTTTAGCGAAGATCATCATCGTTCGTGCACGTCAACTTTGTGCTTATTATATTATATTATATAAATATATTACATATAGATATATATTTATTATCCTTTAGTATAACTGTTTATATAGGAATAATAGTTAATACCTATGCTTATATTATAATATTTCGTATACATATATTTATATATTCAGTGCCTATTTAAGATAATATGCCTATCCACGTACGTCTGTGTAATATTGTCACTCACGCGTGTTTAAGATATTTATTGTGTTTGGTCTTGGAAATAATCCTCTTATGAATAATAAATTATAAACATTTAAATTCATAATATTTTATTAGTATTTTATAATATATTTAAACATGTCGGTTACTCATGTAATATCAATTTCACTATAGAAACTATATTTTTATTTCTTAATGACGGTTGTATAAACATAAATTATATTAGGTATTATAAATGATTACTTTATACATGCTAGCTGGTTAACCTACTTTTATATCTCTTTATAGCTTAATATACTAGCTGATCCCGTGCACTTTGTTGCCCGTAAAAATGGCAACTCTTAAAAAAAATATGATTGTTTCATTTATCATTATTTTGGGTGTAACACGCTGCAGTAAGTGCAACACAGTAATCACATTTTCTGTAACATTAAAATTATTACAAATAGATAAATAAACATCAAAATTACCATTAATATTTCCAGTTACTGGGAATGTATCTACACCAAATTTAGCTTAAAGATTATTAGTATTATACAAATAAATATTATACAAATTATTTCAAATAAAAATGGGAAAATATTGCCAGATGCAACCAATTCGCAATAACCGCCGTGGACAGTAGGATTGACCATTTCACGTATACATAATCATCAGCAGTGGAGAAGTTGTCACTATTTGAATTGTAAATTGTAATACATAGTAATAAAGTTATTCCAATTTCAGATCATTTTATTTCGGATCTCCTAGCATCTTTCTTGAAGTGTTAAACAAATGAAATTATATTAAATGCAGGCACCATCGCCGATAGTTGGTACAACTATTTGAGGTGCCTTCATTCCATTGACAAAAATCTCTTCAATCGATGACATTTTTTTACAAAATATCTTAACAATTTTATTGAATATATACATTTTTAAATAATTAGTCAATAAAACGAATAATAAACGTTATAATTCAGTTAAAATGAAACAAAATTGTAATAATCATAGTATAAGGAATGAGAAGTATGCTCAATGATAAGACTGCGCATATTTTTTTAAACGGCAATGTATAATTTATATAGGCAACCAACAAATAAACCCAAGGCGTCAAGGCGACGTCACGAGTAGGTATACATTTAATCTTATGTAATGCAGCTTGCACAAAAACACAAGGCGATGCACGTGCGCGAACTAGGACAAAAACACGGTTTGAGTTGATCATACTTCTTATTTCTTATACTATGGTACCTCGTACCTAATATTAATATACCGACTATGTTTAATAATGTTAATAAATAATAATATTGTTAATCGTGGAAATAATAATAATAATACTAACAATAATAAAGTTCGTTGTATATAGGTATACAATTTACACGTACAATTTTGTTTTTTGCCGATTTTAACCCATTCAAATCTAAATTTTGCAAAATTCTTTCTTGGCGCACGGTGAAATTATAATATTAATCTACCCTCAAAATTTAAAATCAATAGGTTCGGCTATGCGTTGTTATGAATCAGTCGCTCAGGACTGCAGTCTCGTTTATATACATATACATCTTATTATCTTAACTCGGTTAATTTTGATATTGATTATGGAGCAGTTGTTAGACGACCAGTAACAGGTTATCCGTGTCAAATTATGGAGGATAACCGTTCAAGATACAATTTGAAAATAAAAAAGACAGTGATGAAGAGGCGATACCATAGGCGCAAATAGCGTTTGAGATTTGGGGGGGGGGCTAAAGCCTTACTTTGATAATATTGAATAAGCTTA
This sequence comes from Metopolophium dirhodum, assembly GCF_019925205.1. Classification (NCBI taxonomy): domain Eukaryota; kingdom Metazoa; phylum Arthropoda; class Insecta; order Hemiptera; family Aphididae; genus Metopolophium; species Metopolophium dirhodum. The sequence continues at coordinate 35,653,360 of NC_083563.1, read as the reverse complement.
AAACAAAATGTAGGAAATGTTTGGGGGACCTATTGACATTTTTTTTTGGGGGGGGGGGGGGGTCTTTAGGAGCCCCCCCCCCCCTATTTGCGTTTATTAAGCTACATCAAGGTTATAATTACTAATCAAATATAAATGTAATATTACATTTTGAAAATGTTACGTTTTCTTGTCAACAAACTTGTAGTATACATATTACATATTATTGGCAATTACTATTGAAAACCCTTCGTAGGATTATTGCATACGAATAGAGAATCATATTTTGTAAACAGATATTATTTAATCAATATAAATAATCAAATTATTATTAATAAACTGTGAACATTTTGAATAAAATTACTAAAATAGTATAATCCTAAGCCAGTTGTTTCTTTTATGATAAATATAACTGTCATAATGGTCTGTATCATGATCATTTTTTAATTGCCATTGTCAACAAGGCGTTTGTTTTCCAAAACATTGTTTAAACCTTTCATCAGTACCAACTCAGTTGTTTCAAGTCAGAAATATTAAAATCGAAGCAAGTAAAAATTTGTGTGACTCCACCTTCTAGTTTTCTGGCGTGCACGTTGAAAAGTTCAAAACATCGGCAGTAGACAGATAGTTTCTGCCTTGCCGTTACGACTCATAAACGCATCGACCGAAAAAACAAATCACAACTAAGCACGAAGAGAAAAGCACTGAAGCGTCTGAACTCTGAAGTATAGCCCTATGAACATCTTTATAAGTCTATACAGTGCTCGACTTAGGTGATGGATGCAGGGGAATAACGGAGTACTCCAACTAATTTTTCAGACATTTTAGCGGCGTATACTACTATTATGGATTTTATAGTAATTTTTTGATTTAAATTATTATTATTATTTTTTTCAAACTTTTTTTGTCATAATTAGTTATTCAATGATATTATATTTACAATCTAATTATCTAAAAAGTATAAATATAAGTATAATATATATTTATCAATACATATAAATCTATACCTACAATTTGTTATACTCCTCGCTCTACTAAGCTTGTTTATTTGTAATTGGCTTACTTACCAATAATAAATATATATTTATATACAATTATAATTAATCAACAAATTTAAATTTAATGTTAATACAAATTTTCTGTATTTTAAATTATATTATGATATATATATATTTAAATTATTTATCACATTATGATTCACCAAACATACCTACTCACCCACATTTTTCACTGAATAATGAAATAATACAAATTCTTATTTTTGAAAGTATTAAATATACTCAAAGACCATTTCGTAAGTGTATGAATCTTTTTTCCTTCTTAAGGAGTGTCCTGTGGCATATAAGCGCTATATAGTGGATAGGGGGGAGGGGGGCTCCCTCACAACAAATAGTCAATATTTAGATGTACCCATGGTTGAAATATACAAGGTTATTGCATGTATACCCCTTCTCAATCAAGTAGAGTAAAAATAATAACATTTATTACTCACATATAATAAAATTATTATACAGATTCAACCCATAGTGTAACCAAATAGTAATGTTTTTTTTTGGATTAAACTAAGGCTAGACGATTACATGGAAATTCCAATTTGAAATATATTAAATAATTGGGCTCAAAAAATTAATAACGTTCATCTATACAAACTAAGTGTAAAGAAAAAAAATTAAGAAACCATTAATTAAATATTATTTTTTTTTTTTCAAAAACATACACTGTTTTGTTTAATTATAGGGTTGTGAATGGTTACAATTCACAGTTAATTATAATAATAATTTTGGCATAAGCAAGACCAAGCAGGATAGCTATAATTTATATATTTAGGTACTTAATTAACTAAGCCAATAAAGCTAGTTCTATAAAAAATAAAAATTGTGTACAGTATGTCCCAGAAGTCCAGTATCACCTTAATATCTGTGGAAAATCAATATATATAAATGCAGTTTTTTTACAGTAATAAGTATGGAAATTCTGATTGAATACCATAATATTCGATTTTTTTTTCGAAAATTCAAAAATTATCAAAAAAATTTTTTAGGCAAATAAGTTTTTTAAATTTAGAAGATAGCCATTTTGTTGATCGTATTTTTTAAAACAGTTCAAAAAAAAAATATTAAATTGAAACGAAAATTGCCCAAGTTAGAGCTAATTATTATTTTGAATTTCTAAGAATAATAGTTATGTTGCCTATGCATACGGCATTAGCAAAATACGATTCGCATGTTAATTATAAAGAGATATAAAAGTAGGTTAACCAGGTAGCGTGTATAAATAGTAATCATTTATAATAATTAGCACTAACTTGGGCAATTTTCCTTAAATTTTTTTTTTTTTTTTTGAACTGTTTTGAAAAATACGATAAACAAAATGGCTATCTTGTGAATTTAAAAAACTTATTTGCCTAAAAAATTTTTTTAATAATTTTTGAATTTTCGAAAAAAAATCGAATATTATGCTATTCAATTAGAATTTCTATACTTATGACTGTAAAAATAACTGCATTTAAATATATTGATTTTCCACAGAGATACTAAAGGTGATACAGGACTTCTGGAGCATACTGTATATTAAATAATAAATAATATTATGTTAAACGCTGTAACATTTATTACACACCAGTAAAGTAGGTATTGTAAAATCAAAAACACACTCTTAACTAATTAAATTACCTGTAAAACTGCTTGTAAATTTCATTTCTTATTTTTTTTATAATTTCCGGTTTCTATAGCTAATTTTATTGTTAAGAGGTATGTTTCATTTTTAAATGCCATTTCTTACTAAATAAATAAGTAATGCTAGGTATGAAACACAGTGGCGTGGTGAACGGTAATTTCAGAGGCTATTGCCTCTGAGATTTTTCTTAAATAGAGGGGTGGGTGGTAGCCGGTGGGTCCCCTAGTAAATGTAATATGATACACTCAATAAGTAGTCAATAACGATCTGAAATATAATTAGTTATATTATATTAATACATTATTATGCATTAGGACTTGGGATATTTGTATCAAGCCTCTGGAAAATTCTTAGTTCGCCACGCCACTGATGAAACATATGTTAGAGCATTTAACATATTATTATTTATTTAGGACCATCTGTTGACATCGTTAATAAAATCCTAAATTATATAATTAGTTATTATAAGCATTAGAAATATACATACAGTGAAACCTCCCCTAACCGACACCTCCCAATAACGGATATTTTCTTGAGAACCAACTACAAACTTTCTACGATCTGAACCCTCTGAATAGCTGACAAAATTTCAGCAAACGAGTGTCAGGTATTTAGAGGTTTCACTGTATAAAATACATTTCACTCCCAATAAAAAATTGAGACTTTAGTACTACAAATAAGATGTTAATATAATAAATTGAAAAGTCACTAAACGAGAATAAAGGTAACCTTGGTAAATATTAAATTTATTTTTATATTTGTATAAACTAATTGTACTTTATGTACATACATATACCTACAAAATATATTATGCATAATATATAAAATTAAAATAAATCAAACAAAATGTTTATATATTATACCCGTAAAAGCTTCTTAATAAGTACACCAAATATGTTAAATTTAATAACCATACTTACTTCCCAAAATCACTGGTTTTTGTTTATATTAAACCTAAAATAATTATTATTTGTTAATAAGGTAACACTGAATTTTACACCATTTTCTATTATAAAAGATTTACAATTTCAGATCATTTTATTAGAATTATAGTTCTTAAAATTATTGAGAAAATGGAAAACTGTATGATTTTGTACATTCAACATTTTGAAAACATCAAACATTAAAATTCAAAATTGGAATGATTCAAACAAATATTACTCTGTCTTTATTGGCTGAACTTGAACAACGCAAAAATATATTTTCTACCATTTTGAAAACTTCATCAGAACTCTTAGAGGCATCAACCTTAGAATGAATTCCTATAACAACATATTAATTTAAATATTTATTTTTAATTACAACTAATAATTAACACAAACCTTTTTTCTGATAATAATCTATCAATGGAGATGTTTGTTTATGATATGATTCAAGACGCTTTTTCAGAGCATCCACATTATCATCCGCACGACGAATCAATGACTCACCAGTTATCTAAAAGTTGCAGACAAATCTTTAGAAACTATATTATAACTATACCTGGTTATACTATGTTTAAAAATTAAATTATTAAAATAATATATAATATTTTAAATAAACCTCACATCATCTGTCATATTAACTTTTGGTGGATGGAACTCATCGTGATAAGATCGGCCGCTGGCAGGGTGAATCAAACGCCCTGTTATACGGCGTACCAATAAACTGTCACTAATGTTAAACTCGATCACAGAGTCTAACTGTGTTTTCCGTTTTTCTAGAAGATTGTCCAGCTGAAAACGAAATTTAATACATTAGGTATTTTAATTTACTGAAAATTAGTAGGTTTTTTTGTTTTTACTTTTTCAGCTTGAGGTACTGTTCTTGGAAAACCGTCTAATAAGAATCCTTGTCTACACTCTGGTCTATCTAAATTTCGATCAATCAAATCAACAACAAGACTATCACTGACCAGGTTACCTAGAATTGAAAAAAATAAGTAAGACCAAATTATTATTTATTATACATATTAAATAATAACAAGTAAGAATAATTTCAACTAAATATTTTATATAAAACTTAATTTAAACAAAGTATTAAGCAATCTTATCATAACAAAATGTAGCAAATGATTTTTTTTTTTCACTACACAAAATTGTAAAACATTTGATTTTCTACCTAAGGAATACAACTAAACTAATGAGCTAAAATCAAATATTTGATATTAAAACAAATACATAGACATCATGAAACATATTTAAGGATAACGTAATATGATACCCATTAATGATGTTCTCAATTAAATTGTTTGATACAATATATAATTATTAAATATATATTATTTATAGCAGATTATGAGCATCACCAGTTTAAATATAAATGGGTACCTAATTTATTTAAGCCTAATAAAATAAATTAGGCTTAATAAATAAAATATTTTAAAAAATATAAATTAAATAATAAAATATTTTATTATTTAAAACGTATTTAAAGAAATCGTAATTTAAGAAAGTATCATAAAGTGACATAAACCACATGCAAGTCCTTAATTGAATTACAATGCTAATAATTTTTGTCTTCAATAAATTATAATTAATTTCTAAATGCAGTTTTATAATTATTAAATTCATAATATATGACATGGGTTATATATATATATCAACGTTATTATAATAATTTTAATACAGTTTAAACTAACCATGTATTTTATAATTGTTTCAGAGTATCCATAGCAATGATAATAATTTTAAAAACATTAAACACATGTGTATTATTATTTAATAAATAATAATAATGGTAATGATAATAATATGTGTTTAATATAATATAGGTTAAGTACAAACTTATATTTAAACAAAAATGTACTGTAATAGTTTATAGTTGTAACCAGAACGATAAAAAAAACTATTACACAACCATAAGTAGGTTTTGAAATTACATGTAATAATAACAGTTGGCTTAGGGAAAAAAAAACCTCCAAAGATTAAAGACAATATTGTACATTGATCTTAAAATCCTATAGAAAATACTTGCATATATTATATATTGTTTATGAGATTGTTTATTAGTCATAAAATTCTTACAAAATAACTTTTAACAGTTAGAATAACAATAGTTTTAAATAGTTTACTTACTTGCTATTTAATTTTATAATTTGTAAAAACATTAGATCCTATCTACTGAATATTTTGAAAGAAAAACTTTGAGAAGGAACTTTGCCATCTTCCTACTGCATACATTAGTGGGGGGTCTTACTGTCTTTAACAAAAACTGGTCATCATAAAGGTTCTAACTAAACAGAATATATTTTAAAATATGACTTCCAATTTACGTAAAGAAAATTTAGCTAAATATGTTACTCTTTAAAAAAGAATGAATAGATAAATATGAAAGGTAAACCAACTGATAGATATTTTTTTAAATAATTGATACAAAACTAGATGAGTGATAGACAATTTTATAACGGTTGCCTATTACTATTTTGCATGTATATAAAATGTTTCTTTAAATATTTGGGTATAATAATTAGTGACTACAATATTAAGATCAGCAATCTAAAAATATCTACATTTTATTTATAAGTTAATTTGATAATATTTAAAATATTACATGATTAACAAGATTTATATTACTTTTTTTTTTACACTGAGGTTACATAAGATTTAACCGGAGGTGTGTAAAAAACACACCATGCAAAGTATTATTTTTAACAACTTATAGGTACACCTAGTCTCATTTAATAAATAAATAAAATTAAGTTTTGTTAAATACATGAAATCAAACTGCATGAGTATCGGACTATTTTCAGTTAGAACCGGCTATTGTTGGTAATTACCTGATTCTATGACTTGTTTCACCTTCTGACCCAGTTCCGACCCGGAGGCCACTTCGGAGCGCAACATGTCTCCTGTGGACAGGTGACATGAGTAAAATTTCTGCAACAGCTTTGGCGCCTGCAAAAGTCGAAAATGTAAATCGAAAAGAAAAAGAAAAGTGAACAGAAGAAGGTAAACGTCTGCTCATTTAGGCGTTTGAAAAAAAAAATCCCTGAGGACATCAAAAAAAAAAATTGAGTCTACCTGCGTCCCCTTGCCCGAACCCGGTGGCCCGAGCAGGACTGCGTTGATGCCGGGTAGTTTGACGTCTTCTTCGGGTAGCGGTCTTGCGGCGGCAGCCAGGGGCGGCATGGCGTGTGTTGGGACGACGATGAACTTCCGGGACGACCACGGGTCGGAAGCAAGCGAGCAGAACTCAAAGTCTGGTCGGTCGACACTCGACGGATCTGCGTAAGCACGGCGGGGCTGGCGGGCAAAGCGGCTAAAGAGCAACGAGTAATAACGGACCGCAACCGCGTGAGGCGTGATAATGGGAAATGATGACGACAGTCGACAACTTACTACAACCACAACCCGACAAGCTGGTGCATTGATAATTGATATCAATACACCTTGGACGACGACGACATGGTATTATTATGATTATAATTATTATCAAAACAACTTTCGAAACGTAACCGAGTGAGGTTAAGCCGATCAGCCGTTTTGGGAGCTGATAACAACGGAACTGATAATGGGTTAAATGAGTGATAACCACGAATGTCAGCCGGAACGACTTGAATTCGCCATCACGATCGTCACAACAACTACCTACTGTGGTCTGTGATTTGCGAAATTGAAAATACCTATAAACAGTGGCGGATCCAGGGGAAGGGCAAAGGGAGCACATCCCCCCCTCCCAATCACCGTAGTTTTCCTTTGTTTTACACTGTGTTTTGCTAATTTTAGAATTTTTTTTACTTTCCCCCCCCCCCTTATTTCCCTCCCAAAATTAAGCCTTGTTTTTAGATTCTGAGTGGAACAATGTGTGTTTTTTTTTTGGGTCTGTCATCACGGTTTGGGGAAGAAAAACTGCTTCGATTTTCTTCAACAGTATCTTGTTTGATGGGAAAATGAATCTATAGTTGTTGCATTCAGGAGGTCAAATTTTAAAATTCCCAAAAGTTTTCAAAAGCGACGGGAAAAACGAGAATTTCTACGCAGAATCGGTTTTCCACAAAATCGATTTTGGTTTTAACTCTAAAACAAATTAACGTTACACATGAATTTTTCACTGGTTATTTATATTTGCCTTTTCTATACACGACAAAATTTTCAAAATATTTAGATTTGTTTTGAACTGTTTAGGAACAGTAGGAACATTTTTTTTTGTCTTTTTTTCTACGAATATCAATTAAACTTTATATGTTCGGTAAAAAAGCTTGACATTTTAATACAAGGCTCCTACTATATTGTTACAAATACAATGACATTTGAAAAATATTAAAAATTCTTAGTCACAGTATTTTTTGATAAGCATTAAAGTTCAAATCTTGTCAAAATACGGAAAAATCACGAAAATTAGCAAATTATTTTGAGTTGAGAATTTATAAAATTTTCCTTTTAAAATCTAGGATTTTTAAATGTAATACAAGATTATTCATAAGTTTCTAGCTTTATCAAAAAAAAAATGTCTATAAGCAAATCAAATTAAATTTTTATGAGCGTTTGAAGTTCATATTTTTACAATAGTGGATATTCACTCGATTTCTCATGTAGCGGTTTTATTATTTTATTGTTATTCAAAAACAAATAACTGTAGATACATGAAAATTTTACTGAATGTTTATATTTTCATTTGCTATACACCATGAAATTTTGAAAATATTTTGACTCTTTTTGAGCTGTTTACGGACATTGTCAGTTTTCAATTTTTTTAGTTTTATTTTCTATATATATCAATAAAATTTTATTTGTTGGGTAAAAAGCGTGAAAAATTAATGCAAGGCTCCTGATATATTGTTACAATATCAGTTGAAAAATATTAAAAATACATAAACACAATTTTATTTTTATTAACATTTCAAGTTTAAATTTTGACAAAATGTATCAAATTTAAAATTTAATAATTATTTTGTAGTTAAAAATGTATAAAATGTTCAACTTATATAGCTAAGGATTGAAAATTTAAAACAAGGTTCCACGTAAATAGTTTATATATAAATTGGTTTATTCACAATAACATCAACAAATATACTTAGTAATATCATAAGCCGACTAACCGTTTTCGCTCAGAATCGTTTTTCTTATACACTTACCCACTTTTTTTTGGTTTAGGCTTCGACAACTGAGGTTATTAGCTTGTGGAACTGTGGGGGAGGGACGGAGAGTATTGTAGGTTTTGAACTCGTGTGTGTTTGTTTTGGCAGAATTTTTAAGTGGGCACCCGTAGGTATCTGCCATGCCCTGGTGGGGGGATGGCGGCCTCCCTCTTCCTACACCGTGACTGACCGAAGTGGCGTATTAAGACATTTTCATAATTTTCCCAACACAATGATGGGGATTACATTTACAAACATTTTTTTATAATTCCGTAAAAAATTAAAATTAAACATTGTTATGATGGCCGAGGGTTACACATTTAACAACACCCCACCACCACCACCACCCAATAAAACATCCGCTCTATGACCAGGACGTCAGGACAGCCTCGCTCTAGTAGTTACTAGTTACATAATACATATTATATTAAACCAACCTACAGCAGTAGTACCGTCAATCAGGGTGACTTAGAACGACTTTTACCATTTAACTACAACTGTAACACATTCATTATTGATAAATAAATTCTGTAATAAACCATGCAGTGGCGCAATCCTCTAAGAAATTTAGATTGAGTAAAAGTTCTTAAATAAATTGAGGTAAATAAAAAATAAAAAGTGCTTGTTCCAAGTCATTTGAGATTCTGGGTGACTTGTTGTGGGTGGTTTTTTCAAGTGCAGATTTCATTTAATCATTTGTCGAAGCTCATCACTTGGAACGCTAAAAGTATAGAGTTCGGTGGGTCAACCAGAACGCCGGACAATGCTTGACCGCAAAACACATTATAGTGACTGCAACCAAGGTACTGGAACCTTTTGGATTAATCAGTATCGGTTCCGGTACTGGTTCTCCAAAAATAAAATAACTGTTCCAGTTCGGTTCTGGTATTTTTTGATAAAAACATAAATAAGGGTATCTGTTCTAAATAATTTCGGCACCGGTTCCAGATAATTTATGTACCGAAAAGTATAATAATTTTAAATACTAATCCAAAATGCTGGTTTAATTATTAGTATGAGAAATATTAGAAAACTTATATAACCATACATACATGTTTATACACTAAACAGTAATACCTATACCATATTAAATTATGATAAATAAAATTATTTTAATTTTGAGCCTAAAAGAACCTATTTAATTTAAAAATTCCTGTTTGTTTCCAGTACTTTATTAATTATTTATTAGTATAAAAGTTTCGGTTCCGGTTCTTAATATTTTAAGGGTTCCGGTTCCAGAACTGTTTTTTAGATTCAGTTCCAGTCCTTGCTGCGGCTATTGGCCAATCACCGGGCCACGCCAGACCCCGTGTTACGTTTTCTTCAAGACATAAATGCACATTTCTTCACGTTTTGTGCGATAACACTCCATCAGACATTTTTTTACGTATATATTTTCAACTCTATGTTATTACGCATTATGTTACATAATTTTACTTTATGTTCTCTACTATATTACTTTCAATCAATGTTACTATTAATTATTATTAACTTTGTGAATGTAATCTGTGTATATCTTACTCATCCTGTATAATAATATTAATGAAATAATGTAATGTAATAATGTTACGTCAAATGGCCATGGATGCCTCGGACCGATTATAATAATAAAAAAAACAATGATAGACCTATATAGATATTAGGTAGGTAGTCTAAACTTAATAAGTATAGTTGAATACTTAACCAATTGGTTTATAAGTAGGTGTATAAAAACGACTAATACATTTTACGTATAAGTAAGTATATCATAAGAGATCATAATATGAATTTATTGATCAAATATGTGCCTATATTTCAAAATCAGACTCATACCTATACATTTTCTAATATAAGCCAAGGATATTTCCATTGTAGGTACTATTTGGTAAGTACGCGGTACGTCTATAATATAGCCTATATTATATCATACTATATATTATACAACTTCGGTCAGTGATAATAAAATAGATTTGAGTATAATATGAGAAAAAAAATCAAAAAAACCATTGTGTGTTGCAGGATAATCTAATCGGTGAGCATGTCATAAAATGCAATACCGAAATAACGTAGGCCACTCAAGTATATTATACACAATACTGTAGAACAGGTAAATATTTTAAAATTTATAGGACTGTAGGTACCTATATCATTAATTAAATATTTAATATATTTAATCGATGCCTATATATCTGTTATTTAACAACAAAATTGCATTAATGCGTGACGTCATAGAGCCGACGGGCGACGACTGAGTAGTCGTCTATGTTTTACGTGTAAAAATAGTTTAATTTACACAATGATTTTAATAACTTAAAATAGTATTTCAACATTTTTTTTTTCATAATCCTAAGTATTTTTATGTGCTTAAGATGATGGTGTGATTTAAAATGTAATATATCTTGTTGTTGCATACATATTATAAATTATAATTTAGTAAATTTACTGAGTTCGCGATTCTCGTAATATTGCCGTACAAACAACATTTTACGAAATTCACTATAATAGTTTTATCTACTATAAAAAAAACTGGAAAGTATATCAAAATTATTTAATTATAATCACACCAGTGTCTTAAACACATAAAAACACTTAAAAAATAAAAATATTATTTTTAACGATTGAAATCGTTGTGCTAATCTAGACACTTTTGCTCGTAAAACATAGGTACGCGTACCTATGTTATTATTGTAAAGAAACAGCCGAATTATACATTGAGTTGTATAATTGGTATCGCATGCCTCCCAGTATGCATAAAATTTTGTTACATGGTTCTATTGTTATAAAAAATGCACTTGTACCAATAGGATTATTATCTGAAGAAGCGCAATAAAAATTATAAAAATTTTAGGGAAAATCATACGCGCAAAACATCAAGAATAAGTACCAACACTGATTTAATGCATGCCCTATTAATAAGTTCAGACCCAGTGATATCTTCTAAGCGAAAAATTTTGAAAACACCATTTACAGAATTACCATCCTCAGTAAAACAATTAATAATTATAGATAATGATGAAGAAACAGAAGATTCAGACATATGTTCTGATTCAGAATAACATTTTTTATTAAATAAATATTGTATCTATTTACCTATCGTGTTTTCACACAACTAATAGAACTTGGCTATTTTATTAATTTTCTTTTGTAAATATAAACCTATAAATTATAACATATTTAAAACTATAACTAAATAAATATAATTCGATTTTATTATGAAATATATTTTTGTCGCGGTAAAACCTCAATTATTCCTCCCACTGTGGTACGCCAACTTCGGCTCTATGACGTCACAGCTATAGTGCTCACGCATATCTTCAAAGCCTGTATCTTATAAAATAATTAGTGTTTAAGTGTGAGACCCACACCATATTTCTTAGATAATGACATACTTTGTAAACTAGTTTTTAGTGTTGTTTGTGATGTCCTTTAAGATCATGGAAGTTTTTTAAATTATCGGTTACACATTTATATCCTAAATATTCTTTAATATGTATACAATTTTACCCAAGTTTCAAGTGATATGATCAGGATGCAATCAAACTCATCCAAACAATCAACCAAACATTTAAATGCGCATGACTTTTACACTCAAAAAACTCATGCCACAACCGATGCCATGGTATATTAAACTCATGATTCAATTTCAAAACCGTAAACTATATAGGACAGGACTTGATAGTTTATTTTTATTTTTTACATCCAAAGTTATAAATACAAATTCACTCATTCCCAGGCCCGATTAAGGCATCATCAGTGTAGACAAAAGAACCGCGATTTACCACTGATTTAAGGGTACCGAATACTCAATCCACGATATACAGCCGAACTTGGTCAATCCGAACATTTTTAACTTGAAATCGTCGATACCTCGAACTCTTTGGTCGGTCCCTTCAACTTCAAGTTAACGGAGTACGACTGTATTTATTTTATTTTTTATAAAATACAAACTATCTTTTAACTGGTGGATACCTTCTTCTTCGTTCCACCCGCTCCATCACCTCGTTTGCTATATTATCTTGACAGACATGGTACATATTATAGTCGTAATAATACAATCAATCGTCTGACATGCCAAGCAAACCAGCACTCTGCCTTACTGTTTTAAGTTAACAATAAATAAAGTCCTTTTAGATCTGAATTAGTTTCACTGAATTAACGTTATACCTTAAACCATAGAATAATATACAAATTACACTCGATCAGCTGAATGGGGGTTTCTTTTATCTGTGATCTGAAGTCTGAACCTTTGTGAAATATGGAAAGAAGTCCGTGGCCAACCTGTGGTTATTATTTTATTCTGTGGTTATATGCGTTTGTGAATTACGCCAGTTACGAAAACGTTTACTGCCGAGGTATCCAGGGCCACATTCGCTCGATTCAGCTAAACCACACAGTGCCATATGCCGCCAAGCCTGGCTATTTGTGTCAATTTGCATTGTATTCATTTATATTTTGACCAAATCCTTGGTAGCGGAGACATATAATTGTTTTAAGATCGACGTGGGGCATATTAATTTAATACAATAACTCAATTTTTAAAATGTCTTTAATAAATATCCGTGGTTTTGTTAGTACACTGTACACAGTATAAATCCGAGCCCAATCAATAACTATTAATGTTCTTGTTAGGCGTATCGAGTACGTCGCCAATCAATATAAAAAAAAAAACCGAGGAACTCACTCTGCCGTAAAGACATTATTATATAGTGATAGAAGATGTCAAGAGTATACGTCGTCATTGAATCAGCACAACACACACTGCAAGTCACTGCAGAAATCTAATTTCTAGTGGAGACATTTTATATAAATAATAATGGTCAAATATTTCTGTATCTACGTAGTTTTTTCGAAAAACTCATTTTACAGTTTTCTGTGAACATTTGCATTTGTTGGTGCTGAGACCTGAAGTAACAGTAACTGACCCGATTTCGTTGATATTTCGATTTAACTTTCCATATACGCAAAATACATCTAATCTATAATATAGTAAATAGTAATATTATATTTAAGTGGTAACCGTTCGCTTATTAACTAAATAATGCTCATGGAAATATAAGACCCTAAACCAGGGATTAAATTGGTTTAAGCAAGTTTCTTTTTTATTTAGTATAATATTAAATATCAAAATATTGTGTTTACATATCGTACTTATACAATAATATGTAACATTGTAACATATATAATCGATCGGTGTCATAAATTTTTGTTTAATATGCATTCATATAATCATATGTCACTGCATAGCAGATTTTAAACGATTTGTACTTATAATAATATGCTATCTATTCAACATTTAAATACCTTTATTACTAATAAAGGTCACATTGATATTGAATTTTGAGTGCCTACCTATCCTAGATTCCTATGAATTATCACTAATTCTATATTTATTAAGTCATTACGATAAATAACTAGTCGTGACACGAATCGATTTAATCAAAATATTACCATTATATAATGTGGATCCTGTCACTATTATAGCATATATATATTGTTATTAATATTAAATATGACATGTAATATGGAATTGTAGTTTGATTGTATTGTAATGGAATTTATAAGGACTCGACAAACAAATCAGGTCTAGTATAAAGTACCTACCTCACTAAATGTATAGAGTTGTCTGCAATCTACACTAATCTACAATAAGTTTAAAAAATAATGCAGTTTTCAATGATCCTATTCGTTGTTTTAGCCGGTTGTACTCATTTGATGTACGGAAATCAAAACATATCCTTTAGTAATTTAACAAAAATAGTTTCTCAACTTAATTTAATCGATGTAAGAAATGTAAATACTGATTTAATATTAGTTGGTTTTTTTATTTTCAAGAAAAATTACATTATAGACAATACTTTTTTTGGGTTTAGAAAGAAAACCCCGAAATCAAAGTACTAAATTCTTTGGTTAATGAAATCATCAACAAGTACTTGAACAGTTGTCATGTGAATATAATTTATGACGACCTATTTGATACTGATTTGTATTACAAGGTAAATATTAATATTAATGACCTTAATTTATTGTATGTACTAAAAAGGTGAACAATTTTATTTATTGAATGTTTTATCAATAATTTATAAAATAGACAATAAGTAGGTAATAAGTTAATAACTTTATGTCTATACATCTATACATTTTAAATTTAAACACTAACACATTGATAAATACAAAATATATAATTTGCAATAATTTATTATAAAAGGTATCTTAGCATAATATAATATTATACTTTATACATAGAAGTTAGAATTTGTACTATAATATTACTATATTTACTGTAAATAATATCTAATAATATAACACTCAATTAAATGGTTTAATTAGAAGAAGGCGGAAGTATGCCAAAACGGATAAAGTTTGATTATATTACTGGCTACTGCAATGATTACCTTTAAGTCAACCGTTTCTCGTTTCATGTCGACTATTGTTTAATATTATCATTCAAACTATTTAAAAGGATATCACCGCACTATTTATTTTGTCTCACGTGAAACATAGGTACCCACCGAATATGCGTTCTGGAGAACCAATCTTATGTTGTTGGCTTTCATACCAGAATTAGAGTGAATTTATCTATAATATATGATTTAACATTTATAGTTACGAACAGTCTTTGTACTTTGGGCATATGGGGGATGGATCACCCCATGACCTTTATTTAGATTCTGAGAGGAGCGATAACTGTATCGATTTTACAATTATGTCTGTTTTTGTAAAAAAAAATAGTAAAAATGCTTCGATTTTCTACTTCAGCATATTTTCTAGTTGTGAATCTAGTTGGTATTTAGGTGAAAAGTTGACCAAAAGTGAAAAATTCTCATTAATTTTCAAAATAGTCGGGAAAAACAAATAAATATAAGGAAAAACAAAGATTTTTACTCAAAACTAGTTTTCTACAAACTCAATTTTGTTATTTGGTGTGACACTCAAAAAATAACCGTACCACAGTTATATTAAATGTTTATCGGATGTTTATATTACCATTTTCTATACACAATAACATTTTCAAAATATTTCAACTCATTTTAAGCTATTTAAAAGCAGAAGAAAATGCAAATTTTTATTAGTTTTTTTTAGATGATTGCCTGTAAAAATTTGTTCGCTTGGTCAAACAACTTCAAAATCTAATAAAAGATTCATCATAAATTGTTGTTAGTGAAAATTAAAAAAAAAGTTGAGCGTAAATCCACAGTATTTTTTTATGAACGTCTGAAGTTAGACTTTGGATATTCACCCATAAATTAACAAAATCTCATAGGAATTTTCTTATTTTGTTGTAAATCAAAAGCTAATAGCCGTAGAAGTACTTGAAATGTTCACCAAATGTCTTTATTTTATTATCTTTAATTTTTTCTCTACAAATGGGAATACATTTCTAAATTTACCTATCTAGACACCTACTGTACAGCAGATCAGTACCCACTTGCCCACTTTTGTATTTATAATATTAGTGCGGGTTGCACTATACCTTGTGATTTATTTTTTTAATTATGAATTTACCCCCCACCCTCCCCCCCCCCCCATAATGAAAATTCCTGTCTAGGCCACTGAGTGAGTAGTATTTGGCTTATATATATACAGGTATATAGATAATATTATTATGTATTATTCTTATATACTTTATTGTAATCATATTGTATAAATAAAGCTATTTTTTTAATATGAAAAAGGTACCTAACTTACGATAAACTTTTGACGGACTCTAATATAATATAATATACCTATAGGTGTATGTATTATATTCATACATATTATGTGCAATTGTACAAATGTGCAATGCATAGTGTTCTCTATATGTTTTTGAGGGTTATTTTAAATTACATCACAAATAGTAATATAGTAATAAGTTATGACTATAATAATTAAATAGCTCCAATATTGCAAATGTATTGGATTACATAAATACATACATACTATATATCGTAACTATCAGCAATCTAATATATAGACATATAGGTAGTACCTATATGTACTGTAATTGAAGGTGAAACAACATTAATTATATATTTAAAAATGAAAGATTCTTTAAAATTTGCTGAATTTTACTCATTATAAATGTAATATAAATTATACCGTAGGAACGTTTTAATATGACTTCAGACTTGTATAGTAAGTTGTATGTGCGTTGGCGTACATAAAAAGGTGTGTGGGGTACTGGGGTACACAGCTAAGCGCCCCCAGGTTTCCAATTAAGACTCCCAATTTCTGAGAGTAATTTATTTCACAAATTGCCTATGAACTGAATTGTGCTTTTGATTTTGAATTGTTCATATTAAATTGCTTTAAAAAATAAAATTTGTATAATAAATTTAAGTTTTAAAATCAAAACCCTTAATCTTGAATAAATCACTTGTATAACTGTTATCGTTTTGGCATTACTGCATTAGGCAACTTATAATAATATTACGTATAAACCATCTGTTGACTGTTATATGTTTATTCAATAACACATAAATATAGAAAATAGAAATGCAAAAAGAAAGAGCTTATATTGTATAATATTATATGTTTCTATATAGGATTGTAGAATAAATTATTTTAGCACTCCTAAACTTTACACAATTACTCCTAACGTGTGCCTATATATATATATAATATATATGTATACCGATGTAAAAGCGATAACAGACAACTTTAATGAATTTGTAAGCTTAACATATTTGATTGGCTTGTTTTTACTTAACACTCTGTATGCGTGTGTATAACACTATGTATTATGTATATATTATGTACTGCATATAACGATCGATTACCTAATAATAATGACGAGCAAACGCTAAAAGTATTATATTATTATACCTATTAAATTTATCAAATACCTATAAATATTATGTGTTACCATATAGTTATACCTACTGATAATATATCAATTATCAGGCATCTGAGGCATCAATACAATAATATGGTGTAACACTATTGGTGTTCATATTATGTAATAATTCTACAGATGTCGAATAGGTAGACAATATAGAGGTATATTATTACTGTTAATATAATATCATATTGCATGGAATTGAATTTGTTTCTTGTCGATCAAGAATTTACAATTCTAATTGCCCGCCATAATAATATTATTTATTAGTGATTCAATGACTCAATAATAATATGTACAATGTACCTACCTACTATCAGTGTTGGGTAACGCAATTTACAAATTACTATAACGCAATTACTTTTTCAGTAACGCAGCAGTAATTTCATTACATTTTACTTAAAGTAACGCAATTGTAACAAAATTACTTTTAAAAAGTAAAAGTAACGTATGAAGTAACGCACTATCGCGTTATTTTCCACGTTTTTAAAATAATAGTTTTGAATGTACCTATTGCGAAAACAAGCCGATAGGATATCCCAGAAGAATTAAAAATCAATTATATTTATTTTTGATTCCGATAATAGTTAACGATATTACTTAGCATTCTAGAAATAAATGTTATCAATTTATTAGCAGAAAAACAAGAGTTCGGTTTAAAAATAAAATTTAATAAAAACTAATTATTATTTATGACTAATGACTATATAGCCATATATATAGGTGAGATGATTGTACATTCGTACATAATACTATAATAGGTCTAGTGATAATAGACCACTAGGTCTATGATTGCAAAATATATACATATAGTAATTGAATCATATGAATTGAATATGGTTAAAAAAAAAAATGATGAAAAAAAAGTAACGTTATTTGTGACGCACTACTTTACTAATGAAAAAGTAATGTAACGCGATAAAAATAATTTTAGGTAACGAAATTAATGTAATTTAAGTAAAAATATTTGAAGTAACGAGTAACTTAATTTCATTACTTTTTAAAAGTAATTTACCCAACACTGGCTGTTATATCATAATACCACAAATCATTATTAGTATGGTATCCGGTAGGTGCAGTACCTATATCTATAAGTATAGCGGTGGTACAAACTATAAGTACATATTATCATATTAATATACTATTCGACCGAATGCCCGATGACCCCGCTGCGGTTATAGTCTCAAATAGTTACTCTTTGCGATAAGTGATAATGAATATGATCCATATGATGTAGGTATGTAAGTTCATTATCTCACAATACCTCTATAATATTTTAATTTTTATAGAAAAATCTTGTACAAATGATAAATATAATTCATTAATAAATGTATATATTATATTATACAATATACATAAAGGTATATACTATATTGAACAATGTTCGTTGTTTAAACCTATAAGCGCAGCTAGGGGGGAGGGATTCGCCACCTCCAGATAAACTTATCTTTAAACTCGTATGATAAAAATTCAAGATTAATAAATAATAATTTTAATTTACTTCCGAAAAAAATATATTTTAGCAGTTAGTTACTAGTTACAACATTGATACGGTACACTGGTACAGAATCCAATCGATGTGTTATAAATTATAATATCACACGCACAAAGTGATTATACATATTTTATACCGTAGTGATAGTACCTATAAGTATAATTAATTAGTATTAAATTGATACTATTTCTATTAAAGTAATTTATTTTACAATTACGATAGGTAGGTTGAATTCATTTTTGTCGAAAACATAACATTTGAAAATGTAGGTAGTTGTGTATTTGTGTGTATAAAATATAAAAATAAACTTTAAAAGCGTCAAGTAGGTACCCATGAATTAAAATAAATTACAACATACTAAAATCATTACTCTTAAAAAAATATCCAATTTCGTTAAAAAAATGATTTGTAAATTTAATGTTCATGATTTTGATAATCTTGTAAGCTTTAATGCTTCTAAAAAATATTCGAGAGTCGCTTCTGTATTGTTCTATGGTATTATTGATATTTTGAAATCGATATGAAAAAATCCTATGAGAAACTTATGAATATTTAGGGAAAATTTCAATACCACAGTTATTTATTTTTGAATTATAACAAAAATAACAAAAATTTTTGTTCCTATATAGTGTTAAAAATTTAGATTCATTCAGGTTTACAAAAACAACAAACTTCTTGTCGTCAAGTGCATATATTAAATATCTGGAAAATTTATTATTCGTGTCTGTGTCACAGTAATTTATAACTAATCAGTATTCATTTGTTGCGTCTTGCGAACATTACAAATAAATTTACCTACATTCTTCTAAATGTTAAATCGTATTTTCATATAATCTGTTTACTCAACGTATATATTATAAAATCAACATGTCAAATAGTGCAGTACTAATTCATCCAGAAACTGTTCACGAATGAAATTATGCAATTGGTTTTTGACGATCTTCGGTCAAATAGACCGAAACCGTTAGATAGTTGCGATTTCAAAAGTTTGCCGGTGCCCAAAAGGTTTATGTCGTTACCTATAACATGGCCTTGCGAACAAATTCCACTGTTGAAGCACCAGAGTTCGAATTTAAATCAATGCCCAATATAATACTATTGGTTGTCGACGATCTCCGGGAAAATATTCAGAAACCGTCGGAAAGCGGCGATTTCCATAGTTTACCGGTGCACTGCAAAAGATCTATGTCATTACCCAATATGGCTGTGGGTGCAAATTCCAGGGACGATGCACCCGAAATCGGATTTCCGTCAGTTGCGTCCGTCGAGTTGCCAGTTTCCACCGAATCACCGTGTGCCGGATCGTCTTAATAGACAACATAAAAACTATAGTTGGTGTATGGTAAGGTAATTATAAGAAATAGGTGGGTGTCAAAATTTTATGTGGAGGTGTCTAATGTCGTAGGTAAAATTTTGGACTTCGGCGCCACTGCGACATGTGTAGGTATTTAATTTTTGTCTTACCATTTGGATACATATTATTTCAGGATGTTCTGCAAACAATGTTGCAATCGTTAGATACGATATCGTACAAGCTCTTTCATGTTTATGAATATTCATCAAAAAGGACTAGAGTTTCGGAGTCTAGATGCGTAAATTATATAATATTTTGTCAAGATCCTGAGATCACTGCAACTAGGTTTGGCCACGCGATTGATAGCAGAGTATTCATAGTGACAATTGGATCCAAATGGCAAATACAAGAATTTTTCAAAAGCCCAGCATCCCAAAATATTATGAACTTATTGATTGCTTCCGCCGGACCAGCCTTACAGGAAAAAAACAAAAACGTAATCAATTAAAACAAATAATAAAAATAATATCTCTGAGAGTTCCATTATTAATAAATACACTGTGCATTGTTGTTAGATTTGTGTGTTAACGATATAATACAATGTTAGTGAGTAGTGACAGTGTAGGTACCTATAAAGTATTTAGTCAAAGTTAAAAACTATAGTTGGATAGGTACCTACTTTGAAACACGTATTATATGCTACTTTAGTTATGCTCATAAATTGCTCATAAATATAAAATACGTATTATTTATTATTTTGAATTTGATAATATTGATAACGAATACTCTATAGTCAGTTTACATTGTTGAAGTATCTATTAAGTATTAACCAATTAACCCATTGTTCAGGTGCCTGATTAGTAATACACTAATACCTACCTGATTCTTACTAAGTACTATAACTTATATTTTACTAAAAAATCTATACATATATAAGACATAAGTACTATTAAATTGTACATTAAAATTTATACCATATAATATGTAGGTAGACTAATTAGTAGAGCTAATATATTATACTTTTAAACATCTAAAATTTAATAACACAAATACATTTACAAATATTAAGAGCCGTTCTTACCATGTCCGGTTAAGTTTCGGTTAAGACTAACCGGCAGAATTCTATCGGTAACACAAAAGAAATTCTGCCGGTTAGCGTTATGAGACACTTATATGATACCAACTAACCGGACATAGTGAGAACGGCCCTAAATTAATTTTACGATTGCACCAATATTGTTGTGTATAGTAAATATATTTTGTTGTATAAATAACCTATAGAAACGCCCGATACCTATTCTTATAGGAAGTAGCTGATATCAAATTATATACACATGAAATGTACATAGATGGCTTAGGAAGTAGCGGCCAAATAATTTTAACCACGTGGAAACTGAATAAATTTACGAGACCGGAGGTTGACTTGTACCCGGTCAAATTAGTTAATGGATTTCGGGGACATCGATTTATTTTGTCTGCCATTGAAAACCCGCCATTAGTGTTTCGGAGGTATCTATACCTGCAGTTAACTATATTTTTTAGAAAATCATTTTTCTCTTTTTTGGGCGAATAATGCGTGTCTTGATTTTAATGTTATGTGTGTACCTATTACATTTAGTCCATTGAGCGTCGACAAAGTTTTGACTCCAGAACAATCCACGTTGTGGGACGGAGTCGAAATTCGATTGTTACAATTAATTGCGGGAGTATTGAATTTTACATTGGGGATACACGATGCAACTTTTTCAAAACTCGGGTAAATCTAGAACAGTAACATTGTTGCTTATTAGTTATTACATTTAAAATTATTTAAATAATATTGTTTCTTAAGTTTAAACAAAGAATGGTGAATTAGGTACAGTCGTAGATAATATCATATTTCATTTATGAAATTATTTTATAAATTTAATGTATAATTATTATGGCTATTTAGTATGGACTAGGTACTTATATGATAAATGATAATATATGATTATATGAATCTTTCTACTTCCTAGTGTCTTTGATCAAGATACCATTTTTGTTTCTTTACATTATATAACAGGGGTGCACTAAGGATTTTTGTTAGGTGAGGGGTGGTTTACAAATTTCCCTATACTTTCCTTACACACAAGTAAACTATTAGGTATACTACTAATTTTAATAATCATTTTTTTCGAAATATAATTTTCAACGATATAATCGCAATCAATATTGTCGATTGCCAGTAGCCACAAACCTTGTTAATGTATTATAAGATATTTTTATCAAATTTAAAAAAAAAACACCATCATTTATCATTGTAATATATTTAAATATTTGTGAATATAAACAATATGCTATAATAATGTATAATATTATGTACATTAAATAATATAAATATAATAAAATATAATAAATAATAATTTTGGGGGCTTCAGTCCCCTGGGTGTGTCGCTGTTATATAATTGTATAATTATTTGATTAATCTAAAGTAGGTATAGGCAGTGGCGTCATTTCAGTTTTCAATAGAGGGGAGCAAAGGTTTAGACCGGCCCGAATGGGTAAAAAAAAACCGCAAAAATATTAGTAGTTTATTAAGATATCTTCTTTTTTTTATTTT
The DNA here is from genome assembly GCF_019925205.1 of Metopolophium dirhodum. Taxonomy (NCBI): domain Eukaryota; kingdom Metazoa; phylum Arthropoda; class Insecta; order Hemiptera; family Aphididae; genus Metopolophium; species Metopolophium dirhodum. The sequence goes on along the minus strand of NC_083563.1, from coordinate 35,630,483 downwards.
TGAAAATCTATTAACAGCATTATCTATAAATCAATTTTACCTGATTCATTATAAGTATATAAGTATATATTATATAATATATATATATCTTATATAAGTATATGATATATTTACAAATTAATATTATCTTAAATTATAATATATTTTTTTTTTATTGCTTGCTTACCGGCTCAAGTTTTGTCTGTTTATTAACATGCTAGAAATTATTTTCGATACTTTTCGAGCAGTTTGCGGTAATTTTATATTTTTAGTCGCACCACTTAACCACCCATCTATTTTTTTTAGATCATATTTTTCCCAAATTAAAAGATTAATGTAAACATGCGTCACGAAAAAAATTAATTTTAATTTAGGTACTCAACTAAATTAACACAATACGCAGAATAGTTGAATCATACACGACTGTCGCAAGTTATGAAGTCCGTGATCAATGATAAATAATAAGAGCGTCAATCGGTTGTTGTTTTTAGAATTTGTAATCATTTTAGATTTTAGAAATTAAACTATACGAGATTATGATACTAACTGTTCATTTTCCTTCACAAAACACACTCACACAAACAAACATACATAAATACATACATACAATGTGTACGTCCCCGCATACGTCTAAATATATTCGAACTATCAATTAGTAAAAATGTATCATTGTGACAATAATTTCTTAGTACATACTATAATATTTTCTGAAAATATTATAAAATTCCCAGACAGCAAATGTTTGACTAAAAATATTATTATAACATTATTATAGGCACGTTTTTGCACTAATAAAATATAATAATGGTAAAACGGCAACAACTGGACACTGGCCCATAGGGCTGCTTTTAAAATCAGACAGGGGCAAATGCCCACCTTGCCCCCCCCCCAAATGACGCCACTGGGTATAGGTATTCAAATATGAGTTTTAATTCAATTTTAATTTTGACTGTATCTATATCGTTCGAAAATATTTTTCTCTTTTTCCTATTTGTGTCAAATTTTTTTGATTTTTAAATTTAAATATATTGTATAATAATTCTAATGTAATTTTATTATATTTTATTTTACTATATTATTTTATATATTTTTATCACTCTTTCTTAATAATTTATCAAAACAATATAATATAATTCATCACAAGCTTATTTTTTTTTTCATTAGAGATGAAGCTGACGATCGGATCATTGGAGATCTAGTGGCCTCCAAAGCTGATCTCGGAATTTCAGGTTTATATATGACCAACGCTCGTTATTCGTTGGTCGATTTTTCTCCTGTTATCTTGCAAGATTGTGGGACATTCATATCTTTGGGATCATTTGCTTTGTCCAAGTAAACGAATATTAATAATAATGACATCGTTGCTCTTCGCCATTCGGTGTATACAAACCGAACGGAAATACCTACTATATTTCTTATACCCGTCTTTAAGATACACAATTAAAGCATGATAACGTGGCATTGAATCTTTCTAATTGGCACTAAACGATATTAATTGTAGAAATAAAAGAGAATGTAGGTTTTTCTGACACCACAATGTTCAAAATTACAATTTTTTTTTTTACCATTTATAGTAGTATTGTACCAATTTAAGAATTTGTACCTACACATTTCTTAGAGAAAAAGTGCTGTGCAGTACAGTAAAACTCGCTTAAGACGCTCTTCAAGGGGCCAGCTCTCTAGAGCGTCTTAAGCGGGAAAGCGTCTTATGCGGGAAAAGGAAAATAATAAGTGATTCAAATTTCGAATTTATTATTATTTTTACTATTGAACATAATTTTATCCACTAAATTCGATTATGCTGAGACGTACGGAAATCGTGTAGTTGTCTAGCATGTCGTTGTAATGGATGTGTTATATTTGAATTCAATGATAAATCATTGTATCTATACGAAAAACGGTCTGAGCAGAGACGGACTGACCTCTCAAAAGTACCAAAGAGTTTCACTTTCCTATCAGGGACTTTGATTACACATTGTCGGGGGTCGAACTTCACGCACGTTCACAAAATTACTAGGTTCTATTTAGTAAGTTTAACCAGGGCGGACCAGGCAATAGTCAATTTAAATATTATTGATCACCCTTATTTAGCGTATTATTATTTATTACTTTATTAGGCAAGAGCCTTACATTATAATTCTTAGTAGGTACCGGGTATCTGAACTGTCGTTATTATAGGTATAGGGCGATATTCGGTCCATTTCATTGGAGCATTTGGGTTATGGTGGTGATCACTTATATGGTGGCTATATTTCCCATAGCGTTCACAAATAACCGTAATGTGGGAACGCTGTGCAAGAGTCCCAAACAACTGGAAAGCATGTGCTGTTATATGTTTGGGACATACACGAATCTGTTCACATTTAAGGGCGTCAAGTCTTGGACCAATACCAAAATGGGATCAACCAGACTCTTTATTGGTGAGTAAAACAGGAATTTGTTACAGATTCGTTATTGGCCATCAGGCTATACATATATTAATGATTGCATTACTTATTTATTATTATGTTTGAATATTATTTAAATGGTAAATGTATTACTATTACTAATTACTATTGTGCGACTATTCTTCGTTGTAGGAACGTATTGGATTTTTACGATTATTATTACGACGGCCTACACTAGTTCGATAATAGCATTCATAACATTACCTGAACAACCGGTGATAGTGGATACATCATACCAATTGGTTGATCAAGGCTACAGAGTAATGACATTAGGTAATTGCAGTCTTGTTAAGTATTTTAATGAACTAATGAATTCAATTAAAATTATTAAAATTATTTTTTGAATACTATTATTTTAAATAGGAATTTTTTTAAAAAAGTAATCAAAATAGCCCTACGCAGGTATTTTGAATTTTTTTATTCATTAAAAAATACTTTTTTTTAAGGAACTAAAACGTTTTATATTTGTGACAAAACTAATTGTTCTAATCAATATAATATTAGTATCGGTAATTATTGTTACTAACATTATCATAGGTATTTTATTATTGTGGTACCTCCTACTATGATTTATGAAGTATAAATACCTACGAGTGGCGTATGTACGAAGGGGGGGGGGGGTGTCATCTGCACTGTGTAATAAGTAGGTAATAACCTAAAAACAAATAATTGCGATGGGGCTGGGGCATGTATTCCTATCGGTTTATAGTTCATTATCTGCATTCAAGAAAAGTTTAGAAAGACTAAACAAATTAACTACTTATTAGTTATTAGTTATTAGTCTTAAAAATGCACATTAAAAGATATAAGAAATAAGAAATTATTATTTTAGTTTTATTTTAAAATAATGATTGTCTAACTATAATTAAAAAATATAATTCTTAACTTGACAACAGAAAAAAAAATAAAAACAAAGGAAAATAAATTCAATAACAATATTATATATTAAATTATACTTTATATTTTAGATAAGGGTGGTTGGCAACATTATTTAAATATTACCAATGATACAATGTCTAAAAGGTTATTGTCAAATATAAAGCTTATGAAGAATTTAGAGGATGCAATAGATTACATTGTCAGAACCAGGTTTATATTAGACTATGCATTTCTGGGTTCTAAAATTTCACTTACTTATTTATCCCAAAACAACTTCATTCAAAAGTATGTACCTATATAAATTTTGAGTGACAAATATACGGCCAAGAATTATATTATATCAATGATTTTAGATACAAAAACAAGAAAATATTCCTTCATGTTGCTTCAGAGTGTTATGTTCCATTTAATATTGGTATAGCCTATAAAAAAAATTTTGTATTTCGTAACAAATTTAGCAACTTCATACTCCGAGCACAACAGAGTGGTTTAGTAACCAAAATAATTAAAGATATTGAATGGGAAATCGCACAAAAGTCTGGAGTTAGAAACGTAAGTGAATCAATCCATCATATCGTTAAAAAATTATAGTTTTAAATTTTCTTAGCCAAACTTAATAATTGCTCCTGAAGACCGTCAACTTGCATTGGATGATGTCCAGGGCATGTTTGTACTATTAGGAGGAGGCGTATTGCTGGCTGCTTTTACATTGTCAATTGAATTTGTGAAACGCAAAAGAGAAAATAGAAAAATTGCACAAATCAAAATTGAAAAGCATTTGAAGAAAAGAAAGCGCTCTAAATCCTTAAGTGTCAGGGGAAGTACTACAGCTGAGCCTTTTAGACCATTAACTGCATTTTAAAATTACTTGTAACTATACACTAATGCTAACATGAGTAATGGATAATAACATTATTATTTTTAATGAATGAATATTTCATAACATTTATCACAGACCATTTTAATTTAATCAAATTGATTTAATACTACGAAGAGTTTTCATTGGTTTCAGCCGGATGTTCATCAATGGATACAGCACTTGTTTTTCTCGAGTTCCTAGAAAATCGTAGTTATTGATTCACATAATAGAACAAGTAAAAAGTGTAGACAAATAATGTTGTACTCACGACTTAGTTGATACCAAAGTTGAAGTAGATAACAACATAGACATCTGTTCAGATGTAGGGCACGCAATTAATTGTTGTTCTTCTTTAGTGTAGCTGTTTGTTGTTAAAAATTGTTGAATTTTTGTAAACATGTGCAAGATATTATTCTAAAAAACAAAAATATAAGAATAAGTACATTATATTTGGTCATATTTTTTTTTATTGATGTACCTTGATAGGCCTATACAAGACAAACTGTGTGTCCCCATTGGCCAAGTACAATGCCATACTTTGATGGATCAAAGGTAAATCTTTTTTGATTTTTGCCAATGATTCTTGTACCTTTTCCTGAATAGCATTAGGTTGGGCGAATTCTTGCTGTTTAACAATAGCCAGGAACCCTTGCATATTACACCATTTAATATACTTTTGAACCTGTAAATAATATGTTACAAGAATTAATGTTTGAGAGCATGTCAATCTTTAACAAGTCAAAACATACTTCGTCCAGAAACATAGACAATGGTGATACTAATGCATTAGATGAATGACTGATGAATGTTTGACAGGACTCTTTCAATGTTTGATCTACTAAACGTCTTGAATCCACAGAGTTTTCTAGCACAACTGGCGTTCCCTCCAGTAGAAATTCAATGATTGAGTTACTAGAGTTTAAAGCAAACATTTTGTCGTGTTTTTGAAATAAACCCCAAGCTAAAAATAAATTATGTACAATATATAAGTGCACGTTTTTTAAAATTATGTAAAATGCGGTATAAATGTATTTTAAATAACTTATTTTACCGGCATTTTTCATTTTACTAAAATCCAAGTTCAGTTCTTTTATAGTAAAATCTACTTGAAACGGTGCAATTTGTTCTCTGATTATCAACAAATGTTTTATCTCAAACAAAGAACCGTCTGTTGGAGTCTAAAAAAAATAATAATCAAATTAACATATATTTAACGCTGTATGTTGCATATTTATGATTTTTGTTGAGTTATAATTACTATGTTTACTTTGTATACATTCAATATTCAAAAAAACTGTCAAGTAAAATATCTCAGTATTAAATTTGTCGATAAATATCTAAAATATAGCATGAAACAAGTGCATTGCATATGCAGATAGTTCACAGGAAACTCCTAAATATCAGTAAACAAATGGAACTTTAAATGCTTTTACAAAAAACATCATGGCAATGTATCATTAATTTGTATTAAAGTTATAATAACAACTTATGAGGAACTTTGTATTACATTTTATAATCTAAGGATTGAATGATAATAGGCTGACAGACAGTCCCCTCTCAGATTCATTTTTCGTATGCAATGGTTTAAATAACCATAAATCAATACATTTAACACATCCATTACAGTAACCTACTTAATGACAAGTTACACTCGACTCCTATTGTACAGCAGAGTGGTTACCGACTTTCCCCATTTATTTTTTTCTGTTAATTTTTATTGCAAACACTTTTTATACATCAGTGCAAAAAGTTTCATACTTTCATGTAACATAATATAATGATTGGAAATGATTTCTGGATAATACATTTACGAAGTAAATATTTAATTTGTCTCAATAGTTTTCATAAGCACAAGAAGAAACTGTCAACAAACATAAAAAATAGAGTTTCAAATAAATTTACTTTTTTTTGAGAAATCATCAGAGCAGCTTGATGAATGTTTTTCAAACACAACGCAACTGCCTCATGAGAAAGACTTTGAAAAATTGTTTTATCAACACATCTATACAAACGTGATAAACACATCAATGTACGCCTTACAGGTGGATACCACATTCCATGAAGATCTGCAGCAGAAGTCCATCCACCTAGAAAAAAAATTATAACGCTGTAATATAGTGTACTTATAATTATAAGTATAGTGAAACTGTGTCCTTATTGGACACACTTTTAAAGTGTTTTACTTACCGGGCTAGAAATAAGAAATATAAATTAACTAATGATACGAAGAATTAAAACAAACCTGAGGGACAACTAACTATAGCTACTAAAGCTGTATTATACTCAATAAATTAGTACTTCAAGTTAATTAATGACAACCTTTTTTAGATTTGTAAATAAAGATACAGAATGATATACATAAAATTATTTGTTTTATCTTTTATCAATTATGATTTCTATGATAAAAAATATTTTCATTTTTTATTTATGTTTTATGATTACTGTTAAAACATTTGACAAAATAATATAAAAAATTTAGATTGTGACAAGACATACAGTTGGTTATGTTCTTTTTTTTGGGGGATGGATCGCTTGAGAGCTTAACTGCATTTTCTGAGATTTGTGGAATAATCTGTGTATGCGTAATATACACGAAATCCCGAACTTCAAAATTTTATAACTTTGGAACTAAGTCCGACTGACAAATTCTGATTATACCACTGTGCTTAACTAGTTGAAATATATCTAGCTGTTAGGCTAAAAAAATTCCCAAAAATTGAGCTAAACTGCATTATTTCAATAGTGATTACTGATTAGTATTAATTACGAAGTAATATTATCTTAGTTACAGCTACCATTTGGGGATTTGGGTTTATATTTGTTATTTCTATAAAATATACTATATTAGTACCTATAAATAATAAGTAAATAAATATGGTTCGCCAGTTTAAAAAAAAAGTCATGGGAGGGTATACAACACTCGAATCCCTCCCCTCCCATGTAATTACGCCACTGAAGACATATATTATAATATTGTTCTATTTGTTATAATAGATTGTAGTAGCTTAATGTTAAGCGGCAGGTGTTAACCATATAGTTGATATGATATATTATGATGAGCTGTTAATTATTACATATTGTGTGTTTTATGTAAAACAAATGATTTATTTCATTATAACACCCTCAAAAAGATGATGTTAACAGATATATCACTATAATACAATTAAAAACGGACAAGAAAAACAGAAACAAAAAGCTATGAATAAGTATGAATACCTACCAATAGACTGTTTTGACATAACTGATGGCGCTTCAGATACTGATGATACTAAGCTTCCAGTTGAATCATATCTAGTCAACTGTCGATATTGCATTTCTTCAGCGATTGCTTCCATTTGTTTTAATTTTTCTGGATACGCTATATCACCAGGTGACGGTTTGTACTCGGAAATGTCTGTGACAAAGTACAAATTGGCTCGAAACACTAAACGCTCTTGTGTATCTTGTAATAGTAACTCTGCTACAGATCCAAAAACTTCAAGTGATGCTAAAAAACCGGTTTGTTTTCAACTCAATATAATGTTATAAAATCATTTTTTTTTTCTAGTTACCATCCTCAGAAACATAGTCTTGTAATATTTCTATTCTTAGAATTGTACAAAGTTCTACTAATGTTTCAAAATGTTTCATGTGAATCACTAATGGTCTGAGCATGTCATACAAATGCATACAAACAGTTTCCAGGTATTCTCTAGAATCAAAAGAATACAAGACTTTCAAACTACCAAAATATACATGGAAATAATATTCATACATGTTTGTACCATACCTGAATACTGGAGATTTATCTGTAAAGAAACATTGATACAATCGGTTTTCGTCGTGTGTCAATTGTATGAGTATTTTACACGATGAACGTAACGTTGAACAATAATCACTCCCACTTGACGTGTAGTTTGACAGTGTATTACTGATGGATGAACCAAGAAGAGCTTTCCGTCGTGTCACATAAGCCAGCACGCAGTCTTCCAATGCTACAGAATATCTATGAACATAAATTTAAGATGCTATTTTCAGGTGTCTAATCTAATAACTAATAAGTCTGGCCAATGAATTAAACAGCAAACATACACTGGATCCAAATCTTTTCGGTTTTCCAATAATTCTAACACTGGTCGTACTTTTGTCGCAATTGCTTGAAACTTCCCGTAGTGTGCTATGAATTCAGTTGTATCTAAACTCTCTGTTCCTGTTTGAAGACATTGAGTTATGTAAGTATGAACTAGCGATAGAGCCTTGTACCTGGCATTTACATACAGAGCAAGATATTTATTGCTTTCTTTATATGACATCTATGTAAGACAAATAATACATTGATTGATAGTTACAAATAAAAAGCTAATAATGATGGTTCAACTATACCAACATGAGAATTTAAATATTTAATTCCGTTATCAATGGACATCATCATGTTAGCAAACATTTCACTGGTGACAATGAACGAAGGTGAATCCAATTTGGAGTGTATAGAGTCAGCTGCATTGAAGATGGATAAACGTTCGTTAATTTCTTTACATATGTTACTCAGACTTGTCTAAGACAAATATATAATTATAATTTTTACTAAAAACTAATTGTACACATTTTTTAAAACCTGATCGGTATGTAGTTCTTCTCCAGCCAAATATAAAGAGTTTGTTTTCTTTGAAACCTCGCTGTATTTTTCTTCTAACATACCGATGAGTTGCATACATTCGTCCATCTAAAAATCACTTATATACTATTGTCTATAATTTATAGTCCAAACAATTGATTTTGCATCAATCATAAAATAATATTATAATTTATTATACCTTGGATAACATTAATTTCCACTCGTCTAGCTGACTTTGTAGTTCATTTGCAAGCTGTATACATGGTTGAATTTCCGTAGACATCCATTTTTGTGCCATCTCGGAATAGAATTTATGAAACTAAGGATATACAAAATTTTGTAACAAATAAAACTAAGAATAAAATATTTAACAAGAAAAAAATGACAATTAGGAAACTTAAGCTTCACTTAGATTTCAAGAGTGGTTATTTATTTTTGAATTATAACAAAAATAACAAAATTGATTATGTAAAAAATTGGTTTTGCGTAATAATTTACGTTTTTCATTTATTGTTTTTCTCGATTATTTTAAAAAGTACTTGGAAATTGGAAGTATATAGAATTTTTACATTTGACCACCCTCTCTAAAGTACCAACTATAGATCCAATTCATTACCCAAAGACTTCATTAAGAGGACGTGATACTCGCATGTATTGTCTCCGTCGTACGTAACATAGCAAATTTTACGCTCAGCAAAACACATGTAGCTCTATTAATTTAAAAGTTAGAGTGAATTGACCTTTCATAAAATCTAAAGGTAAGATTATTATCTAGGCAACCTCATAGTTTTTTTTATATTTTAATTTTGAAGCAAGTTACGAGTATTTTAAAATGCACAAACAATTTACAATTTTAAAATACTCATGACTTGCTTTAAAACTAAAATATAAAAACCCCAATGAGGTTCACTAAATAATATTCTTACTTCTAAATTTTATAAGAGATTTTATAAATTCACTATTATTTTTAAGCTAACAGACCTAAACATGATCTGCTGAGCATACAATTTGCTATGATATGTGTTTGTTTACATTTAAATAGCATGTACAATACACAAAGTATTTTTAAAATTCAGTATTTGATGAAACTGCAATAAAATGCTGTACAAAAAAACTAAATTGAAAAATAAAGTCTTGACATTATAATACATGATTGCAAATTTGTAATAACAATAAAAAAATCATGCCAGTGCATTATACTCACAGATTATAATTAGATACATAATTATTAGACATAATTTTATGACTCAGAAAAAAAATTTTAGTAATCTATCATTTTTGAATTTATAAACAAACATCAATAGATATTATAGTTCTTACTCCTTGTTTATCCAACCTAAAATTTGTGGTTACATGACTGTAAAAACTAATACTCACATCCTCGGCAGATTCAATATTTATATTTAAAATTTGTGGCTCTTCATTTAAATTGGGTTTATCTTTGTTGTGGTCTTCGATTTCTAAAGACTAAACAAAATTATATACTATTATATAGATATCTAGATATCAAAGCAATACAATTATTTTTCAATAATGTAAACACATACCATAGAATCACTATCGCTTATGTGTTCGGACAAACTCAGATATGCGTTGATTTGAGACTGACTTAAAGGTGCCAATGGGTCCTTCTCGGCCTCCCATCGAACCAATTTATCAGATATTCGTCCCGGCTTAATGTTCGCCATTATTTAATTTTAAATGTTTGCATGAAAATATAACAGCGATAGTGCGATACACAAAATGTCAAAAACCTAATGGTAGGTATAAAATGTTATTTGTTAGGAACTAAAATTTTATAATCTCAACTTTTGAATATTATAATTTACAATTTTTATGTTATGGCCTATGGAGCCAGAGTAAGATAATAACTACAATAATTAATAAATATTAAATAATAAATATGTAATTTCATGAACTATAGTGCAATGGTGCATTGGTGCCGTGCCGAGTGCCGACGTAAACAATTATTATCAGTTATATCTTATATCACCAATTGGAGTGATAAAAATGAAAAATGTATGATTTGATAAAGCGAGATATCAAAGACTAGACGGGACGCTTATTGGATTTCTGGGAACACAATAGCGCTCAATATCACTATTAATTGCCTATTCAATCCCCTTATTTTGTTTTATGTATTTTGATTTTTGTGATAAGATAATTAATTATGATAAGTATTAAGTAATGAACACGGACTAATATATAATGGACTGGAAACAAGGACGTGTATTGATATATATTGTATCAATACACCTTAACTGGAAACGAGCAGCTTATCACGGCCACGAATGTATGTACAGGAGGCAATGTGCGGGGGGGTCGCTATGTGTTCCCAGTGTTGGGGAGTAACTTAACTTAAATTACAAGTTACTGTAACGAAATTACTTTTTAAGTAATTTGATGGTAATTTAATTACATTTTATTGTAAGTAATTTATATATAATTTAAGTTACTTTTTTGTAGTAATTTTTACTAAATTACTCGTTACTTTTTTTTGGATTAATACATTTTTAGAACGTAGCCTGTAGGTATTGATAATGAGTGTAAATATTAAAATATATCATATACCTAATTATTATAATTTATAAGTAGAATTTTCTAAACTTGTGATACTAAAATACTTTTGTTATTATAGCTATTTACTATTTGACGATAAACTGTTATTTTTAGAATGGAATTGTTATCTTTACTCTGTGTTGTGTCACCGCGGTCGCCCGCAGCAGGCTCACGACGTCGACGTCTGCTTGTACAACAGGGTTGTTGGAACTCAATAATAATAATAAATAATTTAATAATACTAAAAATAATAATAATTATTATTATTATTATTTATTGCTTATTGTAATTACCCAGAAATTCGTTTCTTGTAATCGGTGACTATTGTCTGTCGTCGTCCGTCGACGATCTAATCTTATGAATTTCTGATACCTATTACTTATTAGTTATGGCCCGTTAGTTCATTACGATTTAAGTTTTAGATTATTCGACAATTCGACATTTGTGAATCACTGGATTTTATAATTTTGAAGTGCATTTTTGTGTATAAAATGGAATTAGACTGTGAAAGTGAAATACGTGATTTAAGTTCAAAGGTATGTCAGTATTGAAAAAGAAGAAGCCACTGACATCCTTCAAAATGAAATAGAATATTTCAAACCTGTTAATGATAATAGTTTAGAGCAAAATCAACTTGAGGAAGTCAATGATAACATTATTTTTGATGAAGATATAGAGCATTCTAATGCTTAACTTGAACGTTTTTTATTTACTACTTTTAATGGTGATTTAACTATTTTAAAAAACATGCCAATAATGAGATTAATTTTTCTGAAATATAATACTGCTTTACCCTCAAGTGCTTCTGTTGAACGTTTGTTTAACATAGCAGGAGATATATGCACTAAAAAGCGATCCAAAATTAGTGACAATAATTTTGAAAACGCATTGTTGTTTAAAATAAATTTGAAAAATAAAGATTGATATTTAATGTGTAGCAAAATTAGTATTAATTGTTAATAATTTCATATTGTTGATAGTCATTATTTAGTTTGTGTATTGTCATATAGGAAAAATAGTTATTAAGCTCCAGTGATATAAAAAAAAAAAAAGTAACTTCTATTGTAATTGAGTTACTTTTAAAACTCAAAAGTAATGTAACTTGACAAAATGAAAAAAAAGTAACTTAAAAATAATTTAGTTACAATTTTGATTAGTAATTAGTAATGTAATTTAATTACCCAAAATAAGTAACTTCCCCAACACTGTGTGTTCCTGGAATTCTCAGCGCTCTCTGTATTTAACACGGACTAAGATACAAATTGTGTGGCCAAATAAAACCACCGGTAGCGCTGAAAACTTCAAGAACTGTGTTCTTATCAGCTAAGTGACACCTTTTCGTGACCGTCCCCCGACCCTGTCGTTTCCAGTCCATTATATCTTAGTCCGTGGTAATGAATTTAATAAATAACAATATTATTAATCTATAGTATTTTGCTGTCACTGATATTATATTATATTATACTATTATGACACACAATACACTAATGCACAATAAATAATATTACCTATATTATACAATTCAGAACTTTAATATTATATTCTGTGTAGTTCTATACTTCTGTGGATATCTATGGTGGATATTAGATTCAAATTTTGGCGCCATACTATTTGTATTAGTTTTTTGCAGATTACCAGTAAGTGGCTGTATAGGCAAAGTCAGTGAAATTGAGCGTCATGTCGCCATAGTGTAGTATAGAAAATATTCTGTGTTTTCTACAGAGCTTCCCGTATTCTAGTATTTGGTTCAATTATCATGATAAATGATAATACTTCAGCCAATGAGAAGCGGCGTAAACAGGACGCCATCTTTGCGCAAACTCGTCTAATAATCGTAAGTTGTTGACATACCTTTCTTTATCATGAATATCTGAATATCATAGAGACATAGACCGTTTTTCATGATAATTATATTATTCTGTGATTATATCATGGCCGTGGTTGCATCACAGATATATATAATTATCATATATATATGTGGGTTGCATAGCAGCCTGTGCTGCTGTGCTGGTGGATACTGGACGCCGGTCGGCCTCAATGCCTCATCACATACCGGAACAAAGTGTTACACCGTTCACGATGACACGATAATAATTAATAATTTATTCATTGATAACGATTAACATAATATGAATTATAATTCATAATATTTTAAGGATACTTGCACAATATTCGTTTTATTTCTCAGATTCACGAGGAACATAAAACGCATTCATGTAAAATAATTGTTTATATGTTTTTTGAATAATCTTAGAATAAAATCATCTATAGCAATAATTATAGCTAGGATAATACTTTCGAGGTTTCGACATATTGGTTTTATATATTATTATTATTTGACTTAACAAAATAACAAAAATTATACTATTCAATGGATATTAAATTTTATTGAAACAATATTTAGACAAATCGATAAGTTATATACTCTCAAAAATATTCTCTATATTTTTTGTAAGATGAGGTACATACTTAAAATGCAACAAAAAAAAAATTGCGGAATGCTCGAATGCGTCTTGTCAATGTTGCATTGTTGCGCTTGGGACATCCTCTTATAGTTTAAATATTTTACACGTATATAATATAATATAATATAATATATGTACATGTTTATCTTACAATACGCAATGCTGCAGCATCTACTCATATATCTGTGATTTCACCACATTGCACATTCAATATTATTTTTTTTTTCTAATTGATCATGAAGCCTGGCAACTAAGGTCATTAGCTGTTTTTGGTTTGTAGGGGAGAAATTGTAAGTTTGTAAACATGTGTGTTTTGGGTTGCCAGATTTTTTATTGGGCACCCGTAGGTATCTGCCATGCCCACGGGTGGCGGATGGCGGCACTTCTCTCCGAACACCGTGCTTGCCCGAAGAAAAATGTCACCTGCGGCCGGGTTCGAACCGGCGACGGTGTGCGTCGTAACCGACGCCTCAATCCGCTCGGCCACTCCGTCCCCCAAATTCAATATTATAGTATCGACAATTAGCATAATATTATGTAATAAAATTAATAATAATAAATCATCAAAGAGAATATCTAAAAACCAAATTAGTTAAATAATTATGCATAAAATTATGTAATTATGTAATAATAATGGTAAGGATTTATTGTAAAACAGACTTTGTTTAGAACTAGAATTAAAAATATACATAATGATAAAAAAAGGAACATGACGTGTGATAAGCGTATTAGCGATATCAGTCTCTATTGTGTTTTTCTTTTTCATATAACACGTTCAATATAGGTATACTATCGTATTTGTACTAAATAGGAAATTACAGTATAAGTCATGAACTAAAGAATAAACTTAATAAAATATAAAATTGAATACTACTTTATTTTTTACACATAACATAACTACCCAATTCAAACATGAAACATATTTACATATTACATCTGTAAGGCCGCGGCCGGTAGCTAATTTCATTGATTCATGGTTTTTCACCGAATTACTAAACTATACATATAGTTTCACAAATTTAAATATGTCCACTCATACAATGTTTAAATTTAAATATTAATAAATATCATGGAAGTTCAACGTATGGATGCCAATATCATAATAATATTATATGTGACATTTTATTTGAATACATGCATATTTTAATGACTCATCAAGGGAATTGTGTCGATAAAAAAATATACATTATGATAAAATAATTTTAAAATTACTGAAGTTGAATATTAAAAGTTGAAAACAATTTGTACAATATTTTTAAGTATACCTATTCAATGGTTATTGCCAGAAAAAAAGGTTCTCTTTAATATATCCCATTCTATTAAATGTATATAATATAACTGTACGCGTTTGTTAATTATTTTTAGATTCCTAGTGGAACGATGAATGTATTGATCATCCTAATGATGGGTGTTTTTTTTATTTTTTTTTATTTTTGTGTCTGTCATCACGGTTTGGGGCAGTACAACTGATTTGATTTCTTCAACAGTATCTTGTTCGATGGGAAAGTGAATCTAGTTGGTGCATTCAGGAGATCAATTTTAAAATTTCCAAATAGTTCTCAAAAGCGCCGGGAAAAACAACATAAAAACGGGAATTTTTACGCAAAATCGTTTTTCCACAAAATCGATTTTGGTTTTGGGTGTAACTCTAAAACAAATGAACGTTTATACATGAAATTTTCACTGGCGTTTTATATTTGCATTTTCTATACATGATACAATTTTAAAAATATTTTGATTTGTTTTGAACTATTAAGGAACATTTTCAGTTTCTAATTTTATTAGTTTTTTTTTCTATGGATGTCAATATATTGTTACAATGACATTTGAAAAATATTAAAAATCCTTAGTCACAGTTTTTATTTATAAGCATTTTAATTTCAAATCTTTACAAAATACAGAAAAATTACGAAAATTAGAAGAAGAGAATTCATAAATTCTTTTTAAATCTAAAAAAAAATGTCTACAAGAAAGTCAAATTAAATTTTTATGAGCGTTTGAAATTCATATTTTTACAACATTTGATATTTACTCGATTTATCATGTAACGATTTTCTTATTTTGTAATTAAAAAACGTATGACTGTAGATACTTGAAAATTGCACTGAATGTTTATATTAGCATTTTCTATACACGATAAAGTTTTGAAAATATTTTGACTTTTTTTAAGCTGTTTACGGACATTGTCAGTTTTAAATTTTTTTAGTTTTTTGTTCTATAAGTATCAATAAAATTTTATTCGTTGGGTAAATAAGCGTGAAAATGTAATGCAAGGCGCCTGATATATTTTTACTATAACAAAATATTAAAAATACATAGGCACGATTTTTTTTATAAGCATTTTAAGTTCGAATTTTGACAAAATTTATCAAATTTAAAATTGAATAATTATTTTGTAGTTAAAAATGTATAAAATTTTCAACTTTTATACCTAAGGATTGAAAACTTACAACAAGGTTCCACATAAATATGTAAATATATAAATTACTTTATTCACAATAATATCATCAAATATACTTTCTACTTAGTACTTAGTAATATCATATAGGTTGACTGACCGTTTTCGCTCAGAATCGTTTTTCTTATACAATTATATTATATCATTGAATTCAAATTTATAACATCATCCATTACAGTGACCCACTGCCCACTTGTAACCTACTGTACGGCAGAGTGACATCCACTTACCCACTTTTTTTATTTGTAAATAAATATATTATTTATATGTTATGTATACTATATAGTTTCATTTTACATGTTATATTAAAAAAAATATACACAGGTGATAGGTACAAATTTAATAAGATTTTAGTCTTATATTTTTACCCTATTTTAGTCAAGAATACATCAACACTCAATTCCTCCCTAGTAAATTCTTCACATACAATGTTTAATACATTTTTCATTAAATGTCCTTTATGTGGCTTGTAAGTCAAAATAAATAAGTAAATAAATAAATAAGCAATAAATTGCTCATTTATACCCAATTTCAATAAATATTAATTTAGCTTTATTTAGCCCTCACTTTGTTTTTCATATTTTTTAATAGTTTCAAAATCGATGGATTTATATTTTGTATAGGTAACCTACCCAATCAAACGACTGTCACATTATTTCATCCCTCATACGATGTTCGTTCTACTGTACTATCCAGCATCCAGTTAGTTACTTTGGCAGGACCGGCTCAAGGGAATATAGTGAACTAGGCAAAATCAAATTTTGCCACCCTTAACAGTAGAATATTATCAGTATTTTTAAAATGCCACCCTCTTACTAATGTGCAGCTTAAGTGCCGCCCTAGGCATGGCCCTATGTCGCCTACCCCTTGAACCGGGCCTGTACTTTGGTACACATTCCACGTTGGAGGAGGATATTGAACACACCACTGCACTACTGCAGTAAATCTTAGCCATAACATATATGCATATATTTATTACGAAACAAACTTAACCTTTGGTAAAAATGTATAATATGTAGAAATGTTTAATTTTTTAATTAATAATATTATGTTACACCAACTTGTTAAAAATTTTAAATTCTAGAATGAAAATACGAAAATACCTTCTAAAGTTATAAGTATATATACATATCATAGTAATACATTAAAAATATTACATCAATAAATTGGAAAAATTCATTAAATAATAATTTAAAGAAAATAAAGTTGAGTTTTTATTCAAGAAATTAGTGTTTTGATAATATTTTTCAAAACTTAACTAGGTAGGTACTTATTTAATATTTATAATATCTCAAATGGATAGAACTATTGATTCATCATATAAATATGAACATAATATATTGTATGCTTATAGATTAACTATATTATATAGCTTAGGCATGTACCTACTATGTGTCTATGTATAGTTATAATAGGCATTATATTATGTGTACATTATTTTAAAACATTAAAAACTTACTTGAGGAAATAGATATGAATATATTATGATAATGAATATCTAAATAAATAATTTTAATTGGAAGGTATTTTATAGAATTAAAAACTATTATATTCAATTATGTAATAATAATATGTACTCTATATTATTATTCGTGAATATTATACATAATTATTACATATAAATGACAATTAATGTCACTGCTTTCTGATTATTACTAAATTATTTTTATTACGACATTTCATACATTGTGTTGTTTGAAATCTCTATATGTATTTTAAGTTATATTGACTATTGGAAAATAGAAAATATTAATTATTAAATATTTAAATCAAATCCCAATCCCATACTGTCCATAGATAATATTGAAGTCAAATAATACTTACTAAAACGTACTACGTGACGTATTTATACAAATCAGTCAAGTAAATATTCGATTTAGCACAAAATACGCAATAACTAGGTACATCACAATAAACAATATCAATATATTGTTGATAAAATTTTATTATATCCAATAGGTAACTTACAATATTGTAAAAATTATATTTTAGAACCACTAATTAACTAACCAATCCATTATTATTATAGTTAAAAACATAATAATATAACATTAATTATAAACTTCGTAAATAAGAATTAATTGGTATTAGGAGCCAGGGGTATGATTGCTATTTGCAAATTGCTGTATAATATAATATTACATATTTATATATTATATTTTATTATAGTGGCAGGTAAAGGTAATACTAATACAATAATTACTAATTCCTTGTACATATAATTGTTTATTGGCAATTAGTAATTAGTAATTACCAACTTATACATAAATGTATTTCTCTTTCGAAACATAATATTGTCTAAAAAGGAACCAAAATAATGAACAATGATTATAGTAAGGTAAGGTATATAATTTTAACGAATTATCTATTCTTTATTCACTGTTGGTACGGTTGGTAGTAAGTTATAAAAGACATTTTAGTATTTTTACACCAAACCAGTGTTAATAATTAACAATTTATTATAACCTACTTTTTTATGAATCGTTTAAATTTTGAAATTAAATGACTATGTGTGTTTGTTTAGTATTGTATGTATATTATGCTTAATATTTATTAATATTTATTACTACAGCATTTTACAAGTACCAACATATATGTCATTATTGTAGACATTTATTAAAAATATTATACCATGTTATGTATATGTATATATGTATATATAGGGCATAGGCGTAGGTACTTTTGTCGGTGTTTAATATTTCAGAGTTCCGATTACAAAAACTCTACTAGCTAGTTACATTGTGTATAATATTTTATGTATTGAATGTATGCGAATAATAATAATAATATTAATAATAATAATAATGTATTATAATGTGTCATGATTTATGCTTAAGACATCAAGACACGTCGTACGTTGTATAATTAATAACGCGTTCTATAAATAAAAAAATAATATTAAGTCCATAGCAGATGGATAATATAAATTGTAATATCACAAATCACAATAGGTCGCGCGCACCAGTGATAAGCCGAATGCAATAAAATGTATTGTCCCGACTCGCAGACGCAGAGATAAAACAATAATAATAATGACGATTAAAACCGATTGATGGTAATTATTTATTATAAATACCTATACCTACATTATTTGTAATAAATCGTAGTACAAATATTTCGCCCATCGTAATGATATCACGATTTCGAATAGACGAATACAATAATCGCGAATCGCGGTATTTATTATTTCACAGATCCACGGTGTCAGTGCCCGCGGGCGCGGAGTGAGTAATCAGAATTATATGTTATATAGGCATATGGCGCAGTGTTGTAGTTGTCTGAGACATCGGAGGGGCTGCCGTCCACCGCGCGTAATACTAATAATAATATTTTATTATATTGGCTTTCAGACTTATAGCTATACCGATCGTTCGCCGTCGCTCGTGACGTGCAGCTCCCGACGACGCGACCGCTCTGATTAGCGCGCGATAAATTATTAAAACAAACGACAGACGGGACTCGAGGAGGACGGTTCGCCAGTTATTAGTTTATTACCTACAACTATAATACACTCAATACAAAATCGTCGAATTCGCAGTGATACTATAGTTTATTGTTGTTACAATTTACAACCGTCGTATCATAAATGATGCGTAGGAGTGTAGGACGATCGACAGACTGATGGACAAATTGTACTTTGTCTCTAACAGTTTTACTTGCGAACCGACTTGGCGATGTTGGTTATTTTAAGCGTTAAAGTGTTCGAATATTTTTCAAACATAATAGTTTATAAAAATTTAAATTGAATGTCGGTCGTCACTCGTCGGTGAACTGAAAATATCAAATAATTACAAGGCGAAAAAAAAAATCTTCTTTTGTGCGGCCGGGAAATGCACGGACACAACCTTGGCGCCACTGTAGCCGACTCGCACTCGCACACACACGCGATAAAACTGGGCGTGTGTGCGTGAACGTAAACGCGATTGTTGGGAGTGTGTGCGTAATCGTCGTTTCATTGTGCTCTGCTGCTGCTTTTGCTGTCGCTGACTCGCTGTTGTTGTCGCTGTAAGTCTCATATGTTTACAATATCTAAGAAATTTTTTTCGGTCACTCAAGAGTAGTAGACGAGATTCGATATCCGTCGGCCCTAGTTGCGTTTTTTGTTATTTTTTTCTAAAATAATTTTTTTTATTTAATTTTTTTGGCATCCCCCTACAGCTGATCGATATCAAATATCAATATAATTTATCATCCCCCGGCGAACGGTACTTCAACGCCAAGGAGAGAAACTCTGAGTCGACATGTCTTTCACTGCTGACACCGCCAGTAACCGGTCATAGCGGTCGTCCGTATGCGCACAGTGGTCGCTCTGCAGTTGGCCATTCAACGAAGATGCGCGAGTTCAAAGTGGTCGTGCTGGGCTCGGGCGGCGTGGGCAAGAGTGCCTTGACCGTGCAGTTCGTGTCTGGCCGGTTCATGGAGAAGTACGACCCGACTATAGAGGACTTCTACAGGAAGGAGATCGAAGTCGACAGTTCGCCATGCGTGTTAGAAATACTCGACACCGCTGGCACCGAACAGTTTGCCAGTATGCGCGACTTGTACATAAAGAACGGACAGGGATTTGTTGTCGTGTACAGCCTAACTAACCATCAGACCTTCCAGGACATTAAACCCATGAAGGAGCTCATCACCAGGGTGAAGGGATCAGAGCGAGTGCCCATATTGCTGGTTGCAAACAAAATCGATTTAGAACATCAACGTGAGGTTCCAACGATTGAGGGAAACACTCTAGCCCAGATCTGGGGCTGTCCGTTTGTTGAGGCAAGTGCCAAGAACCGTACCAATGTTAATGAAGTGTTTGCAGAAATTGTGCGAGAAATGAATTTCAGCAATGACAAAGAGAAGAAGAGTTATTGTTGCTGTACAGTTCTATAAGCCATATTTTTTAGAATTTTGTGTTTTGTGTGCATCAATCAATGTCAAATGTTGCTGGTGATTTCAATTTTAATCAGGTAAAAATTTATTTGTTAAACAGCATCTAATATGAATCTTATTCTTAAATCTTAATGCACTTTGTTTTATAATTCCACTGTTTTCTGTAAACATTTTTCCCAAGCCATCAGGAATTTAAAGAGATTGACGTGTCTTGTTTACTTATTTGGAACATTCAGTATACAAAATACTATTTTTGTTTTGCAATAGGTATTTAGGTACCTGCAATAACTTGTGTTATCATAATTGTTAACATAATAATATATTATATGACTTCAATGTGTAACATAATCATAAAAATGTAAATTATTGATATTTGATTTAATTGATGATAAATTACTTGTTTTTATCAATGACTAAACATTAGGTATGTTGTTAGGTACTTTTAATAAATTTATTTCAATATCTAGTCATTGAAATACTTGAGTCATTTTAAAACATTTAGATTTAAATACTACCTGAAGTTGAATTACATGAATATGAATGAACTATGTGCCTAGCTTATGTAATTATTAGCAAGTTATAATATTTATTTCTAGTTAGAACTGAGAATTGTATAATAACAACATTGGCTAAACCATAATAAATATTTTCATATATATTCCCTATTTTTATTCATATTATGACATATTTTTAATGGATACCAGTGTTCATGATAATTTTAGAATTATTTTAGTATTCTTATATTATGTTCTTAAAGTATAAATTATAATGTTTGATTTAATAACATTATCAATACTTAGGTATAATTGTCAAGTTAATAAAAATAATAAATTTATAATATACTAATATATTAAATTATAATTTATTAGGTATTAGACCCAATCACATTATGTTATAAATAAAGAAAAGTCTACAATATTTTTTATAGACTTTTAAAGACTTTTAAACACAATTGTGTATAAGTATATATTTTACATAATCGGTATATTGTAATTTTGTGACTTATACAGAATTTAATGTGATTACAATTGTCCTTAAATACCTAAAATAAATATAATCTTTTTCTATATTATCATACATCTGATGCACTAATTGATTCAATTAATTTATTGTTGTAGGTATTTCGTAATTTTATATAGTTTTACATTTTTATTATGAACAACTTACAGGTTTTTCAAATTTCAATATGTTGAAATATTGAATGACTCAATAACTATAACATTGTGGAACTAGATAAAACTGTTAAGTACTCAGTTAAGGGCACAGAACACTGTAGTAGTAACTGTAAAATTATTTTGTCTTCTTGGTGGCAGTAAATCAGTAAAATTGTGTCCTGACTCATTTAACCGCAACGTCACCGCCTTTGTTGCAGTGTGTTGGGACCTTAACCTTCATTTTTGTTCAAAATTCTTGTAAAATAAAAGTCATGTAGGATATTAGATAGTTATCTTCTACCTACTCATATTTCTTATTTATTTCATACAATTTTTATCAATTATAATATAGTGAAACCTCCCCTAACGGACACCTCCGATTAAACATTTCAGTGACTGAGAGTATACGGTCTTCATAGGTTTTACTGTATATAGTATTATAGTAATATATTACTTACTATCATATTGTACTATTGTATTCAGTATTTGGTTATACAACAACTAATATTATAATTCAATTTGTATTTGTTCGAGTTGTAAATCTTTATGTTTTTTACTGTTATCATGTTGTATAACAATAATTGCACAATAGTCAAGTTATAAAAATCACTAAGCAATAGGTACATAATATCAGTAAGCAATTTTAAATTGTATTAACAATCCACAGTTTAAGAATATACATTCATCACCTTGTTCAGACTCAAAAAATATTCTAGAGAACTAATACAAATCGAAGAATTTTAATGCATATTTGTTATATTCAAATTCATATGTTGAAAAAATTGTTGTGTTGTTAATTTTCAATTAAGTATACGTGAACAGTTAAACAACTGATTTTGGATATTATCTTACATAATATTATTTAATAATCATAATAGCTTATTTATTTTGAAGAAAAAATATTAAATATAAACTTTTAATATTCCTGCACACCTTCTTTAAATTGCACTTGTATTGGATGTGAAGTTCTCAAATTTCATCATATTAAGTTGTGTCAAAAAATGTTTTTCAATCACCTATATAATATCAATAAGTGCACAAACCGCAGTCTTATAAATTAATTATTGTGATAAAAAAAAAGTATCAGTTAACATTGTCGTTGTTATGATTTGGTGAATTGCGTTATTATTAAATCGTATTTGAATCGTTCGGTAGGCGCTTAAAAAAGGTGTGATTAAAAACTTATTTTTTTCAACGAAAACAAAATTTTAATGACGTTCGCGTTGTATACATTAACATTGTCGTATTGTAGTAAGCTGTGACTCATTGAAGCCCCTTATATTCTTTCTAATTGGCTTCCTAGAGTTAACGTACGTTTTATTAAGTTATTCTAGTTTGTGCACAGGACAATAATATTATGACGTTGGTTTATTGGAATATATTTACACAATCGTGTAATGGCTAATGTTCTAAACGACGAAATAAACCACCTCTCGTACGTTCCGTAATATTTAGTTAACTATGTTGATAACTACGTAGAGTTTAGTAGGGACAGCTGTAATATTTATACACTATGTTTAAGAGAATCTGATATACATGGTCGAATTAATTAATATAACATTATGAACTATAATCTATCACATAATAATATAACATACGTCATACATACGTATGTCTGACGTTAATTATTGACTAATAATAATAATTATTTTAAGTGTCAAAGATTTGTATACAAGAATGTCTATAAGAAGAAAAAATTGGTGGCAAAAATGTCGTACGTTTAATTTTTTGTGGCACTCCCCCTCCTTGTCTTCTTTTATTCGATAAATGACAAAAGAAACCAACCAATAGGTATTAATAATAACAACCGACCATGTACCTTCGTCGAGTCCGTACTTGCATAATATATATTATATTATTGTTATAAACCCTATTGATGGGACTGAAGGATTGGTTGAAGGGTATTATAGTAGTATTAAGAAAGAGAACACAATCAGTTTTTGTCAGTTTGTTGTTTAGTTATCGTTAACCGTATCCATAATAATAATATGTGACGTTCCTAGTTTTATAACGCCGTTTATGCGTGAGTCAGTTTGCTGTTGTCGCTTACTGGCATTCAGAAGATTTTCTTTATCATAATTCATGATATTATATTTTTGTTTGTATTCAAATAATATTATAATATCAGTAATCATTTGCGCCATTGTTCGGTAAATTTATCCGTTATACTACCACGAATTTTTTCGTTTATACGAAAACAGGATGTGTTCCGTGAAACCATTATTAAATGTCCGCATGTGGGAATTTTAAAAAGCAATTATAATATTCGTCCTTATCTATACACTGATTTTACTCGTTACGATATACGTGACCGTAATAATAGTGATGGTGACGGTGACCATTGACATTTGACACAAGGTCGCGATATATCGTTTATGCGTATTATTATATAATTTATATTATTTATTACTATTCTATCATCTGTCGTTATTGTTGTTTACAAATCGAAGTAATAACGTAATGAGTTAACGACTAACTAAGAAATAACAGTATGAATCTATCAAAGGATT
Source organism: Metopolophium dirhodum (assembly GCF_019925205.1). Taxonomy (NCBI): domain Eukaryota; kingdom Metazoa; phylum Arthropoda; class Insecta; order Hemiptera; family Aphididae; genus Metopolophium; species Metopolophium dirhodum. The sequence goes on along the minus strand of NC_083563.1, from coordinate 35,605,701 downwards.
TTAGATATCATGACAATCGTGCGATTTTTACCGGGTCATAGGTAATAATGTTATTAAACTTGTTCTGCGATGACGATGTGTTACTCCGGAGAATTACTTATTACATACGCCTTTCTCTGTATCGCGTTCGACCCATTATGATTATGCAGTAGAGTAGTAGACAGTAGTGTTGTACCCGAGGTTGTACCTATCTTTTTTACATTTTACTTACAAAATACGAGTTGTTCACTTAATTTTGTTTGGGAGTCGGTCGATTGCTTACGATATCTACATATACAACGACGACAAGGGTCGTCGCCGCCGCTACGAGACATTCTCGTTTCGAAACTGTGTATAATAATAATATTATGTACCTACACCGCGGCAGTGTAGTATAGTGGTCCTAATAATAACACCGCTGCAGGACTCCCGTCGAGCGTGTATGTATGTGTACGACCGGGGAATATATTATATTATAATGTATTAGACATGTCGAATCGATGCCTGCGTAAACGTAATAATATTTCGAATATCCGGTGGTAAAAATGGCCTCCCCATGACCGGAGGGTCGTCTTTATCGTTGAACCCCTGTGTGTGGTGTAAAATGACTATCGGCAGTTAAATATCTGTTGATTTAATTACTTATCCAAACAACGATGTTGTTCTATTTGACGGATATTTATTTCGACGTCACGACCCTTTGGGTGTGAACCGCATCCCGATTAATTTATGGTATCCGAAATGGTGTGGTGTACATAGAGTATTGAGTATATAATAATAATATATTGGTATGCGTTTTCCGAACGAAATAATTGGCTTTTAGTGCGGGGGGTGGCGGCCGGAAGATCATTCCAAAAACGGCACATTGTTAGCTTATTAAAAAAAAAAAAAAATGAAACTATCACAATAACAATACGTCATGTTATACGGTATAAGTCACTTATACAGAGCGATTCTCTCTGAACAGTTGGTTCATAGTTTTTAAATTGTTATATTTGTTTGTCTTATCTAGAAATATCTCAATAATTAATCTATAATATTATAATAGACGAGACTTTTATCACTAGGCTAAAGTTGTCAATGGTTGAGTCTCGACATTCATGCTATCAGTTCTATTTAAAAATGTAATTACTAAATTACTCGTTATTATCATTATAACGTTTACAGCGTTTTATGTTTTAGAATTTTGGTTTTCATAAAAAATATCTGGTTTTCGATAATATTGCAATTTATTGAATAATTATTGTTTAGTAGACCATTGAGTTGAGGGAATCGCCCTGTATTGAGTATAATATTGCCGGGATGCGGGTGTGTTCGTGAGGTGTGTGTCATGGAGGAACCCATAAATAGAACTCGACCACCGTTGAAGATTAAATTAGGCCCGTCCCTCCATTAAACATTACGGAACATTTTTCTCCGGTGATTGATACGCAGTTCATACGCATGTCATATTATGTACTTATTGGACCTTATTATAGTACAATTGATATTTTATTCGGATACAATAAATACCCATCCCAATGTACAAACGACGTAAACGTATGTTATCGCCTTATTGGTATTTAAAACTGTTAGGCTCATGGTTCATTATTACTATTTTTTATGGCAAACTGCACGATTGCCACGATTTGGTGCGTTTTGAAAACTGTTTGGAATATTCTGTATTTTATTAATGTTAAGAACATAAATGTTCAATTTCGTGTCACATGTTTGTCGTATTTAATTATGTGTATGGGAGGAAAATATAACGATGTGGTACAGCCACAGGTTATGTGAACAATAATGACACCGTAATAATATATTACAATGTATTATATTATATTTTATTCAACAATACATATTTTCCCAACAACATATTGTGAAAATTATAAAACGTATCTGACATCTGTTAATATAACTACCTTTAAACTATAGTTTAGCATTTAATTATTTAATTTATAATTCTACGGAAATTTAATACCTCAATAGCTTATATAATAATATTATATCTAAATATCTAAATATGATTTAATAATTGTGTGAAGATTTAAATAAACGGTTATTTCTATGAATAAAAAGTTTTAGAACATAGGTATTTGAGTACTTCAAAAATATAAATAATTATTTATAAGTACTAATGTTAATTGGGTCTGAATTGATTTTTGACGTTAACCTTAGATAACCTCGCATCAAAATGTTTAACTTATTTATATCAAATTATCTTTAATAATTGTTTTAAATATTTAATGATTTTTCAGGACATAAAAATTAATTTTAGATTAATTATTGATGTACACTACATTGATTTAGGTACTTAATAATAATATAATATTATAATGATTCTTTGATAAATTATAATAGTTGATTCTCAATGATACCTTTTTGCCCTTTGAATCAATCATATTTTATTAGTTATTCCAATAGTTATTTTTATTGGTTCTGTTTCCTTTTCCTTTTGGATTTTATTTTTATACCATTTATAACTATTTTTACAATCTGAAATTGTAAGCTTTTTAAATTATAACACAAATGTTACAAATCAGTATACATTAAAATATATTAATAAACATATTTTGAAAAGATTATTAATTTTACAATTCGATGCACTTGGTTTAATATAAATATGTCATATTATCTATTATATTTTATCTTCGGAAATAATACATTTGTGCAATAATTGTATGTGTATGTGTATAAATTATAAACAATTTGAAATTACCTCCGCTAATAAAAATGTTTATTTTTATTTACAGAAATACGTCAAAATTCATATTCAATAGTATTGGTGTCAGGAACTTCTCACTACAATTATTTACATATCCAGCTTTAAAAAGGGTACGTTTTCTAAAGACTGTCGATGATATTGATAATATACATAATAATACAAATTATTAACAAATAGATTTTTTTATAAATCCACCTATCGCATGTGGCACAATACTGCAAGTGCCATTTAATGTTATAATATTATATAAAGATAGAATATGTTTTTTTTTTAAATTTAATTTTATTATTTAACTAGCGTTAAATGTTTTCTGTAATGTATACAATTTTTTTGTTATATCGAAATGCAGGTTTATTGATACAAAATGTTAAGGCAGGAATGAGATAATAACTTATAATATAATGTGTATTCCTGTATGTAATATAAAAGGGAATAGGCGGAGTAATAATAATAATAATAATATTAACGGCCTAATTATTGTATATTGTTTTTGAAACTTATTATTTTGTAACACATATTTTTTATACTTTTTATACTTAAAGACAAAAAATATATACAATAATATAATAGTCAATGGAACAATTTTAGATTAAGAGATAACGGAGTTTAAGTGTATTCATCCGTGTAAATAATAATTTATGGATCTAGGCATTTTTAACAATTTGTCTTGTTTTTGATTGATATATATTTTTTTTTTAGCGCATTAACATACTTTTAATCGATCAAGTGGTTTTGCAGAAAGCATTATGTACCGTTAATTTTTTTTTGCCTTTGTGATATTAATTTTATTTTTACGCCATTATTCCAGAACTAAATTGATATATGATATAACTATTTTGATTCGCTTCATCGATATAATAATATGCTAATGAGAAGCGATTTCAAAATGTTCCCGTGCGTCTGGCTTGCTTCACAATGGACCATAACATTGTGCGAAGTCAAGTACCAAAGATTAAGCCACATTAAAATATGTGATATTTTGATTCTTAAAGTTATTTTCTCCCCTTAGCTCTCTCTTTACTTTAAATAGTAGTATCTATAATGTCTTCTGCAATCTTCACACTATTATAATATTATTATACTTTATACCCCTTTTATTTTTCCTTAAAAAAATGTGAATACATTTTAAAATCATATTATTATTTAGTAATATTTTATTTTCCACAATGGTGCATACCTAATATTAATTTTTCATGTACTTGTGAATAGCCTGTTTTTTTTTTTTAATATATATTGTATTTAAATATAAATAATATAATATATAATAATATATAAATTATATTATACTAAACACGTGTCAATAAATTTTTGTGGTATGACACTTTCTTGATTCTACTTTATATATATGTATACATATAGAAATTTATAAATAATAAATTATACGTGTATATAATATATATATATATATATTATGTACATGAATAAAAAGATGTATAAATGAATAAAAACAAAAATAATTTGAAAACTCAAAGTGCGTATTGTATTTAATAAAAACTGTTCTAGTTTCATGTGGTATATTATTATAGCAACAGTTATTAATGTTCTGCAGTGAAAGTATGTGTGCGGTGGTATTAGTGGTTTTTCATGGATAACAATTTTTTGGAAGACCCAAGGAGTGATATTTAACAGACTAGAACGCAATTCAAATGTGTTGGATATTATAACAACACAATTAATATATTTACAGAATAGTAGCCTAATAGCTATACGTAGTGAGTCCCCATAATAAGTTTTTTTATTTTTTTTTATTTTTATAGAACCATCAGCATAAACTATTACAGTTCGACAATTACATAGTACTTATATTGACATTAACAAAAAATTATAAGTTTAAAACCCTTCTTTCGTAGAATGTAGTGACGCAGTCCATTGATTTACCTACGCCTTTGAAATGGTTAAAACTTTCATCATATTTTAATGTATTATGTTGACTTAATTAAGAAATATATTTTTCCTTACCTCGTCAATTGAACTTAACGACTCAAAATAACAAAAGTTATGACGAAAACAAATTGCAAGCTTTAAAAATGAACTTTACGTTTCAAAAGACGAACACATTTCAAGGTGGCGCGTTCAGGTAGTAGGCTGTATGAAACATAATTTGCACTGAGATCCAAAAAAGTGATTATACTGTTTCAAACAAACAAATTACTGTAAGCTACATATTATATTTAATAGCATATTCTACATAACATCAATAGATTCCTTGCTCAGTTTGCAATATAATATTTCTATTGTCCTATTATCCTATTATAATATAATGATATGTTGAATATTGTTGGGATATTATTTGGGTGATAATAAAATAATGGGTAATACTGTAGGTAATCCAATACCCGACTATATAATATAACCTGATATGTTTTAAATGAATAGATATGTAGTAATAATCATGACAAATTAGATAGGTATCATCACAGTATTTTGATACGCATCCTCCGCTCTTTACTTCGCCTTTATCGTAGTTCTCCACTTCTTATTGGCTGTCAATCATATAGATACATATTTAACATAGAACAAAATCAACCAATAAGAAGTGGATAACTACGATATAGGCCGGAGGTGAAGGAGATGTGCATCTACTGCGCAAAATTAGTACAACTGTGATGATACCTATCTAATTTGTCATGGTAATAATTATGATAAATACAATTTTTATAACTAATTCTTCAAAGCCTCACGTCTTCACGTTAAATAGTCGACGTGGACATTTTTTCAATAATTTCCAGCACTATTGTTACTAAAGTTGAACTTACCGAATTTTTTAATTTTCCCTAAAATTACTATTGTTAAATTATTACTGTGGATCCAAGAACAAAAAATAAAATTGTTTAAAATATAAAGAATGCTAATCATGCATTTAAATATTAATTAAAATTAAATTGTTATTACTTATTATTCAAATAAACGATAATATTTTATTGAAGTAGGTACTACAAAAAACTATTGTAGAATGCAGTTATTTATAAACAACTACTACAATTCTGGGTATAAACTTTTCTATTGAGTGTTAAGATATTATGAAATTGTATAAAGGAAGTTAACTGATTAATTTAGAGGAACTATTTTATAGTTACCCGTATCTAGTATTATTTATAGTCGATAACTATTACCTACTCCAACTATTACTCAATTACTCAATTACTAATTGACTCGATCTCTTTATTATATTACGTGGACATAATCTAAGTTTAAAATTTAGTAATCAATAGGTACGATAGTATCTAGAATTATTATTTTTATTTATTACACTATTGAGTATTGCCGCCTATTAATACATATTTTAAATTCGTTATTGCCTTGTTGGGTGGATTTTAATATTGTCTGAATATTTCTCGACTTTAAATATTGTGGAGATTGGTAGATACTTATTTTCTATAGACAATGATTTTGTAATTAGGTAGGTGTACGTATTTTAGTAAATGTTATGAACAAATTATGTAGGTATGTAGATATAGCGCCGCGGAAGTAATGCGAAAGCAATTCCCGCGGCGTCGTCGGTTCAAAAGGAAAAAAAAAATGGTACGTAGATACTATAATATGTTAATATGAACCGATATAGGTATTTCTAATTATCCGGACATTCGTTGAAATTACTAATTTTAGCACGCCTGTGAAAGCAACAAATACCATGTGTTTTTTCTGTTGACTGCGTTTATATATTGTATGAAGAACTTGAGAAATGTTCATAGTAGGACCGATAAGAAAAAGGAAATATTTTTGTTCTTGCAAGACGCAGGTACCTCGTTGTTGTATAAAACATTTGAAGAATAATATTGTAATTTGTTCTGCCAAAGTGCCAACTTCCTATTACGGCGAGTGTAAGTTAATATTTAGTGATTCCACTACCAGTTAAATATTACATCCCGAGCATAGACGTAACTAGACCTTAAAGTTGGGGGAGGCTTCAGCCCTAACATATTTAAAATAAGTAAAAAATGTGGGAGCTCCGTGTTTTTTAAAATAGAAAAATATAATTCATGCTTGTATAATGATTTAACTTATTAGTACCTACCAACAACTCCTATTTATAAATTTTTTATTGTTACAATAAGTAAATGTATAAAATAAATGTATAATAACAATTTTACTATATTGACAGCGATTGTCGTCCGATCGTCGTTACTCGTTAATCGTTATCACTTATCACCATTTATTTATAATCGTACGTCTTTTACGACTGTTTTTGTGTTTAGTTTATTGACAACTTCTTTGTATTTATGTAGTAAAAACTATACAACATGATACGTCTTACACAGGGTCATTACATACAATAATATAGTTTGATAACCTAAAAATATAAAATAAAAAAATAAAACGATATTTTAGATTAAAGTTTAAAAATGTAGCTACCTTTAGCGGGATTAGGAATTATGGCAGGGGGACTTAGCCCCCAAGTCCCCCTTATGATCCCGAGTGGAGCTACAAATCTATTAGTTTTACAATGATGTGTTTATTTTGTGTGTCATCACTTTTTGGAGCAGTAAAAATAAACTATAACTTTAGACTTTAACTTAGAGATAGTAGTCATTCCTACCAAAATAATAAGAAAAAGTAAATAACCTCTCTGCTGTATAGTAGGTCTCGAGTGTAACTCGTCAGTCGTCATTGAGAATGTCACTGTAGTAGTGTAGTGGATGTCTACTCTATAATAAGCCTTATAGCATCAGACTATTTCAAGTATAACTATTTAATTATTTAATTTCTTACGGAGGGCTCCCTCTCTTATAAGCCATAGGAGGCCACCAAGTTTCACATTACACCACTGAATAAATATTTGATAAAATAACTTCAGAAATATAGACTAACAGACGGTCTCCTGCTTCAACTCATAACCGTTTTTTGTACATGCAACACGTTGAAGTACACTCAACACCAACTATACAGCAGAGCGACTTCTCTGGTTTTATTTTTTGTTGATCATACAATATTAAGTTTCAAAAAGCGTCTTATGCGTATAATAATAAAATGTATACCTACTTTTAATTTACATGCTGTTGGTAGCCTGTTGGCAGCTAGTAGCCAGCTGTAGGTAGCTCGTAGCCTGTAGGTACACTTGAAGATACAATAAGCAAAATTATTCATTGTATTAAATATTAATACTACATAATATTAACGCTACTCTGGCCACTTAACTATACTCTATTAGTGTATTAATGTGTACTTACTTCTTTGTATATATGTACTTATATTATAACACCCGGTAGTTTGTCGCATGTGAAAATAATATAATTCTCAGGGTAATAAAACTTATAACTTATAACGTGTATAGTGCCTAACCATTTTATTGACCTTTTATCAATTTATTCTTTTGACGTAAAAACAGTGTTATAGCTAACTTGAGACAAGAAATAATACAAAACCTATATTTTTTCAATCTAAATTTGCAATATTTTAAAAGCAATATAAATTTGGTTATTATTTCATTTTAATTTCATATAACAAAATATTTAAATATGTATGTAAGTATTACCATAAATCATTATGTATATTTTTGGCTATTTTCTATAAGTACAAGTGTAAAAGTATAATATTATAATGTAGGGTGCAATGTATATATATATTCATAGTATAATTCGTGTTTCATTTATATCATAGTTAAAATTAGAGTATTACAAACAATCGTGACGAAATAATAAATATTATATTAGTAAATGGTCTGAGTTAGTATTTTTAATGGACAACGAAGTGCACGGGGTTAGCTAGTGAATAATAAAATATATTAAAATAATTTATTAATAATAAAGTATACCGCAGGTGGGTCATAACTTAGATGTTTTATTTTTAATTTAATAATTTTTGACATCCCATTTGTATACTTAATACTCTCGCGTTAAAAATCATTAAATCGGAACCCCAATCATCTCCTCATCAAAAGTCAAGTACCTGGGCCTCACATCCGACCAAAGACTAACCCAACCTCTCACATCAAATCCAAAAGGCTAACTTTAAATAACCGACTAAGAATGCTAAGAAATCTGCTTCATAATAATAAACACTCCTCTCTAAATGTCAAACTGCTCATCTATAAATCCCTGCTTAAACCTATCTGGCTCTACGGGATTCAGCTTTGGGGAAACGCAAAAAAGTCGAACCTATAAAATTCAAACGTTCCAAAATATCGCCATAAGGAAACTCGAATGCCCCTCCTTATGTATCAAACCTCTCACTCCACACAGATCTAAATCTAAAAACGCTTAACGAAGAAGCCAAGGCCTACTACAAACGATTTCACACCAAAACAAACTATCACAAAAATCCTCTAATCAAGAACCTAGCGTCTCTTACCATACCCGGAAACCCCCCAAGGCGCCTAAAGCGTAAGTGGTGCCGAGATCTTTTGATTAACTAACATGTGAACTCTCCTTTTGTAAGTGTCACCAATGAGTGGCTTCTTTCTTCAATTTTATCATGTCATACTTTACTCTGAGCCTATATGCTTGTTGTGTCATCTGGTACAGATTGTATATTACTTATTTAAAAAAAAAATAAAAAAAAAAATCATTAAATCAAATTATTATTATTTCCATTAGGTATACTCGCTTAGCGCGATGTTACTCTGCTGGTTAGATACCTACAACCTACTAATTTATTATAGTATCTAATATCTATATTGTATACTTGTATTGTTATTTGTTAATATAGATTATTATATCTACGTCCTACGTATTATATTTTATGTGCGTATATACTTATGTATTATGCTACTGTTTTATGCTCTCCGGTCTCGAACAATAAAATTATTTTTATTTTCTATTAGTTCTATACAATGCCGTGTATGGTTTTTTTTTATTATTAGCGAACGCCGAATAGAGAATGCACAAATACAAGTGCGCAGTCGCTATTTCACGTTTAGAATAGGACTAAATGTCTAGATGTAATGTATGTTATATGTATGCATATTATAATAGGTAGGAGCGCTATAAAATATATATATTTATATATATCGCCATATAGTACCTTTATATTATTATGTCCAGCCCAGCTCATTGTTATATATCGATTGGGAATCGAGCAATTAATTGTATAGTCGTGTCATTACGTGTTTTAGATACCCACCTAGTATATGATTTCAAAATTTCCAATTGAGTGAGGGGAGACACCTACAATATAAATAATTAGGTCACCGTGGATAGTATGGGACATGGGTTATATTATAACGGGCAATTTATGTATGATAAGAAATGAATATGTACAAATTGTGAAATTAAACGGCCGACTTACATGGCTTATTTTTTGTTCAACAGCTTTAAATATTATAATATAATATTATGTATAAAATATAGGTGCATATCGTTTAGAATAATAATAAATACAAATTGATGCTATTTTGACCAATGAGCGAGTTGCCTGCAATCGTCATTTATCTTCGTGCATTGTCCAAGTTTCTGCAGTGCAAAACCCTCGGTGACTTTATTATAAAAATACCCACCTGGCTACCTATAACCTAGTCGACGGCAGTAAAATCAAAAGTACTGAAAACCACTCAACGCCATTACAAGCACGTGTGCACCACGGCCCATAGTATCATTCGTTGTAACTTGTAATATATTTCATCAATAATTGTCTTTCAATCAGATGTAATAGGTCGCAATTAACTTTAATCCTACATTGTTGACGCACTAGTCAACAGCTCGCGATATACTTGGACGTGTTTTCGTTATAGTAATTATTACTGGCCTCAACGACCTGTCAAAACGCCATTTTGTAATTTACCGTCGTATACGATGGTCGAATAATAATTTTTTACAACACCTACAGAACTTTTATGCATTATGTTTTTTTTTTAAAGGTTTACTCGCCCTTAATACCTAGTCTTAAATCTGAACTGTTTCGATTTTGTTTTGCGATGACGTGTTTTTTCTATTGTTTACCGACTACCGGAAAGGAAGTACTTCAAAAACTTCGGATACACAAATTACCAACTTCCGAATTCCATCTATATTGTTGGTAATTGTAATAATTTTTCGCTTTTCTCAGTTGTGAATTCACTAATCGGGCAAAAATTGCCAACAAATCCCGTATTAAATTTTTAAATAATTTTAATTAGGTACCCGTACCTATATATATTATATTTTTAATTGTATGTACTTACATGAAATAATAATAATATGTTCTAGAAGATTTACAATTTAATTTCGATTACGACATTTCTAAACATTTCTTTAAGTTTACGATATTTGTTTTTTTAGATTTGTTTTTAAAGAATTCGTATTTTTTAAACAATAAGGGGGACGCAGCCGACCCGGGCTCGATCCTCGGTCATGGGCGGCATTTTTCTTCGGACAAATCACGGTGACTGGAGAACAAGTGCCGCCATCCCCCACCCGGGCATAGCAGATACCTACGGGTGCTCAAATCAAAAATTCTGCCAAAACTAACACACACGTGTTCCTCCCCCTACCGACTCAAAAACCTACAAAACAAAAATAGCTAATGGCCTTAATTGCCGGGCACAAGATCAATTAAAAAAAAAAAAATAATAATAAGTTAAAATACATGGTTACTTATATATCGATATATTTTAATTATTTTTATGAGCAATTTGAAAACGACTGTTTCAATAACAATATATTTTAACAACATTAAACTCTTACTTATATACCTACGCCGAATTCCTGCGCTCGTTTTTCGAATCCGATAGTTTATCATTTTCAACCAATAATATATTATATTTATACATAGGTAACTAGTGGGTACACCACTAATCACTATGTATAGATACATGATCATATAACAGATACCCGATATGAGAACATGACGTTACAGAAAATAATATTATTTAAACCATAAAATAAAGTTATCTTACATCAAACAAATAAATAAATGATTTATTTTTTAACAGAAAAAAATATTGGTCCCAATCACTTATATGCATTTATTAATAAATAATAAATAATACATCAAAAGTCTATGATTCTTCAATTTTTATTTCATTTTATTTTGTGTTAAAATTACCTATATAGTACCCCTCAAATTTCGTATACAAAATTAACTGTAAATTACTTATACAAAGTTACTCAATAACAATTTTATATGGAATAATATTAATGTAAAAAAACTCAGATGGTAAATTTTGTTTTGAAAAAGTTATTTAGTTTATGGTACGATGCTTGAGTACCTCTTAGACTTAAATCTCCTGATTTTAATGACCTGTAAACTCTCCCAGGTCTACTCCAGTACTACCTGATGGTTACATGTAAACTCTCCCGAGTCCTAAGTCTGCAATAACTTCGTTTATGCCCAATAATTGTATCATAATAATTTAATGTTTATAATAATGTGAACATACAAACTTTTAAAGTTTAATATACATATGGATTTTATTTAAGAAAATTAAAATTATTTAAACTATAGTAAAATAAATAGTAAAAATAATAATAATTTAAACTAATTTCAAATTAACTTAACATTTTAATTTAATTTTTACAATAATATGAAAATACAGATTTCATAAAACTTTGTGTGTCTATTTTTTGGTCTGTTCAGTCTATAATAATTTTTTGCGTCATAATTTTAATACGATTCGGCATAGTTTACATATTTCCTTCAAGCAATCATAATGTTAACCCAGGAGAGTTTATCATTGGTAGAGTTCACTAGTTTTAAAAATTAGGAGAGTTTACCACCACCTCTTAGAACTTTATCTGGGAACCATAAAACTTACTGATCATAGACCAGTGTGGTGTGGCCATCCTGCATGAATCCATCTCACAACTTTTATAGAAGACTACACGTATGAACGTACTTATAGTTTTTTTTAAACCAAATATTTTTAATAAATAATTTTTGTTGGAAGTATTTTTGAATAATGTTTCTTATCCAAATAATATATGTCTTTTGTGGCGTTGATGATATATTTTATAAACATGTGAACCCCACCGCTTTCAAAAATCAAAAGTCTGCATTTTCAATATGGTTGGACAATGGACATGGATCGTTTCACTGTTTTCACAGTGTTAAGGTTTTGGCGATTTCACGTTTTGTGTGGTGAATTGCACAGTGTCGTTGGAAGTTGGTGAGTTGTTAGGGTTGAATATATTGAATCTGAGTACTTTAATTATTATAAATATTTATTTATTTTTTTTTTTTTTAGCTAGAGAATTTTACAATCTGTAAAGTAATGGTTTACAATAAGCACAAGTGATTGAAGAATTAGTATAGAAAAGACAAAATAATATGGGTAATGTAACAAACAGGTTGAATAATTACAATTATTTACATTAATTCAGACGGGGGGTTTGAGTGAATCGACCATCCGTTGATGGGACTTCATGACATGTGGTATTATTATAAAATAAAGTATTAAAATCTTCTAAGAAATTGAAAAATCACAAGAATTTACACATGACCTCAGACCTAGGAAGAAAAGTGTTAATAAAACTCGATAAACGTTTTTATATCATATTTGGTATTTAGAAAAATGTAAACATTGTTTTTTGTATTCCATAATTTCAACTATACCTGACTTCGGTTTGCGGGACATGAAACTCGACTATTTGATCATCAATCTCCCGCAGACAGAATTCTAAAATATGTATAGGTTAGTGAGTAATGTAGGTAACTGAGTTATGGAGTGAGACCAGTTTTCACGGACACACAGTATATTATAACTAATATACATAATAAATATTATAATTTATATTGTTACTTAAGTTTTTATTTTCTTTATATGAGTTTATGTTCTTATGTCTTATATTTCATTATGACTGAAAAATTAGATTTATTATAATATTTACTTTAAGTCTTTAACATCCTTTTTTATTACTAATCTACTTATCCGTGATCCGTCAGTATGGAACTTATTAACTAGGTACCTATAACAACCTAAAATTGCTAGTCCACTAGAACTCAAACCCCATTGACCATTGCGTATAGGTACCTACAATTACAATATAAGTTACAATTATTATGGATAGGTAGATAATGTTTGAAGTCTGAAATATTTCACTATTTGATTAAAAATGTCATTAAAAAATTAATGATTTTATGGTTCGGTTGCAATCATCACTAATGGGTTATAAGTGATTGTTCTACCCAATATTATACATTTATAAAGGCGAAGACAAAATTTGTTAATGTACTTAAAAATAAAACTTATTTAAAAAATAAAAATAAATTGTATTAATATATTGAAATATTTTACGTATTTTAAATATTTTATGTAATTTTCAAACACTTATGATGGGTACTGATTTTAAATACTTTTTAGTTTGTACATGTAAATCTTATCCTTAAAATTTTTTAATTGTTTTATTTGTTCAGACGTTCAGTTGAACTTTATATATTTATTCATTGATTTAGATATTTATTGTCATGAAATGTGTATGAAATATATTACAAACTAAAAACATCAACAATAATAATATATAGGTACTATATTGTATAGCGTACCGAAATTCAGTGGCGTAGCCGGGGGGGGGGGGGGGGGGGGTGTTTTGGGTGTTAAAACAACCCACCATGGCCGTATTTATAACAAAAAAATCAATATAGGAATACAATCATTTGGTCGTGGTAAACTGTATTCTGTTATACCATATTCACACACTACCACGATTTTGTCAACTTTACAAAAGGTAGGTACAATAGGTATCTGTGGATAAATATGCGAGAAGTCGCGTTGCGCATACGCGTTTCGACCACCTAATTCGGTGACTCGTCGCTATATCGGCAACGTTTTTTGTATTGATTTAATACGCCGTGGCTCCATCCATATAGTATATGATCTAAGGGTGTCGTATTATTGCACTCGTGCAGATGATATTTACACTACACCATCATATGGAATTTGCGTTATCTACTGCAATGGTGATAATAATCATTATTATTCAATTATTTTATAATTACCTTGTGTTTACAGCACTATAAAATATGTCAATAATTGTTATCAATATAAATATTATCATTATAAAATAGTAGGTAAATACATATTATAATTTATAAAAACAATTTATTACTACATTGTAGTGAGGGTAAAATCCTTCACAAGTTACATTTTATTATAAAAAAAAAAAAAACACCCCTTAAAAAAATCCTGGTGACGCCATAGCCGAAATTCTTCTCTAAGATTATTAATTATCCTACATCAGTGACTTTAAATTGCTTACGGACTGGACATGGAAGGGATCACCTGATACACAAATGGAGACTGCATACTACCCATTCCTTTAGCTGTGGTCATGAATCATAAATTCTCACAAGGTAGTATACGAATGCTCGATCTGCGCATTCAAAGGCACTCTAAATGATATTCATACGGGCAATGGATATGCAGTCGAATGGATACAAAACCTGGAACATTAATTATTTTTTAGGTTCCATAAATCTATGAGCTTTTGCCTATTAGAGTTATTATGCAACGATTAGTATTTAATATTATTATCATAGTTCACTTAATTGTTTTTGTAATGCTTATTTTGTTTTATTATATTATTTATTAATATTTTTTTATCTATATATTAGGACTTTAAAACTTTGATTTATTTTATTTTGTTTCATTTTATTTTTAAGTTGATTCTCAATTTATTAATATATATATTTTTTAAATTTGTTTACTACAAAATTATGAATATTTATGTTGTCTTAAGACAAATTGCTCTAACTTGTCATAAGACATAATGTATGTTTATCCTACGTTATTTTTAACATTGTATAGTTATAATAAATACCTAGTAAAACAGTATTAACCATTGGATAATAATGTAAAAAAACAAATAATTGTTGGTCGTTGTAATAGACACCAACCATTTTGAGTACCTACTATTATATTTTGAAAATCTGTGATGCTGCGTTATTATTTATTAACGTATATTACTGTATTATTTATGTGTATCCTCTTCGTGGATTGAGGCTCGGATTGCAAAAACCAGTTGTTGTTCAACTTCAACAAAATTGTATACAACAGTTGTGGATCCTCGAAGTTTTATACATACATATATAGCAATTATAAATTAGAATCACACTGTAGTATCTTTCGTGTTCGTAGCCCATGGAAAAATCTCCAGAATGGCTGTCTATTCAACATCAATTGGAATAGACCAACAGTTTATAAGAACTTAAAAATTTGGTAGGTCGTTGGTAAGTATATTATATTATTAATGACACTATGGTAAAAAATATTATAAGTAGGTAGCTGTAATAATATTAAAGTCGTGACTATTATTTCAACTAAACACTTAAGAACAATCAACTACATTTTTAAATTTTTTACACTTGCCAAATGTATTTCAAATATTTAAGGTGGCCCGGATAGCTTATTTTATAATATGTATTGCAGTTCAATAAGTACTCTTACGTTTTTCACGTTCATATTCTCTATACATTTGTTTGGCATACTTATGTAGGTAGTATAGGTATGTGAAATATTTTTTGCATACATTATAATTATATATTATATATACCTATATAATATACGTATCACTTATGGTTATAATTTGTTCTCTCGTATTTCACAAATATAAATGAAGGGTTGCTTGAGTGCTTCATTGTTTAACACGTTAAATTCACAAGTTTAGGGTGCGTGTTGCTGATTTTGAGAATGACTACCCTTTTACAGTAACATGTATTGGAAGCACAATTTAATTTATATACTATATATGTATATAATGTACATGAATATGTATTTGTATATATATATATATTATGTGATATAATGTATAGACTCCGTCTAGTCAGCACTAACCACGGCCATTACATAAATTATCTAGTATCATACACATTTATGCTGATTTTTATTTTATAGGCTTTTGATGTAATTATATCTACATATTGACTGGTGTCGTCAGTAATATCTGAGAGAAAATAATATATTTATGGTTTTCGTTTAGCTATATTTTATCACTCTGGTTCGGGGACGGTAAACGAGAGCTTGTCTCTTTTTCAGTCTTTCCTGTTTGGTATAGGTAGAAATGAGGGGGTTCTGGGATTATAAGCCCCCAAGTATCAAATTAGCCCCGTAAATGTTTTTCATATTTTATGAAATAATTTGTTTTTTATTTATGATTGAATAGTTATTGAATATTGCTAGTTAATAGTTGTGATACATTATAACTAAAAGGAGTAATGAGGCGTAATAAAACATGGTTGAGAATTTCATTGGTTTTAAATCCATACAAAATATCTGTCTATATCCTAGCTATCCTCATATTGAAAAAAATTCGTCAAAAAGTATTAATAGCGACGAAGACGGTATTAAAAAAATATTTATAGATATAGACTCAAGGCTGGAGAAGTTAATGATTTTTTTTAACTCAGTTAAGTTAAGTTAATATGTACCAATAACAAAAAGTTAATTTAACTATAGGTTAACTCAGTTAAGTTAAAAGTTAATACACACTTTTTGTTAACTTTGTATTAAGTTAAAAAAAGTTAATTTGTTTATACAACGCTAGTGTACTTAATTTTTTTCCAACCCAAAACTAAATTATAGGATATATAGTGTTAATATTTCATACAGTATTTCCATATAAGTTAGATTCGAATGATATACATTTTCAACTTTAAACAATTTACGATACATATTTTTGACATGAAAACGAAATAGACTGAAATAGTGAAATATTATAAAATTAAAAACAAAATAAATTAACTTAACTTACTTCTTAAAATGAAAAATTAACTCGTTAATTTCGCGTTAATTAATAAATAAATTTAGTAAGTTAACAGTTGAGTTAATGAAAAGCCAAAAGTAACTAGTTAGGTAAGTTAAAAAGTTAAAATAAAATTAACTTTTTAACTTAACTTTAACTTTTTAACTCATTAATGCCCAGCCTTGGATATAGAACTAAAAAAAACTTTAAATACCTATAAATAGCTTAAATTAGTTTAAATATTTTTAACATTTCATTATATATAGAAAATGATAATTTAAGTACTAGTGAAATATTTCAATATTTTCTACGATAAAGTTTTTATGAATTACAACAAAATAAATAAATCATAATTTATTTACCTAACCAATGTCAGCATTTTAACAATCACTCACAACAAATTTATAATATGTATACTTACTTTTTATGTTACAAAAAAAAGAGTAATCTTTTATTATATTTTTGAGCCTTAGGTAGGTATTATATTTAAAATTGTAATCATTATTAACTACAAAATAATTTACACATTTTCATGGTTTTGATGAATTTTGCAAAGATATGATCTTTAAATTCTTATAGAAAAAATGTTTGATCTTTAAATTACAAATTTCGTCTAATTTACTACCATCTTCAATACTACCTCGAAGTTGAAGATTGATCCATTTTAAAAGTTATTCAGATACAAAAAAAACACCGATTGGCTATATACCTACAAATACAATAGTTACATTTATCTCTTCACTCAGAATCTAAAAAATATATCATCCAATTTAACTTTTTGTAAGTGCTACGTACTTCATTTTATATTTATCTACTTTCTTAACTAAATCCGTAGCTGCTTCAGGATTTTATAAAGTCAGTACATTTCAGGTACCAATAGTAAAATCCAATTTACTATTCCCAGTCATTTTTCCAAATAATCTATTCCGAGGCTTCTCGTATGAGTCCTGAACAGTATATAGTAGAATAAGTGATCAATAGTTATATTTTATGTTCAATTTTAGTGTACTTGCAGCTACAGTGAGATTATATTCATTATGAAATAGTTTATCATAGTTAATTTACAGGAGGGTTTTCGCTTGAACGAGGATTGAATCAGTTATTATTTTTAACTGTATTAATAATTTTAATTTATATATTAAATGAAAGGTGCTAGAAATTGGACTGGAATACGGTTCAAGATAATATACTAAAAATTAAACGACGTGTTTGTTCCGGCTAGCCATTGAGCTTTAAGTAGACTGTAATCGTTTAGTTATATTTGCAAGGTTCCAGTTGGAAGTAGGTAATAACTCGTTCTTGTAGAATCGTGAGTGTACTGCCTGTTTTAGTGATACACGCTCGTGGATGAATTCATGGTCTCAGCCAAAACGACCAATCTCAGACGACTTCGGGTCATTTCTGCACTACGTACCGATGCAACGGGTGAGATTATGACTTTCATCCGTGAGGAACTTTTAGTATCAACTGTGGAATGCTGGCAATGTTGATTTGTCACTACCTCCAGTAAGGCGGTACTCCTCAATATAAGTACATGCAAGGAGTGTCAATGTACCTGATGAGGGATGTTGTTTTGATCACATGTCATCCAAGTATATTTCCAGTGAACAGCTCAGCACCCTGCGTCAAGTCATACCTCCCGCCGGCTGAGCTGGCTTGATCCATCGCTGAGATTACCTAGCAGTCCTGTTCTGGTCGTACCGCGTTTGATGTGCTCGCAGTATCTCCTATACCATGCTGTTGGGTTAGGGTCCCCGATAACATCAATAAAGACACGAATGTTGGCGATGCCTGCAGCATTCCATGTGCGAGTGGCGGTATTGTATGCTACACTTCACTGTAGCAGATGGCATGTTGTTGAACCTGAACCCCCAAAAACAGGGCCCATCATTCTCTTTTACCCTGGTTTTCGGGAACAAAGCTGCCGCGTCTACTCAAACGCAGAGTGTGGTAGACGATACGTCGTTATTGTCTCCCAACGGTAGAAAAATTGGACCGAATCGTTTCAGGAGCCGGCCCAGGATTCAGATCAGGGAACAAGACAGCTTTCTACGGGAAGGCAAAAGCTTCTTATTCAGCTGAACACGTTCAGTCAACTAGTAGTAGTGACCCCACAACCAATGGCAATTTTTCCGGCCAATCTAAAAAAAAAAACAGTTATTCTGCCCAAATACGGGAACACTGTCACCAGCATGGCACAATGCGAATGCTATCTCAAAGCATCTAACGACGCTAGCCAGTCGACTGCAGTCTAGAAAACCTGGACCCAGGTGGTGAAAATTAAAGCCAGAGGGTCTCACGGCACAAAAGGCGACAGCTAACTGCCACAAGGAGGAACTGACAAGGGACTGTAACATGGCACACGCTTGGCCTAAACAACGATAAATCAAGGGTATCGGACATGGAATAATGACCACTATAAGAACCTAAAATATAGGGCTATACGCACTGAAATTACAAACATGATACAATGGATCGTATGCTGTTGCGAAGGAACTAGAAAATCATGGCCCACAAAATCTTACCTACTTGGCACGACAGACCAGTTAAGGATTTTGGGAAAACGAGATGGCAAAGGCCAAAGATGTGGTGGGCATAATGTTTTGATAATCTTTGTGCCACACTCGCAAAACCCAGTCCACGATGGAAGAATTTGAAATGTGCAGTTAAGAACAGCTCTGATATTCCACACTATGATCGCATCGAGCTGAGCTTATTTAATAACAACATGTCTTCTGTGATCGAGGGAAATTCTGCGTGATGGAGATTTGTCTCTGGCATTGCCCAAATAAAACAGGATCCATTAATACTGTAGACTATACCTTTTATCCCCGTTGTGTCCGTCGTGTACATAGTTACGGTTGTTGACATTGAGATATTTACTCATTGCCCGTAGTTGCTGACTACTGTATTATGTAGTTATGCTATATAATATTGTTAAAAATTAATTTTAACGAGTTATTTTCCGCAGAATTTATTATTTAACAGTGGCATTCAATTTACAACAAAAATATAACGTTAAGACAAATAAAATGTATGAAACTTAAGGATCCTACCAGTCACGATATGCGACTAAGAGTAAGTAACGCCTGTTTCTACTAGCTCCTGGATGGGTAACACCCGGGTTCATAGTAGTAAACACCTTGCCACACATACACGTGTTTGCTTACACACCGTAACAACCGTAAGAACACCTTACCGTACCAACCACAGTTCATAACTCCTAAAACAGCTAATAGCCATAATTGGCATGTGTAATTATGAGATATTAACTAAGCTATTATTAATTGTAAGCAATTTATGAAGTATAATTATTTACTTTTATTTTGAAGTTTTGTAACGGTATCTATACATACAAATATCATAGTACATTGGACAGTCAATCCGGTGGTTGTCAAACTTGAGAGATTATGTACTAAAATACATAGAAGTGCCACAGCACCAACAGGCGTATCGCTTTAATAATAATATTTATTATTAAAACCAATAACAACCATTTACAATCAAACATTTCAAACGTAAATCTCAGAATCCCTGTTATTTGAGCACCTCCCTGGGTTGACCTCTAATTTACCCTTTTTAAATTAGCCTATTTTCTTCCCAGAGGTCTAATCTATCTCTGTACAAAATTTAATCGCAATCGGATGAACGGTTTAGGAATGCATAAAGGATACACCACTGACACACACAGTAAACATTCATTTTTATATGTATAGATAATTTAAATAAATAAGTCGTTTTAAAATTGAGTTTTCAATTATTGATATTATCAATATATTTTTAACTTTATTAATTGTTCACTAACAATTAAACAAATACATAATTTTTCGTTACCTAAATTGTATAGTGTTCTCGCCTCTTCGGAAGGAATTGTACAATGTACTATTTGTGAATCGCAGTGTCAGGGTACAGGACGTCCGACACCTGAGGAGAATCCTAATAGCGGTCTAGCGTTAGGTAGAATAATATATTATTGTCAACTCTGTTTATAATGTAATATATAATATGCAATTCGCGTAATAATAATAATAATAATATGTCATCCGTACGACAGTCGAAACGCCGAGAACGATGAGAACAGTGCCAGCGCAGCAACGACGGTTTATTTTTAGTCAAGTTTTTTTATTTTTAAAAAATGCTCTTAACTCACGGCCCCACGATTGAAGGCAATAATATTTATATTGTATTGAAGATGATAATAATAATAATAATAACAACCATAAGGCCGCAGTATATAGATAGCGTTTGTGTTGGTACTTATATATAATACGATATAATATTATAATAGTACAATATATGTACCTAACGTCGCGACCGTGTCGTATTGTCAGTAGTTGTCACATACTGTTATATTTGTATAGCATAGAAGACTTGAAAAAAAAAAAAAATTAGCGCACGACATATCATTGTAAATGAGGAACTAGTCTGAATGGAGACGGATATAATATACGTGTAAATGGGGTACCTCGGCTAGCGTAGTCGGTGCGGAGATCAGAGATGTATTGTGAACGGGAGGCTGCAATCATAAACAAGAAAAGGCGTACGAATAATGTGCGTCCGCATACATGTAGACTAATAGACATAATATATAGTTATAACAATATTATTACGTTTACGGACGACCTGTTGACGCAGTGCCTCGCGGTCCCCAAATAAACGCGTAGATTAATAATTCTTCGGGTTGGGCTCCGTCTTGTTATTTTCTATACATACTTCTAATAATAGACGATCGCCGTCGGCCGCGTGTACAAGTCGTATAATAATCGGTCGGTTGCGCGTCGCACACGTATACAACAGCTCCAACGACTGCTCTTCGGAGATCGTCGGCCGGACCGAGTCTCTGCGACAGTGCGACCGAAAGCCCGCCGGAGAAGTCATCCGCGCGGCCTCGCCGGGATCGAATAAACGACGGCGACCGCACTACTACGTTACTCTCGACGAACCGAATAATTTTTGAATTTAATTTTGTTAACGATATCCGGTCCGTTGCGTACTCCCGCACTCCCGAAGTGCGCGTGCAATATCGTCTCATATTATATTATACGACAGCGAGAGTGGACCGAATGTCGTACATTATAATTATTATTATCGTTTATCACATATCATTATTATTATTATTATATTATACGTGCCGTGTCTGCGACCGTGTTCGAAATCGTCACCGACAGAGTGCAACAGGAAACGCATTCGGAGTGCAGCAGCAGGAAACGCATTCTGATTGCATGTCAAGTGCATATACAATAATAATATTATATAATATCATTTACTTCGCCATCGCCCGCCAGCTGTTACCCGTTTGCAGTATAATCGAAACACCGAGTAACCGAGGTCCAACAAAGCAAAGGTAAAAAATTAATATCATTGTCTTATAAAACGAATCACACACACACGTGCCAACGGTAATGCAGCAGACTATTGTGATCAATTAAGCATTCCATATTGGCAGTTGGCACTCACGCGGCCATAATATTATTAAATCCACTCGTGTATACAGCGTGAATCACGAAACCCCACCGCAATGATGTCTTCTTACTGTGAATATGTTCTTTCTAGTTTTATTCTTTTAAAATTGTATTTAATTAATTTTATTTTTTAAATAACATTTAAAACACGCCTACCGTACTCTATCTCTATGACTATAATCCATTTACAGTTTTTTTAGATTCTGAGCGAAGCGATGAATGTATTGATTTTACAATGATGTGTGTTTTTTTATTTATTTTTTTATTTTTGTGTCTGTCATCACCTTTTAGGACAGTAAAAGTGCTTGGATTTTCTTCAATAGTAACTTTTCTGATAGGAAAGTGAATCTAGTTGGTACTTTGTAACATCTTTTCAGTAGTTTTCAAAAGCGACGTGAAAAACAAAAGAAAAATTAAGGAAAAACGGGAATTTTTAACGCAAAATCTGTTTTCGAGAAAATCGATTTTGGTTTTTGGTGTAACTCTAAAACAAATGACCGTAGGGACATGCAATTTTATGATAATTCTATTTTAAAATATTTTGACACTTTTTGAGCTGTTTACGGACATTGTCAGTTTTCAATTTTTTTAGTTTTTTTTTTCTATAAATATCTGTTAGGTTATATAATATTTGTTGGGTAAAAAAGCGTGAAAATTTAATATAAGGCTCCTGATATATCGTTCTAATAGCAGTTGAAAAATATTAAAAATACATAAGCACAATTTTTTTCAAATTTTGACAACATTTATCAAATTTATTATTTATTAATTATTTTGTAGTTAAAAATTTTTAACTTTTATGGCTAAGGATTGAAAATTTAAAACAAGGCTCCACGTAAATAGGTTATAATATATAAATTACTTTATTCACAATAATATCATCAAATATACTTGGTAATATCATAGGCTGACTGACCGTTTTCGCTCAGAACCGTTTTTCTTATACAATGATATTATATCATTGAATTCAAATTTAACACCATCCATTACAGTGACCCACTTGTAACCTACTGTACAACAGAGCGATATCCACTTACCCACCTTTTTTTAATTAAAAGTTTTAGAATTCTTTTAAACACTATGTTTTCAAATATTTAGATTTTTCGTGGCATTTACTAAGGCACAGTGTTATTTTCCGAATGAGAATACATTCATCTTTACCATATATTGATAATCCAAGAACTCCTTAAATGCCACTTAAAATCGAAGTTAATACAGAAAATACTTATTTAATTCTACTTAACATTTTAAAAATCAGAGAATAGGGGTGAACGTACGCTTGATGAGTTATCTTTTGTATAAATGTATGTATAGAAGGTACAGAGTCAGTGGTGTATTTAGGGGGGAGCAAGAGTGGCAATGTCCATGGGCAACATACTTTAGCTGGAAATGTTAACAACAAATATTATTATTACAATAAATTATTTACAATATGAAAAATATATTCTAAACATAAAAATTGTAAAGGTTAGTTATAAAATAGAACGAGGCAATTTTTTTAATCTCGATCCTCCCGCCCCTCCCCCCTCGAACAGTGATAAAATACACTCCTGAATCGAGTGCCGGAATATGTGTAATGACTGTAATGTATATATAATGATTAAAATAAAAAGACAATTTCTGTAGGAATCAACAACGCCTTAAAATTATATTGGCCACAATTTTTGAAAGCCACTAATAAAGTTAAATACCTATAGATTATCTAAACTCATAAAATGTCTAATATATAATTTTAAGTATTTTATTATTCTACAATGCGTATGATATTCAATGTATGAATGTAAATTATAGTCTATAGATACTAGATAGGTATAAGATATCTAGTGCATTTTTTAAATATATAATTAATTTAAAATTACAGTTTTAACTTTTTTCTATACTTAAAATATAAATAATTTATTATATTTTTTCTTATATAGTTATATTATGTGCATGTATAGAATCTACTGGTTTAAAATACATGTGTAATATAAGAAATATCGATGGCTTATCAACATTTTTTTAAAGGGGGTGTCTCATTAATATATACATTTATGTATTATGTAGGTATAAATCGAGGTATATAAATTTAAATATAATTGTTTAAAAAAATATGAACCTAATAAAAGCAATCGGCTAATCAAGACACTCATATAGCTGCAATGCTGCATGTATGGACAAAAGAACATCAATTATATTTTTATACTTATTTACAAAATAATATATAATTATTACGTGTTAAAGGGAGGTGTCAATAATGTGTCATATCACCCAAAAATCTCACTTACGCCACTGAAAAATATTATATTGTTTAATTTTATTTTCGCTTTAGAGTTTCGACATGATAATTATTTATACTTCATCATTTGTTTCTGTTTTAATAAACTCTATAGCATATCAGCATAAATATAATATTATTATAACAATTTGTCATATTATAATATGTACTATGTAAATGTATAGGTACATTGTAAACGCACTAAATAAACGGGCTGCATGTGGATTTGCACTATTGCAGTGGGCTTGAATTTAATCTCTTCAATGCCCACACACACTCATAATTTAAAATATTATGCGACTACCACCGTTTGTATATCACTTTGATATCACATTTTGAAATCGAAAAATCGAAAATTCGAAAATATCAAACTACCTATAGGTACCTATGTAATACATATTGATACCTGTATTGGATAGGAATAAATAATAATATAGACGATGGCGAATAGCGATGCACGTCTCACGTGTAGCACGAGTAACAACCTTTAGTATAATTATTTAAAGTCATCATTATAACACGTATAGAATACGCAGAGACAAGTATCACGAGACATGCTATTAAAAAATATCTGAAAATTATATTGCTCTTGTAATCGGTATATGATATAGACTTATAATCGTGTTTCGTGGAAATATTCCATTTCACTGCGATTTGAATTCTTAACGATTTTGTATCGTGCAAGCACAATATAATTATAATATAATAGTATTATAATATTAAACAACTAATTGGCCGACGATTTTTGATCGATATTTCTTGAAAGACTGCATAATATGCAGGCGTCCGAATGATTCACGGCGCAATTCGTAATTTATTATTCTGATATTAGTATTAATTTTAGAAAAACCGTTGAATTTGTAAAACGATTCTGAACGGTAGGTAAACGGTTGGCTGGACGTTTTTGAACAGTCAAAATTGCATTAAATTTACTCCTGTTTGATTTTCTAATCAGAAATAAATTGGCGGGAAGTGGACCGTATTACCACCCGGAACATTACCAGAAAATATCTACGCAAATAAGTTATTATAACCAACGTATATACATAAATGATAAGTGTTTGAGAATTATTAACGAATTACAATTTCGGCTAACAAATTTAAATTTTACTTCTATTATTTGACGATTTTAACGTACACACAGTTCAATAATAATATGTACTGTTCATACCGCTCCGAAGTGTTACGACTAGACAGTAACGATAGACATAATATTATTATCAATAGAGCTAAATGAGTTGCCTATACTTTTTCGCCGCAAGGAGTACTTATAGGTACACGGTTCGTTGTATTAAATTTATTATTATTACCACATTTATTGTACTCTCAATGTGGCCAGAGTATGAACTATGAATCGTACTCAGACACCGTCTAAATAACATTATTGTCTTGTATATTTTTAAATTTGGTGGATAATTAATATAATATATTATCTCTATACTAGATGAGTGAAAACCCGATGGAGGGTATTCACTATTTCACTCTGAACAGTTGGATGGATTTTGTGTGCAAAAAAAAAAAAAACACTTATGCCGGGAAAAAGATGCAGTAATAAATAATTATTCTTTTTCCACCCCCCCCCCCCCTTCACCATATTAACACGACTGTGTACACTAGAACACAGTGGGCGGTGGACAGGTACTGCAGTAGTTGACTATATAAAACGATAAATATCGGGTTGTAGGTAAGTGTAATTTATTTAATGCTTTAAAGTTTAAAAAGGTTTTTGTAAAATTGAGCACTTGCATGAGCTAGCTTATAAGTGTGATTTTCAGATCGATTTTTGCGTTAATTTGTTTAAGGCGTTCCGACGTGAGTAGGTTTACGTATTTTCGTAAAATATTTACATGGTGCAGTTACGACGCAATCGTTGTCAAAACTGGCTATGAAAAACAATACATCGTCATTCATCATCAACGTTTAAACAATTACGTTTTTACGACGTACACCTATCTGTATGTGTATGTATATTTCCAAGTTGTTTTCAACCATCAGTTACTATATAATCGAAAAAAGGTTACAAAAAAATTGTTAATCATTAATATACACCAATCTACATTTTATTATATATTATTATATTATGGTATGTATATAAAATATACTTAATAATAATAATAATTATTATTATTATAAATATTAAAAGTATTATCCAATAACTAAAATATATTATTTTTTTTTTTTCATTGAACATTTAAGCTTCGACAGCATAGGTCATTAGCTTAAAATATATTATTATTAATTGTGTCAGGAGACAAAAATATTCGATGTTCAAGGAAATGTACAACAAATTTAAAACGAAAAAAAATATATTAAAGACCGCATATTTTTAAAAAATTTGCTATATTTTTTGTACCCGTGTTTACTTAGAAGAATATAATCGAAATAATAGTAGGCAATAAATTAATGAAATTATTGACAACTCGGGCATCAAAGCCGTCAAAGCTCAAATATCGTTTTTTTCATTTTGGAATAACCAGTAGGTAGTATATAGGCATGATGAAATAAAATATTATGTACGATTTGACCGTTATTGATTTTTCGTCTTCTATATATAGAAGTAAAGTATTATCATATGTTCAATCATGTGTAATTACGCAAACTCGATAAATTCTGAAATGTTCCTGCT
Organism: Metopolophium dirhodum; assembly: GCF_019925205.1. Classification (NCBI taxonomy): domain Eukaryota; kingdom Metazoa; phylum Arthropoda; class Insecta; order Hemiptera; family Aphididae; genus Metopolophium; species Metopolophium dirhodum. The sequence continues at coordinate 35,578,085 of NC_083563.1, read as the reverse complement.
TGTATTTTAGCCTGTATACTTACCGTACGCGTATTTCAATACTATAGCTATTGCTTGATTGGAGTCCTGAAGACAATAGTTTCTGAAATTGACAATACCTAAAAAGCAAAATATGTGTCAATACTAGGCCTCTTGGTGGTCCCATAATATTATTAAGTTAATCCCAAAAAATCGATTATTATTCATAGTACATGTAATGCATATTTTATTCATTCGTAATAGATAATAATATACTATGTATTTAACAACATATGATGCAAATTGTATTAAAATTTACTATATTACGTGTTTTATTGTAATAAAATAGTATACATTATTATATCATTAAGTATTAACACATTATGTAAAATTAAATCTAAAATTTTTTTCGTAGAATGTTAAAACAAAGTTTGATATTATCAGTCTCCCAGAATGACAGGTTTTCCGGGAATATGACGTATTTATAATTTATATTCATCAATCTGTTTATCGTTTTGACCGCCGTCTCGACTGTATATCTGATTTCATGGAATTCTCAACTGTTTCTAAAAAATGGCATGTGATATTATGTGGACGACTCGAGTTCGCATTAAAGTGTTTACATTATACATAATAAAATATATGATATTTCGTATTATTTGTTACGTTTGTAATATTTAAACTTAAAATATTCTTCGATTACATATTATAATTCGGCGCAGATGGTACACAATACTATTATAGATGGGTTGGTTCTTGGTTTTAATTTATAAAATAATAAATATACCTACCACATTTGAAGCCAAGCCTCTCTTTTCGAAGGTTATTTTTCATATTCTGAGCGGGGCTCCGATGTATTGATTTCACAATGATTATTATTTTTTTTTTGTACCTACACTTTTTTATAGTAGAAGTAGTGGAACACATATGGTTCAATATTCGACTTCGATGGTTTTTTATTGTAGTAAATAGTTTATACTATGATGAGGTCAAAACAAAAGTAAAAATGTCGAATACATTTCGAAATAATCGGGGAAAAAACAACAACCGCGACAGAACTGTGTGCAAGTAAGTAACCGATAAACTATACAGTAGGCGACATCTAGTGCACCTCTTCATTGCGTAGGCGGAAGGTCGCTGAAATGAATGTCGATGGTTACGTGGCAAAACCTCGTAAGTCTATTTTACAAATTTTGAAAACCATTTTGTTAACTGTTTGATATTGATATTGATGTTATAGTTACGAGTTTCTGTTTTTGCGTTTTATCTCATGTAAATACCGGGGACAATAACTAATATCAAAAAAAAAAATTGAAAATTTCGACACGAGGTTTTAGCCATCGATGTGTTAAATTTGAATTTAATGATAAACCATTTCATACGAAAAAAGATTTTGAGCAAGATGGTCCGTCGTCTTATATTAATAAGTAGGTATATTTTATTATATAGGTACCTATGTATTTATATTACTAAAATCGTTAGGTATTTATTGTTTAAACATCAAATTTTGTCAAAATTTGAACTTGAAATGCCTATTATAATGTCTTTGAAAATATTATACAAAAAGTTTCTCATAAGTTCATCTCACAGCAACTACTACATTTGCACAATATTAATTATAGACATTTGAAATAGAAACTAAATTGAATTGGATATTTAAACGATAAATAGTGTTTTAGTAAGTTTATAGTAATTCGAAAAATATTATTCTTAGGGACTTGAAACTTTTCCCCATTACTTGTCATATAGTTTAATATTCAAACCCTTCCATGATATATGTTGATAATGACTTAAAATATATGATATAATAAATGTGATTTTTTTGGTAAAAATTAATTCAACCAACCGTATTTAGTAATTGCAATATAAATATATAATAAAATATCCATTGAAACCATATAGTCTGACAGACCACCCCCTCGTATGCAATGATTTATCATTGAATTCAAATTAAACACATTCATTACATTTACAATATTAAATGACGAAGTACCTGCACTCGACATCTATAACTACTATTGATAGGTACAGCAGAGCGACTTCCCGGTGTTTTTTTTTATTTTCATTCCAATATTATTGATTGATTTAATTATTATATAATACAATAGTCACAAATTTGTAATGCGCATTATGTTGATCGATATTTCTTGTACACATAAAATAATATTCTTATATTTAACAATTCGTCCTAGTAGATTAAAAGAACTAACGTAAAGACGATTACCAAACGCTAAATCAATATGAAATCGTGTGATTACCTTTTCACAATATTGATCAATAGGTATTCAAAGAAGAATGCCGAGGATATAATATTGCTATCTGATTTGTGGAACAGGAAAATTGTTGAAAAAAACAAACGCTGCAAACGCTTTTCTAAAAAAAAGAGATATTATGAATACCACCCATGGAGTATGATGTTTTTATTTTTGATTTAATAACACTGTTATTACGATTTAATCATTAAATATGGTTATCTGGCAACAATTGTACAACAATAATATCTGTTGTTCTCTCATATCATTATGGTAAATGTATATAATAACAATGAACAGTAATAATATTAATTTATTGCAAAACTTGTGGTTAAGAAGAAACCGTACAATGTTTACAAAGATGTGCAACTCGTTCAGTAGAAATCGAAATATTTTTAAAAAGTTGTGAGTAAAACATTAATATATCATAAGAAGAAGATCCCACATGAGTAGACATAATACGCCGTAATACGCTTAATTTAGTATAATTTTCAAATAAAATCCAAAAGCGAAGTTTTGTACTGACAACTTTGAATATAAAATTACACCTTTCACGAGCATAATATACAACATGTAATCACACCGTAATTCTCGCCACTAAACCATCTGTCGACTTCAAATTATATTTTAAAAATACATTTTTGAGATAATCATATGTTTACCCAGAACCACCGAACAATGAACAATTTTGCATAAATTTAACGCGTTTCACACGCAGATTTCCAAATCTAACAAATATAAATTATAAGTTATAACAATATGCCGACGTATACACTGATGCATCCCTGCGCCTTAATTGTGAAGGGGGAGTGAATATTTTAAAACGTGAACAATGGACATTAAAATTTACAAAATCATATTATAATGCCTGCAGATAATTATTTTTTCACGACAGTCAGTAAATAAATTATAATTATTTACAAATGTTTTAAGTTTAAATTAAAGAAATTCAATCAGATGGTAAATTTAATTTCAGTTTATATATAATTTGAAATGCACTATTTACTATTAAATTTACTAACAGTGTACTATTTTACAATCGTCACGATTATTGAACAGTTATAATATAAGCTGAAAAATACTAAACGATTTGGAAAAAAATCAAATTAACTTAAATGCATAAGCTAGACTTTATCTGTAAAAAATAACACCTTCCTCCCATTTGAAAAACAGCTTTGTGTATTCGTCTTTGACCAAGTATAGTCGCATAATACAATGATAATTAACATTGTAAGTTCGAGTCTTCTCTCGACTACATCCTTCACCACCATGATTTTCATATTGATGGAAAAAGTTTGCTGAATATAATATATAGTAATACAATATAATCATAGGCGTGCGCAGACCTGAATTTCGGGGGGGGAGGGGGTGCCTACAATATTATTAGGCCCTCTCTTAACAAGACATGTACATATTAATCGATGGTTCACTGGTACCTATATAACTACTATAATAGAAGCAACTACTAATTACCATAGTTATATATTTCCTTAGATCAATATATATTTCTAAGATAATTTAATTGTTTATTTATTATCAATTGTACTTGTTTAGTCAATAACACCTATAGCTGTTATAATCATAATTAGTAGTTATTCTGCACAAATTTAAATATTGTACCTACGTTTTATAATTTTTTTTTTTATCTTGAAACATGATTTTTTTTTGCCACATAGGTATATTAGAAAAAATTACATTTAATTCTAGTACCTAAACTTAATTAAAATACGGGCCTTATGATCTGAGACTTACATTTTAGGGCACCCATTACAAAATGGCATGGGTGCTCAGACACACCCGGCACATACGCACATGTTATATGTACAGCCGTACAGGACATAACTGCACGTAAATTAGTTCAATTCAAATCATATTATTGTTTTCTAACATTTATTTGAAATGCATACAGTTACAATGTTACAGTAATAATTCTGAATGATTTTAATATTGTATTTCCAACTCAAGATCTGTTCTCAATTTTAGACAATTTATAAAATAAATGAATAACATTATGATACAACATCATTGTTAGTTATGAAATCTGAGTATTATGACATTTGCGTGTATCTGAAGATGTTAGCTATTTATAAATTTGTTATGTGTTAATCACGCATGACTGATGTATAAAAATATACTGAAACTCGTTCAATATATAATATAATATATTCATTAAACACGACAATATTATGTATAAATTAATTTCCTAGAAATGTTAAATTATTTGAAAATCATCTATAATAACAACAATCCCAAGTGAATTAAATTAATGGTTTTAAAAATAAGGCAATATTCGAAGTAAAAATTGCAAATAGGTACCTAATAAGTGAATAAACTTATTATATTATTTTTTTCTTAGATTTTTAATATACATTTGCGTGGGACCACCTGACGGTACCCGACTCATTTGTTTACAATATTTTTTTTGTTTCGCAAGTCATCCACGGAATTAGTTGACATTTATTTTTTTAATAAATAAAATTACAATAATCGAAGCAAACACATGAAAGAGAAAATGGTTTTACTTACGTAAATCGTTCCAACAGTTGGACGAACGGTTAAATGTATGTGCAATGTGCATTAAATCAGATTCTGATTTCTGAGCAAAACATAAGAAAAATATTAATCTTAGAAAATGTTATTTTTTCCAACTCGAGCCCCTCCCACAAAATAAAAAAAATAGTATTAGATTTATTTCAGAGACACATACAAAAAATATGTAGAAGAAACAGATATTTATAGTCATTATAGTTTAATATGGAAGATAACATGGACAGAAAAATTAAATATATTTGCGTGTACTTATTTATTTATTCATTAAAATAAACGCCATATAGGCTCAACTAAAGTATAGAATGTAGATAATTTAGATATGACATGAGTAAATTTATAACAACGTTAGTTAAGTTATTACTTATTAATCACGTATGAATACTTAACTTAAATTACAGTTTTACATATGAAAGAGGTGGTTTACTGATGAAATCAGTATGATTTCAGTATGTATGTTTAATTTATTATTAGTGTTTGAACTTTCCTCCCTATCTGCACACTTCCATGTTGTCAACGACTTTACAAATTTGCATTCATCTGAATCAATTTTGTGTTGTTATAGCTTTAATGGTAATAGTATTTTACCAAACTTAAAGGTACTTACCTAAGGACGTGATCTATGAACATTCGTCAGTTTATTACAGTATTTTAAATTTTAAGTGAGTTATAACTTTTAATCATATATGAGCATTTTTAATTGCAATATTTTACTTACTCATATAGTCGTTGCTAACTTCCAAACTGTGTAATATAGGAAAATGTTTTTCATATCCATTTTAGGAACTTTTCTATTTACCGGACACCCTTTTTGTGCAAATTGTTTTTGTTTTAACGTGTGCAGTTAAGCATGCTGAAAACGATAGTAAAATCTGAATTTGACGTTTGGACTTAGTTTTAAACTTTTAAAGTTATACCTACCTAATTAAAATTTATATTATTTTCATATACATACGTCACCGTTGTGGTCACTCGCTCCAATAATAATTGTAATTTTAATTGTATTATAATCGAAAACATCCCTCGAATTGTTATGTACTTATGTAAAACCACCATGGATGAGTCTCGGACTTCAAATATTTATAACCTTAAAACCAAGTCCGACGGCCAAATTCTGACTTCATCATCATTTTTAGCATGATGAACTATGCATGTAAAACCAAAAAATGGCAAAACTAAGGGTGTCGGGTAATACAGAAATATATCCGTCCAAATTAAAAATATAATACCTACAATAAGTAAAAATAATGATAAAACATCGATAATGTTTTTTTGATAATTACAACCATGCTTTTGTTTTCTATTAGTTATACATAATATGATGTAGAGAAGATATAATATATAAAGCCGTGGATAAATATTGATAAAATTAAAAATAATAACAATAATAATGAAATATAAATAAGTACTTTTATGATTGTCCTTCAACAATTTTAAAGCATTGTTGGACGTAGGACAAATCAAATAGAAGTAGGACGGTTGGCTACCCCACATTTAAAATCATACAATTTTAAATAAAATCATATCTCTTATGAAAATCGAAATAATAATTCACTCTGATGAAAAAGGTAATAGAATTAAAGAGTCCTATTGGTTAACATTACACTATTTATACTTACAAGTACCTACCATACATAATATTATAATGTCTTTTTTTTAATTTCGTTACAGTATGAATAATAGTATGATAATACAATAGTATCGTCAATATTATAAACTGTACAAGTCGTTTTATCATGTATATAGGATTGTGTTTTTTTCTTTATTTTAGTATCTATTCAATTGTGCGTGTATTTACCTACTTGTTGTATGGAGTACGGACACTCGGAGTAGATATCGAAGCGTTATGTTATTTTTGAATATCAGATCATAGGAGTATAGAAAACACGTGCCAATTATATTATTTTTTTTCATAGAAAATGAAATTACATTTATTATATACGTGATCATTTTTTATAATTTTGAACGATAAGAACGCGGAGCCCAATTTGATTACCTGTACTTCATTATCAACTACTTGTAAGAGTGTGAGTTATAATATATGATATATATGAAAGTAATATCATATGAAATGTTATCAACCTTTTATTAAAAATATAATGTTGAGCGATCATATAGAATTAGCTAATTTTGTTAATTTTTGTATGTGTATTTTATACATGGTTATTGATTATAGGCTACCTAGGTCCTATGTATCGTTTAGAGTTTATTATTTTCACCAATATTCTCGATAAAAAAAAACCCTTTAAACGCTGATAAGAGTATTTCGGATTATTCTGTCAATACTAAAATATTTTGTTGATATTAATTTACTAAGTACAATTTATATTGTTATATCACAATCGATAGTTTCCTATGGAATTGGGATATGGAGTGACACGTGAAATATACCTGACTCCTCTGATTATGACTTTGAAAAGTTTATTGAGGTTAATTATGCTTGGTTGGGTAAGGTATTCTACTGTTCTATTACCTATACAATGAATTTAATGTTCTTCCAGTTACTAATACATATATTATATTTAAAAAATACTCCGCTACTTATTTATAAACATAAATACCTATTATGTAAATCCGTATTCAGGTATAATACTATAAACAAAACAAACACCAACCTAAACACAAATAAAATTTATAATAGGTACTATTGTTGAGCAACAAAGCACGATGAACAAAGGCACTAAATTATGTAAAAAAACTTGTAATTTATTTAGATAATTTTAGTACCAAGGTATTAAAAGGTATTAAAAATGTTGTTTGGAAATTAAATTTTAACCATGTAGTTATTTTATTCAACTTTATAATGTTATTATAATAAATGTTACAACTTTATAACACAAATTCCATACATTATATTACAAAACATTTTGAATATTAATTAATACAATTTTACTTAGATCTCTTCATTTCGGTACAAGCTTTTAGTTTTTAATAAGGAAACTATAAGGTACTGTAATAAAACATAGCAATATTATATATTTATGCGAGAGATTTAATGCAAGATTTATTAAGGACGGGTCTTACAGGATCATTGGGTAGAATGATAACATATTATAATATATAACCTACCTATGTCCTGTAATGGATAAACACATACAGACAACATAGTTTACGTATAGTAATTATTATATTCAGGTAATATTACTTTTGGACGCCTATACTTGATATCATTGTGAGTGACAAAAGCGTCACATTATCTACTACATTGCGCGGTTCTAATATGTTAATAGTTGTAATTTAGATTAGGTATTTTTAAATATTGTATGATGAAAAACACTAAACGATCCTCTCTGACGTATTTTCGTCCGTGGTTTTATGTTGAGCAATTTTTATTTGTTCCAACACAATGGACTGTATATATTGAGGTCATTAAGGGCGAGTCCTGAAATTTAACCAGACAAATTTAAAATGAAAATGAGTAATTTATCGAATTGGATTGGAATGCGATGTAATTAGACGGACGGTTATTTTACATTTTTAATATATAATAGTAATATAATATATCTATGTAACATTGTAATACGCTAATACTAATAAATATTAAATTAATTATTAGTCTTAGATTTTCTATAGTGTTTAGATTCATTGTTATACTTACATAGCGAGCTGAACAAATGATGAATTACCAAGCGATTGAAGTGTATAATTTTAATGTTGACTACATTTGTCAAAATTACGAAAATTTACGATTAAATGTAGTTAAAAATGTATAAAATGATCAATTGTAATATCTAGGGCTAGGATTTTAATGACCTAAAAACACTAAAAAAAATTACCTTAAAATAACTTATAAATTACTCTAAAATAATTTAATAATTACCTAAAAAATGATATTAAAATATAATTAAAAAATGTATAATAAATATTAATTATTTAAATTATAATATTATGAAAAAATTAAAAAAAACATTTAAATGAAGGATTTTGTTGATTTTTATAGGTGCTGCTGGTGAATGCTTGAACTGGTTTAAAATTAATAAAATAAGAAATACCTTTAAAATTTAAAAATAAATTTAAAATGCAAAATAAATACTATTTATTAAAACTCTTAGTTACTTATAAATGTATAAGGCTACTAAGTAACTAAGGCTTGAACATAAGATAAAACAAGCTTCCTTATAAGTTGTTCTAAAATCAAACTAAAATTCTTAAAAATACATATATATAAAAGGTGATTTATCAAACATTCTTACCCCCTTTTTTCTGTCAGTAACGCAGATTAAAATCTGTTTTTTTAAATTTTTAAATATTGAATGAAAATAATAACATTGGATATTCACACAAAAATAACTATTTCAATTTTTAACGGTTGTTATTCAAAACGTATAATTTGTAGGGATTTGAAAAATTTTTCGCCACTGCATATATTATTATTATTATTTAGTATACGTATGTTATTACATTTTCAAAATATTTAGATTCATTTTGAGGTATATATACAATATACATACTATGAAGGCTCGAACTTATTCACGCTGTTCTTCGGTACGTCGGTATTGATTTATAACTGTATTAAGTTAAAAACAGCTATAGTAATATTTTATGAAAATGAAATGATGTTATAATTATATGCGATTTGTTTTTGGCCAAAAGTTTTAGCTACGGTTTTTACGGTACTTGTTGGTTCAAACTACCGTAATACTAGATAATGGAAAAACAAATTACTAATAGAATTTAGTAACAGACCTAAATATATAAGAAAATATTTTTAAAAATTTAGACTTGCAGACCGTCTCCGCTCAGATTAGTTTTTCGTATGCAATGAATTTATTAAAGAATTAAAATTGAACACATTAATTACACTATTTAGTGACCTACTCAATGACAAGGGACACTCGACAGTTAGTGTCGTCTATATACAGCAGAGCGGCTTCCATGTTTTTCACTATTACTTTTTTTTAGATTCTGAGCGAAGCGATGAATGTATTGATTTTACAATGATGTGTGTTTTAGATTCTGAGCGAAGCGATGAATGTATTGATTCTACAATGATGTGTGTTTTTTTTTTTATTTTTTATTTTTTTTTTTATTTTTGTGTCTGTCATCACCTTTTAGGACAGTAAAAGTGCTTGGATTTTCTTCAATAGTAACTTTTCTGATAGGAAAGTGAATCTAGTTGGTACTTCGGGGGGTCAAAAGTAAAAATTTCCCAGTAGTTTTCACAAGCGACGTGAAAAACAAAAGAAAAATTAAGGAAAAAACGGGAATTTTTACGCAAAATCTGTTTTTGAGAAAATTTTTCTTTTTAAATCTAAGATTTGAAAATGTAATATAAGATTACTCATAAGTTTGTCTACCTTTATCAAAAAAAAAATGTCTAGAAGAAACTTAAATTAAATTTTTATGAGCGTCTGAAATTTATATTTTTACAACATTTGATATTTACTCGATTTCTCATGTAACAATTTTCTTATTTTATTGTAATTAAAAAACGAATGACTGTAGATACTTGAAAATTTTACTGAATGTTTATATTAGCATTTTCTATACACCATAAAATGTTGAAAATATTTTGACTCTTTTTGAGCTGTTTACGGACATTGTCAGTTTTCAATTTTTTTAGTTTTTTTTTCTATAAATATCAATAAATTTTTATTTGTTGGGTAAAAAAGCGTGAAAATTTAATATAAGGCTCCTGATATATCGTTCTAATAGCAGTTGAAAAATATTAAAAATACATAGGCACAATTTTTTTTTATAAGCATTTAAAGTTCAAATTTTGACAACATTTATCAAATTTATAATTTATTAATTATTTTGTAGTCAAAAATTTATAAATTTTTAACTTTTATGGCTAAGGATTGAAAATTTAAAACAAGGCTCCACGTAAATAGGTTATATATAAATTACTTTATTCACAATAATATCATCAAATATACTTGCAGGTAATATCATAGGCTGACTGACCGTTTTCGCTCAGAATCGTTTTTCTTATACGATGATATTATATCATTGAATTCAAATTTAACACCATCCATTACAGTGACCCACTTGTAACCTACCGTACAGCAGAGCGACATCCACTTATCCACCTTTTTTTTTTATTTATTTTTTTTTTTTTAGTGTCTGTCATTACCTTTTAGGACAGTAAAAGTGCTTGGATTTTCTTCAATAGTAACTTTTCTGATAGGAAAGTGAATCTAGTTGGTACTTTGGGGGGGTCAAAAGTAAAAATTTCTCAGTAGTTTTCAAAAGCGACTTGAAAAACAAAAGAAAAATTAAGGAAAAACGAGAATTTTTACGCAAAATCTGTTTTCGAGAAAATCGATTTTAGTTTTTGGTGTAACTCTACATGAAATTTTGACTGAATGTTTATATTAGCATTTTCTATACACCATAAAATGTTGAAAATATTATGACTCTTTTTGAGCTGTTTACGGACATTGTCAGTTTTCAATTTTTTTAGTTTTTTTTTCTATAAATATCAATTAAATTTTATCTGTTGAGTAAAAAAGCTTGAAAATTTAATAAAAGGCTCCTAGTTATTGTTTCAAAGGCAGATGAAAAAAATTAAAAATCCTTAGTCACAGTTTTTATTTATAAGCATTTAAAGTTCAAATTTTGACAAAATACGGAAAAATCACGAAAGATAGCAAATTATTTTGATGAGAACTCATAAAATTTTTTCTTTTTAAATCTAAGATTTGAAAATGTAATATAAGATTACTCATAAGTTTGTCTACCTTTATCAAAAAAAAAATGTCTAGAAGAAACTTAAATTAAATTTTTATGAGTGTCTGAAATTTATATTTTTACAACATTTGATATTTACTCGATTTCTCATGTAACAATTTTCTAATTTTATTGTAATTAAAAAACGAATGACTGTAGATACTTGAAAATTTCACTGAATGTTTATTTAAGCATTTTCTATACACCATAAAATGTTGAAAATATTTTGACTTATTTTGAGCTGTTTACGGACATTGTCAGTTTTTAATTTTTTTAGTTTTTTTTTTCTATAAATATCTGTTAGGTTATATAATATTTGTTGGGTAAAAAAGCGTGAAAATTTAATGTAAGGCTCCTGATATATTGTTCTAATAGCAGTTAAAAAATATTAAAAATACATATGCACAATTTTTTTTATAAGCATTTAAAGTTCAAATTTTGACACTATTTATCAAATTTATAATTTATTAATTATTTTGTAGTTAAAAATGTATAAAATGTTTAACTTTTATAGCTGAGGATTGAAAATTTAAAACAAGGCTCTACGTAAATAGGTTATATATAAATTACTTCATTCACAATAATATCATCAAATATACTTAGTAATATCATAGGCTGACTGACCGTTTTCGCTCAGAATCGTTTTTCTTAAACAATGATATTATATCATTGAATTAAAATTTAACACCATCTATTACAGTAACCCACTTGTAACCTACTGTACAGCAGAGCGACATCCACTTATCCACCTTTTTTTTTTTTTAATTTGTCGAAATATTTTATTATTGTATCATGAATTTAAAAAAAAATGTTTGTAGTTTTATTTTAATGCAAATTTTGATGTGTGTGTATGGTACGAAATCCTATAAAACGTCGCAGTTGTTCACTACATAATAGTGATTGAATTGGGAAAAATTTAGAAGGGGCCAGGGGGATGCAAAAGTATAATTAAAAATGTGCGTACCTGAGTGTTCAAATGTCAAGGATATAACATGGAGGGGTAGGTATAACAAATTTTTTTACAAAGAAGCGGGCTCCGTCTTCTTGTATAAAGTACCCTCTAATTTCTAAATTTAAGCACTGGTATTAGTTGTAACAAGAATATGTCACGTCATATTGTGAGTGTTGACACTTTTTTGTTTGACGCAATTGTCGGTACACTTCAAGAAACAATATATATATAATAACCTTACGTATATGAAACCAAGTATTCGCTATTTCGCTAAGTTGGTGTTGTATCTTTTTCTGAGTAATCATTTTGATGTCGTTTGTTTAACTTGACGATGATTGATGCACTTTATAATATCTGAATTTATTCTCTTATACAAGTTATGACGTGTGTTATAATTATTTTTTTTTCCACCCCTAACTTGGTAATAGTAAAATATGATTAGTCGTTGTTCGTTATACGCTATATATATCGTGTTCTCGAACTTACATCCATATTTTTTATAACGTCAATAAGTTTAACCTCCCAAGACTTTTTATGATATCAACGTCACTTTCAGTTGTGGTGAAAAATGCACAACCATGAAATATTTTAATTTTTAATGGACTTTTTGTAATTGTAGGTCTTAGCGCGGTGACGAGGAATCGTTTTTTAACGACAATTTTCTCAAATCACACTTAAATAGTTAAATATGTCGGTAAATACTCCTGGGATACAGACGCGTACAATTTATAATATTATGTAATTTTGAAAATTAGAATTGTTTGTTAAAATATCGAGTTGCAAAACACTGTTTGCGGTAAAAAAAAATATAAAAAAAAATACATTCATCATTTTGTACGTCGCATATTCGCGCACGATTAGGAAGAGTTAACCCCCTCTCCAACCACGAAGCAGGGATACGAATATTACAAGTATGATAATTTGTTCTCTGTTTAGAAAATCTGAAAGGACGTTACACGATGGTTAAAACTTAAATCACAAAAAATGATTTCAAATGAGCAATATTACGCTCACAGTCAACAATATATTACATAATATTATTATATCATACACTAAGGTATAATAGGTTTAATGTTTATATAAATTTAATTATATATGTAATTGTGTAATTTAATCGAGTTGCTACAGGGTTACCGCAATAACATATAATATAATCACATTCACACAATATACCTAGATATAGGTACTAACCTATACAATAATGATATTATATTATGTGTATTTTCTAAATTAATAATTTTACACAGACAACGTAATAATACACTTATAATATGGTTATATATCAACTCATATAATATTATTATAACATAATATAGTCCGATTTACTGCGTAGGTACCTACATGGGTAGGATCTATGGACAAAACACGAACGTGAGTAATTATATTTCGCGGGTTTAACCTTAAAAATGGGGATATGATCATGATGCGAGCGAATTACTGTTATTATATTGGCATAGTAAGTTATAAATTACACATTATAACCTATTTATTACACATCTCACATCTACCACTCGTCTAACGCGTGCAAATGTGACAACAATTCATAGGTATATGGTATGTATATCGTATACATTTTATTGAGACAATCGATTGTTAAACAAAGTGTCCCGCAAGATAAAAGAAAATCATAATTTTTAGTAGATAACTATTATAGATCTGTGCGCCTAAGTACACACAGTATTGTAGATTAACTTTGAATTGCTTGTGAAAACTATTGCCTCTTCGTATAACAAATTATAATACAATATATTTTCGATACCTACGCATATTGTAGCCAATAGTTATATCATTTGTCCTCCTCAATAAACTTAAAACTTTTTTCCAAATAATATATTTTTGAACTTATAAGGTTCTCAAAAATCGTATTAATTATTATAGTTTTGAATTTTTGAGTGTAGCCTCCAACTCTATTATCTAAAATCTCTTTTTCACTAACAATCCCTGCAAGAAAACCTCCGCGACGACTTAAGGGGAATCGGTGTTGTGATCTATTAAATTAACACATACAGGAATAAAAAAAAAATTAAATACCTAGGGTCGTAGTCCCTCCGCTGGGAGGCCTCTACATACGGGATAATGTGTCATTTATTTTTATTTTATTTTATTTTATTTATTTTCATCAATTGTTCTTATTGTTCATGTATTGAAAGAGATTGAATAAAAATACTTTAATAACAAAAAAAAAAAAAAATACCTAGGTATCTTATAACTTATCACTTGTAACATACTTTATACGTAATATAAAATAAATGATCAAAGTTTGAAGCGTCGTCAGGGGGGGGGGCTTCTTTTTAAAAACTGTTCATGTATACCTATATTTTTCAGTTATCATAATATATACTTATTATGATAAAAATATTTAAACGTTTATTTTGGCTTTTATACTTGAAAATCTGCCAGGGTCAAATTATTATATAAAGGTATGTTAATATTTAAAAAAAATATATTTATTTCGAACAATAAAATTATCCTTTTTAAACATCGAGTATTTTAATAGTTATGTATTTACAGGTGGGTGGAGTAGAATTCGAGCAACAATAAACATCCACCCATACAGGCTGCAAATTCAACCTCGATCGTCTGAATTTTTTTTTATTTTTTTACAATATATTCACGTGACTGCGCGAGTATTTACTCATACATTTTACACGGTTATATCAATGAATAGTTATTTCGTTTAAGTACTTGCGTAAATACAATAATACATAATATTATATAGATAGGACGTTCTTTAAATATACATATCGAGTACTTATTTGGTATATTAATTACGAACAGTTCTATTTTTAAACCCATGAAAATTGATAACAATTTTATGTAAATATGTTACATAAGAAGTAATTAAGAACAAAGCTGTTCCGAATCACATATATTTTGAAGGTTCCTTGTACCGTGCTATAATACCTCTATGGCTACATAATGTAATATTATAATTTATATTTATAGGAATGTAGGATTGGTAATACCGGAAATCGGTTTTATGGTTTTTACTTTTTAGGTATCTAGCTCAAATTCTCGATTTATTCCGGTTCGTAATACTGATATAGTAGTTATAAGCTAATAACGATTATACACGTTTTCATAAGTTCTATTGATTTTTGTATGTATCAGAAGTTGCCTGGTCTAAAAATATCAATAAATTTGCAACAATAAATTGTGTTTTTTTTTTAGTGTCCTCATAAATATTAATATCTACAATTTAACAAAACTGATTAAAAAAAAATTGATGTTTTAAATAATGTTACGTTTATATATCATAATATATTTTAAGATTCTTGATTTAAGTATTAATCGTTTGTTAATGTCCGTTAATATTTAACTGTTAGTTTGTAAAATAATTATCAAATGTTATCTTTTATGAAGGTATAGATCAATGTCCAGCTTAAAACAAAAACTAAATGAATATGAATATGCATAATATCTAAGATAAATAATAATAATAATAATTAATATGTTTATTGTTTTTATCAATTCCAATTATTTAATTTAACATAATATGAAGATATTATGTATAATATTTTACTATTATTTCAAAGAAGTAACTACCTTGAAAAATAAAGAAGTATTCAGAATACTAGGTAGCCAGGTAGGACGTATCCAAGTATGTGACTACCTAGCTACATTAATATTGGAATTAAGCCATAGTATAAGTTATATATTATTATTATTAAGGAGGTAATATGTATTAATAATTAAATATTGAATACTATTATATAATATATTAATATATTATATAATAGTCTTGTAGACCATGAATTATAAACCTATTATTTACCAATTATTAAAAAAGCTATACAAGTACCGTTTTATATTCGAAACAATAAACTTGTTTGTGAACCAAGTAAGTAACGCGTAATAATATAATATACACGTAAATAGGGCGTTAATAATATTTTAATGCTGTGAACTACAATAAAGGTATGAATATAACCTATAAAAACAGATTTCTATTGGTAAAAATGTACCTATAGAGTTACTTTTAGTTTTTACAATAATTTATTCTCAGAAGTACTATACCCGTACTTGCCTAATAAAATAATAGTGTAATGATTATATAAATATATTATAATTGCGTGATATGAACCAAATTTTTTTTTTTTAACTACTTTAGAATATTGTTTACACACTATTATTTCGAAGTAATTACTAATAATTGTATTACAGTTACACGCCGTTATATAATTATATTATTATTTGTATTTCGCTAATGGTAGGTACAGGTTTCTGCTAGTTGTATCAACGAGCGAATCGTAAATAATTATCAAATATTGTAGGTAGGTATGTGCAATGTGCTGCAGCCCGACGAAAATCCCTGCGCAACCACCTATCAATCGACGCCGGTTCCACTATGACAGGACGTCGGTTTTATATTGTTTGTAAACATTATGAGAATTTTCTAAACGTCGACGTTAACATAAAAAATATTATCAGTTACCTATAAATACACGGGTACCCGCACCCACTACATGATAATTATTGAAGCATTGCGTGAATTTTAAGCTTACAACAATAAATAAATATATAATATACAGTAATTATTGTCCGCGCGTCCCCTGTGAACATATCGGTAATTAGTTTACAGTTTTATGTCCCACTGAACGTCACGGCGTTTACCATAAAACGTTTACGACAGAAATAAAAACAGTTTATGAACCGTAATAAAAATTAAGAGTCTAACAACACAAACAAAATAAATGACAACTGTCACAATTATTATAATGTAGCTATACAGAAACCATAGGCACACAAATACACAAGTGTCGAGTATTGTAGTATTGTTTAAACAAACACTATAAAGTATGAACCGTATATTTATATTTAAGTACAAGTATCCGATCAGGAGATTAGTACCAGTGATATCTACTACTTAGTAGGTATTTAGTTGAATATAGATGATTCGTATTACCCGTACGAACGAATAAATTATCATTTTTTTTTTCTTATTATTCGTGTCATACTTAGAGGGCGCCGCGAATAGGAAAAGTTTGGCAACCACCGGTCTAGTTCCACGTGGTTAGTTCCGCCCGGAATACTGCGAGAACCGTAACAACAATTATAATTTGAAATCTCATTTTCAAAAATATTATAGCATGGTGAGAAATCAAAATCATGCGAAGACTCTCGAGGTGCCAAGATAATCAAGGTTTTATAAGGGGTAGGAGTTATTGTTATAGGCAGTGGCGTAACTGGATAAAAATCTAGGGAGAGCAATAAAATTAACCTCCCGTTCGGCCGTTCCTGTAGTCATAATCGCGATTTCAAGAATATAATATTATTCAACAAGAGAAACGTAAAATAAATATAAACTTTTATAAAGTAATTCGAGGAAAAAATATTTTAATATTATAATATTATGTTAACAGTCTTGTTAAGAATACTTTTTAAATGTGGATTATTTGGGGGGGGGGAAATGATACTTTTGCCCCCTCACAAACATTTCAAGTGGCCCCCGCAATTACGCCTATAACTTATACGACTTTGGTTACAAATAACTTCATGTTATTATAGTTTCCTAGCACAGCGGGAAGTTAACATTCTTAATTCGGGGTGCCAGGGTAGCAGATAAATCCGAATAAGTACCAAACATATGTTGAAGATTATTTGTTCATTGACTAAGCACGTCGTAAGTCAAGCTAAACACAAACTTATCAACCTAATAATAATAAATTGCGTTATTAATTTTATTTTAGTTTTTAAATTATTTCGCCAGAGTACCTATAACGGCTATAAGTTATTATTATCGGATTATCCCCATACTACTATTGTCACGTATGACGTAGGGCTTACGTCACGTCGTGTTTACATTGAAAACGTTTTACAATGTATTCATTGATTACTAAATTGTAAAAAAAAATACAAAAAAAAAAACGATATTTGTATTTTCTTGGTAAGTAAACTCAGCAGTACATATATATTATTATCAATGTGTTATAATAATAAATAATAACACATTAATATGCTGTCACGACGCATTTTTTCACTTTTCAGTTTCACCGCTGTCGTTGTTTTTACAATATTATACTTAGACCAATCGTCCAGCTTCTATCAATTTCACAAAGATATCACAACCCCTTAAAGTTATCGTTCAATCTGTATCTATGTAGAATTAAATTAAATGTCTCGTGATCCAACTGCCCAATATTGACAGTATTATACATTTGAATTTTTTTTTTATTGCAACGGAACGTTTCGTGGTTGAAAGGTGAGAGTGTATATTATAATTTATACAATAATACTAATATAGGCCCATTAAACGTATTCTATTTTTACAGTTAATTTCGGTTATATTATCGTTCGGTATTACAAAGGTCAGACATTTTGAGTCAATAGGTAGAGATAAGTAATTATTTTCAAATCTGTGACCTAGTAAATTTCAACGACGTACGTGTTCACTAGCAGTGGTACACTGGTACACAACATACTAGCCTAACATCGAGGACGGTCCTTATCAGAGTAACAATTTTAAGAAGACACACAAGAGCCACACCCGCACCTTTTGTTGTATCCGTCTACGTTCGGTAGTTCACGTTTAGCTTCGTCAGTTTTAATGTTATTGCGAGTTGACCTACCATCAAACTTAAATGTAACAGCATTGGTTTCTATTTTCGCGATATTTTAATTTTAGGCAAGTCGTGAGCATTTTTATATTGCAATATTTCATATACTCATAACTCGCGATCTGTCGATGGTATGTCCGCGAGGAAGGGGCCGTCAAATCCCATCATCTAGTTTGCTTCCATATTATATGAATTCGTACACTCGTTTTCGTGTTTACATTACCGTGTACACGTAATGTCATACAGCTATAATAATAAGTTAATGATATTAATTAACGTGATTCTTTGAACAGCCGTCGCGAGAAAAACAATTCTCAAGGTTAGGCTTTGGATCTTATTCAATTATTAATAATATATAATTTTAACTGCACGCGTATAGTAGTATGATCTTGGGTGCGAGATTTTTTTCAATTTGTTTTTTACTCGTTACCCCGTTACCAGACGGATTCTTTTAACGTTTTTTTCTCGTTCACCCCCACCTTGACCTGACCCAAAACAAATACGCAACCGCAGTTAATATCGCTCCTGACCATTACACGCGGATTTATACTTTTATCAATAACGTTATGACCTATGACAATTATAATGTATGATCTATAATTATTTTAGTAGGTACATTACACGTGAATAGTGTTGATCATCTGAAACGACGACTTTCTCTGTTATAATAATCGTGTCTCATAGATAATAGCATTGATTTTAATTTTTAAAATGCACGTTTATTTTTTAAATAAATAATAATAGTCGAACGATCGTAATATTCCTACAGATTACGTAATTCAGATGTTTAGAAATGCAATAAAACCAGCCGTTCGCTTTTTTAAATTCAAGGAATTGTGATTGGCCGCATGAGTTTGGAAATTATCTAAATTTAGAGTTTTTACGATTTGAACATGTGTTTTCGTGTAATTGATTTATCATTGTTCCATTAGGTTAGGTTAGGAATGTATCGTTTAATTTTATCGTTATTCGTTTATTACGGCTGGTGTGGATTGTTGATTAGTGAAACATATAATATAAATTGTAATAAATGTTTACTAATAATATTTTAACACTTTTTTACAAAGTGAACGGAGACAGTGTCTTCAAAAGTGTCCTTTAGATCGATGAGGAATTTGAGGCTGCGGGAATCCTATATTATATAATATAACGTTCTGATCGGACTGAAAAAGGAGCGAACTCCAAAGGACGCACGCTAGGTATACCTACCTCACTGTTTACTTAGGTGCCGTGTACGGTTCAAACCGACAATAACAGTTTAGTACTTCAGGATTTTACGAGATAACTTTCATATTATTGTTAATAGGTAAGTTAAATGCGCACCAAAAACTTTTTATCGATTACAATTATATTATATGCATAATGGTATTTATAAGTGTAAGTACATTCTGTACCTAGCGATAATTATTTATAAACTTGAATTCAAGTTTTAATTTACTCTAGAAACCCGATAAATATAATATACCTACGTAGTTTGTATTGTTTGTAATAATTATTGACTGTACAGTGCACACTCGATTATACAGTTATTGCGTTTTAGTATTAGTCGCAGAGTACTTACAATATAGTACATTAAAATATAATAGGTAGAATAATATGAACGGGATTATATTTTACACATCTCTTTGTACATTTCGTTATCACACATAGAATCATATAATAATTAATAAATGTCTATTAGATAGTTATCGAATCAAGTTTTATCTCTAAAGTCTAAACTTAATAGATGTGTTTTAATGTGGATTACATAGTAATCTTAGATAGAGCTTCATGTTAAGTGAGCGCATATAGGTACTTCCTAAACTATTTTCTTTTCCTCGTTGCAGATTGAAAATAAAAATATCGTTCTTAGTTAATAGTTTCTCTAAAAATCTAATATTTATATTTATCTACGATTTTTTTTTGTATAAGCACCTATTTTAAATTCAAATTTTGATAAAATTTGTTAAAATCGCATACATTTGCAAATTGTTTTGCAGTTAGAAAGTGTTTAATTTTCATAGCTAAAGCTTGACAAGTAATGCAAGGTTTCTCTTAAGTATTTCATACTGGAACCAGAAAATCTAAAACTATATGGAATAGTTTTTTTGAAAGACATTTGAAGATTTTTGTACAACGTTTGGACAAAATGCAATATTTAAACAAAAAATAACGATTTTAGTTATTTTTCTGTAATTTTAAAACATTATTCATGAGGATTTGAAACTTTTACAGTTTTACTTTTTTAAGAATATGATTGTATTTAGTTTGTGCAATGACACTTTATAAATATGAATGGATTTATTGTATGCTTATTGCCTATTCATAGTTTATATCGTTTATTATCGTATTACTTTAATAACAAAATAAATGTCTGTAATCATTAATATCAATATATATTTTATACGATAATACTAGCCTATTATGGCCTATTATGACCGACTCCGCACAGAATCTTTTGTATTATTTATCATTAAATTCAAATTTAACACATCCATTACGGCTACTAGCTAGTGACCTACTCAATGACAACGTACACTAGATTCCTACTGTATAACAGAACGGTTACTTACTTTACCAGTTTTTACTTTTGACCTCTTAAAAAATACCAATCAGTTCCAATTTGCTACCAGATACCGCCCTCAAAGTTAAAACTCCAATCATTTTTCTACCAACTAGAAAAAGTGTCTCTCAATAAAAAAAAAATCACACACATCACTGTAAAATCAATACATTCATCGCTTCGATCAGAATCTATTATAATAACATATACCTTATATCTATACATATTTATTTGTACATATTTGTCATATTATAAATCAGTAGAATATAATGGTTTTCAGGTTACTCATAATAAAAGTTTTGTGAGCCCAATTCTTCATACTTATTTTGCTGTCACCACTACCAAGCGAATTGAATGATTAAAATATAAATTTCACTACCTACTTCAGTGTTTTATTTCGAATCTTATAAAGCCCCTTCATTGATGCATTGGTGCATTGGTGTATATAGCATATATCTGAGCTTTTTTACCACTCTATATTTTATTTCATTTTATTATTGGAGTACTCTTTATATGAACCAGACAAAAAAAAAAACACTTATGCTTTGCATACGTGACAAGAGTACAAGACTGAAAAAACTGTATCACGTATTATGTTAAAGAAAAACCAATAGGTGCTACACAATTAAGTCAAGAGAGTCCCCGGACCACAATTAAAGAGAGTATATAATTTTCTAAATTATTTAAAATATGAAAATTTAAATCAGAAATTATAATGTGTGATAACAATAATTTGGAACAAATAGTAAACCATTGTAATACATATTTATTTTTATAAAATTTAAAATGCACAATAAATGCAAGTCATGATTTATCAACTATATTACAAAAAAAAAAAAAAAGAAAAAAATTCATTACCTAAAATCTTTCAATCTACACCATATAATAACCAATACCCTTGAAGAAAACAATAATTGCTGAAAAATAAAATACTTGCAAAAAACATTCGAAATTTAAGAATGCAACATCTGCTATAATCGAACTGCTATAATAATTGTATATATACCAAAGATTTTTAAAAAATATTGTATATTTATTATGGGTATATAAAATAAATAGACAAAACATAAAAACTTGGGATGAACATCCGATTTCTTTAAACCACTAATTTTGTAAAAGTAATAATATAATAATATAATATAATATTGATGTATTGTCTATATTATACATATTATTGAAATTAATTTACCATTATAAATTAGTTGCGCTTTATTATAGGTAGTACATTTTTCATTGGATAAGGTCATATCTTCTTTAATAAATTATTTATCGTTAAAATAGTATCGATTCCGAAAAGAATAAGGCTATTCCTCACAAAAATGTGACTATATTAGTTCAATTCCTAACCCTTGCGCAATGCGCAATGTCTGGAAATCCAAATACTAATACTAGTTCTCCATTATAGACCTCTTAGCATTAGCTCTGCACCATACTTTATACTAGTCGCATATTTATTGACCATAACCTAACCTAATCTAACCTAACCATACTATAATACGACTTATCGTCGGTTTTACCGCCTTTGAATCAGGCTTACAGTTTACTTCTCCACCATTTCTTTCACATTTCATTAGACTCATCCCCCCGATGCACCCTACATTAACACGTTGATCACCAAAGGATTTTCAACATAGTTACTTTATTTTGCTATAAAACCTAAATTTGAGCCTAAAAAAAAAAAATATATATAATATAAATATACGAATGACATCCATAGTTTATTGGGATTATCCTTTTCTATTTAACCATTATTTTACGTACATATTCTTAACTTCTGCCTAGTTAATAATATTTAATTAAAGTTTTAATATTATATACCTCAACCCATGAATTTTAATAACGATATGATTCCCTCAAAAAAAGTAAGTCGATATCTTGGAGTCCACCTAGACAAAAAACTTACATGGGCCATTTATATAAAAACTAAGATAAAATCTCTTAACATCTCCCCAAACTTAGACAAAATTTTTTTTTTATAAATTCTTTACATTGCAAGATTCATTATAATTATATATATTTTAATTTAAATGTATACATATTATAGTTTTAAATTAGTCTTATGAAATAAATGTGCTTCTTATATGGTATTGATGATAAATATAAAAAACATTGAGATTAAATATTGGACCTTTATAAGAAGATTTTTATACACGACGTGTCGAATTTTGGTCTCAAGGTAACAGTGTTATAAAAATAATTATTTAGTAGGTAGGTGATTTCGTATGGCAATGAGATGAGATTCGTTTTTGGATCACATTTTTAATTAATCAAAAACAAAATTAACAGCATAACTAAGTAAGCCAATTAAGACATATGTATACCGTACACGATTTCAGGTCATTTTTCAAATTCTTTTTAAGTAAATTGCCAAAAAACCCCTTGTTGGTAAAGACAAATACCAAGTATAGATCCTATTTCGGATCTAAGGTAGTCAACGTATAAAGAAGAAACAGTTTGTGACTTCAATCACATCATCATCAACTCTCCTTTTCTTCTTCTTTGTAGGCCCCCTTCTTTTTCAGTTTTATCCTCATTTGGTTACTTCTCTCTCGATTCAAATATCCTCCTTAATCACCACCGTCCTAGCTATTGTTATCGTACTGGTTATCAACTTTACTAACGCAACGATGTCTCATTTTTCCTAATTTTATTATGTATTTTTCATGCTTTATAGCCTGCCGTAATTTCCTCAACTTAATGAATAAAGTAAAAAAAATCAGACAAGACGTATATAGGTACCCTGCTGTAAATTAAATTGTTGAATACGATAAAGAATGATTCTAGTTATCTTATATTACATTTTCAAACTGTTTAATCACAAACAAACATTTTATCATACATTACCTATACGTCAAATAAAAACTAAATATGCCGAAAATGTCAAATGTCTATAAATAGCTTAAAAAAGGCAAAAATGGTTAAAAAAATGTATCGTATACTGGAAGTGTATTATATAAACATTAGTTGACATTTCAAGTTTCTACAGTTATTATATTTTTTTAATTACAACAAAAAATCGAAATCGATTTGGTCAAAAACTGATTTTGTGTAAAATTCCCGTATTTGTTCGTAATTTTGTTTTATTTTTGCTCGATTAATTTGAAAAGCACTACAGGTAAATGTATTGCTTTTTTTGCAACTTACTTTTTTTCTTCGCCCTTTTAAGTTAATGATCGTAGTATAACCAATACATTAATCGCTCCGTTCAAAATCTAAAAAAAAAAATTATACAATAAATAAAATATAAAATCTAGAAAACATTTTAATAATATACAGGTATATACGAAATATAACATATTATTGATATTATATAAAAATATCATCATAAGAAAATACCTACTTTAGACATATTTGTTTTATAAAAGTATGTTATGCTTAAAGATGATCACTTATTTTTTGTATTGAAAGGTTTATCTTTTTTTTATCCATAAAAATTTAATATTGAATATTTCTTATAAAAATAAAAAAAAATGATATTATTATTATACTTTAATCACATTTTTACATTCGGAGTGGAGCAATGAATCATAATAATAATAAATATTATAAGTTATAGGTTATAGGTATATACAATGTCGTCTAGCAAAAATTATTTTAACCTACAGTATAACAATTAAAAATTTAAATTACTAGTAATTGTATAAATAAATGATAAAATATTCTTAAAAAGAAAGGCTGACGTTCTCTGCTCATAATCGTTTTTTAGACCTATGTAATGATTTGAATTCAAATTGCACACATCAATTACAGTCACTTACTTAATGACGAGATACACTCAAGCTTACGAAATAGCAGAGCAACTTTTCCGATTTTTTTTCAATTTAATTAGAAATGGTCATTGAAATTTATATGCACTGCCTTTATAAAATTAAAATTCCAATTCCCTTATTATATACAACAGTTAACGATATTTTTATCAACATTTTTATTTCAAACATACATGTTTGAAGTATATTAGTATTAAAAGTAAAATATTCATAGGTATTATATGTACCAGTTATAAGTTTAAGTAGACCTTTTGGGGAAATTACAGCGTTACATCTGAAAAAAAAATGTTTAATTTAACAAGCGATTAGTTTCAATCTAATTTCGATATTATAATGATTTTGTTTTTATTGGGAAAATTAAAATTTTACGAATGTTTTTTTTAAGCAACTGATTTATTAAAGATTAATAACTGTGTAATGCGTATACTTTTCTGAACTAATATATGCTTTTTTATTACGGCATCGCCATATGGGGGCTTAACTGTTTGCACATTGTTGGCCCACAAGCAGCATCGTTTATTGTATAATATGTACCTATAGGTCGCGGAACGCACACGTCATGTTGGCTATCGGGCGTTTAAGTGTTTTACATCGTATCACGGCTCTTTGTATAGGCAAGATATTGTACTCGTTAATATTCCGAGACAACGAAGTATCAATGGCGGATAAACGACAATATTATTATTATTATACAATTTTATTATTTGAACCAAATATTTATACCCATAAACAATGTTTGTTTGCCATTATATTGATTCTATTTTTATATTAATAATATATTCGTATAGATACTCGTGTAGTCGTGCAGCTGAATTTCCGCATCGGCAGATAAATAATGTAGAGGATATATTATATGTTTTATTTGTAAATAAAACAATTACCAATAATATCACGTATTTCCTCCCACGTCGATTACGGACGTAGTACATGAGTAAGAACATCATCATTCGTCACAAACCAATGGAGTTTTTGATCGCGGCAACCGAGCACATTTTAAACGGCAGTGTACTTTTATAATATTGTCGGTAGGTATATTATTATGGTGATTACTGTGCGTAAGATGTATTGAAATATTTTACGTGACCAAATAGGCACGCGCACCGACAGTGTGCACCTTCTGCAATAAAACACTACAATTTACATTAATTCATTTCAAATGTTGTATTTTCGATCTAATTTATTGACGCACCGCAGTTGCACACTAATTATACTTGCACCAGTGTAGATGCAATACTGCAGCAGTAGGCATGCAGTTATACCTATACCAAAAATATTATACTCACTTGTTGTCGTGTTATTAAATTATAACTATAGTAGTGACTGTCGTGTTCTATTCCCAACTAAAAATAAAAACATTTTTTTTTCAACTTAATTGATTTAAAAAAATCACAACGTTTTTAATAATTTATGTAATATATATAATTATATAAATTATATAATGTTAAAATACTATAACAGTTATTATCAAAAAATTAAATTTGAAAATTCAGCTTATCTTGTTTTCTAATTTACACGAATCTTATTCGATTAGAAAATGTGGCTTATGTTATTATTATTTTGCTAAATCAGTCTTAGATTAGGTGAGTACCAGATTATGTTAATTATTTTTATGTATAATATATCATGTATCAGATACCATGTATCAGATATATAGATAATATATCAATAGAACAATTGTATTTAAAAATTTTACTTTATACTCGGCTAAATTTATGTTAACCATGTTATAATTTAAATGTTTTTGAATTTCTTTGGTCGGTTTGTAGCTAATATTATTTTAATACAACTTTTAATAAGTGTACATTATCTGTAACTAAATAACACAATATTATATATTAAATGCCATTATATAAAAAGAAACAGGAAAACAAAATTCTGCTGTATAGTATGTTTTGAGTAAACCGCATAATTTGGGAGTATGTTACACTGAAATGAAAGTATTACATTTAAATTAAATTACCCAAATACAACTACATGCTTAATACACAAAAAAATATTCAGAGTGGAAGGACTGGTGGATCAGCATATCTACCTACTTCTAAAGAAATTTTGTAATTTATATTGAAATTGGTAATTTTCAATTACGGTAGGTTAAACTAATTTTTTAAAAAATAAACCAAATTTCAAGTCGGCACCATAATAGCTTAAAATTAGTCTAAATATTTTTAAATGTTCGTATTCAATATTGTGAAAAGAAAATTATAACTTAAGTAATTCTGGAATTGTTTGAAGCTTTTGCGATTAATATTTTTTGTAATTACAATAGAAAAGCAAATACTGTTTGAGAACAAATCGTTATTTTTAACCATTTGGAACATCCAACTGTCAAAATATTATATTTTCAACTGTTTTTTTAGTTTTTAATTGTTTTGAAATGTGCTGCAGAGTGCAGTTGCCAGTTCTGGCAAGTTTTTTTTATGTTTGTTACCCCAAAATACCAATTTGATTAAATTTGTTACTAGAATCCATATTTTAAATTGAAGATTGGAGTTAATTTGTTCTTATCTCCACATAAAAGTGTAAGACCAATATATTCCTCACTCCGCTTAGAATTTAAAATAAGTTGATATATGTTACGCAATTTAGTACTATCACACATTATAAACATACATTTAAAATATTAGATAGATAATTATTTATTTTTAACATTTGAATTATTTGTATAATTACATACTCGTAGTTAGGCTAGGTTAAAGAGAAAAAATAACACAAACATTTTTTTACGATAACATAGAAGAACCAGGAAGTTTGCTTGGGTACTTATTTAATACATTGCTATGTATTTATTTTTTATATAATTTGTTCCGTAAGAAAGAGTACATTGTCATAATATTATACTATGTTCCATTGTTCTGAAACGTTTGGTGCAATATAATTATTTTATATCTTTTCTATGATTTGACACGAGTATTGTGCATTATAATATTACATATTATATTATTATTATGTCGGATGGTCGTAGGTACAATGTCTTAAGAATTGTCTGGATTCAATAATATTATGTTAATCATATTTAAAAGACATTAATGTGTCTTTGTTGTTTATGTAATTTCGATAAATCGCCATGTAGGACAAGTAATAAGAGATTTTGGATTTGGTAGTTTCAAGTATATTTGCGAATAACGTCATAATATTTGCAATATAGTCATATAGATACGTCATATTATAGGTAATTACTAATTGGTTAGGTACACTGATATTAAGTGTACAGATGATTGTCATTATAAAAATGACAATAATTATATAATAATAATTAAATAATGATTAACGATTGATAAATGAATTCAAAACCATGTAAAAAAAAAAATATAAAAATAATACGACTGCAGTCTTCTACATAACCGTTAACTATATACACATCTATTGTCATGTATCACATTGTTGCTGTGCAATACATTTGTTCTTGTCATTTTAAAATACCAAATAAATTTCACACATTATGCGCTGGCAGTCGATACTGAAATGTGGGGCGACAATCCAAAATGTGTACTAATTCCATTTTCTACTTAGATATTGAAATATTGATGGTTTATTGTTATGAATAATTGTACTATTAAAGGGATATACTTATTATACCAACAAAATTGTATAATGTTTTAATAAATATTTTTTTGTTTTGTCCGATACGTAGATATATGATAGTTTATAGTGGCCTAAATTTAACATTTTACTTTATTGATTTCGCCAAGACTTACCATTTCCATTAAATAGAACGTTAAACATTAAACGTTAATATTATCAATTATTTTAAGATAATATCACAAAATTAAGATTTTTAAGTTTTTAACACATCGAATTCACAGTAAAATTAACGTTTGGTAGTCTGCTTATATGGAAATGAGGAATAAAGCACAATACTGTAGTTTTGGTGCAATTTGTTATCAATAATAATGGAGTTAGTGACTTGATGGTTTTATTAGATATCAGCGGATAAAATATACAAACGAATGAAAATAATAAATTCACACAATATTTATTCATAATTTAATCAAATAATAATATAACTTAAAATGTATGGGTTTCATAAAAATGAAAGACCATAGGTAACAGTTAGTTATGTATTTAATTCAATTCCATTATCTATATTCGTACTATATATGGGAAATATTGCACTATGGTCTACATTGAAAATAGTATTACGTTATGTAAACATTTGAGAAATTAGTACCTACCTACCTACGTTTTGCTCCATTTTTGCAAACCATAAACTAATATTAAATAAGTGGTATAATAACTTTTGTTTTAGTTCCGCCTTTGTAAATAAACGTTTTGATGTCATTCATACAATTTAAATTTATTTTAAGGAAAACAAAATAACTTTTAGACGAAATATGATGGGTAGCTTTCTCGAATTTTTCTCTATAAGAATCATTATATAACTTATTTTTGTCAATTTATGAAAAGTACTTTGGGATTGTCGCCCCACAATTGTGTCTTGTAATAATAAATGTTATCAGTTTAGGCGAGTTTAATCATTGTTATTGGTTAAATGTTTCACTCTTTATATGGACAACAATAGATTTTGGAAAAAGACAAAATTCATACCAAACACAATATTATGTACCCTTAATTTGTAAGATATCTTTATTTACTATAGATAGAATATTATACTTGTACTAAGCGTATAGGCTATAAACAGAGTAATAAATCGTTTGAACACATTTTTCAGAATGACTATTTAAATTTACATTTTTCAAATAAATTTAATTTTTAATAACTAAAACAATTTTGAAGATTTTAACTATTTTAACGCTGTTTTCAATGTTGCGTATAAAATATAATGGTTATAAATGTCTGCGCAATATCATCAATACAACATTGCATTAGTAATGTTTAAAAATATGTAAAAAGACATAAATTTAAAATGTCGTGATAACTTATTTAAACAATTTTTCGATGTATATTTGTTCTTGTATGTAATTACTTTTCTGTTTTCCTTGAATATATTTTAAACGCATTTTTTACAGAACTGGGTAGTGGGTACCTAATACCTATATAATAGTTATACTTGACACTTGACAGTATCCGACATAAACTGGTCGGTAAAATATCTTCGATTACACATCTGCACAGTCCGGACAGTACCTATTAAATCAGTTCTTGTCAATAGTCATATTTTTTTTGTAACTATCAAACATTGCACTTGATACTGTCAATAATATATTGTGTTACTTCAAAAGTATTGTTAATTGTTATTCGTTTGTTACAAACTCGTCGGTAAAATGTGTATTGCAAATGTTTTTTAGTTGCGGCACGCATTTGTTTTGCGTCAAGACCGTTTTTGTCGGTAGCGTATTCAGGAAGGGGTAAGGCAGTAATGAGACATTTTCTTTGGGAACGATTTGTTATTTTTACTCGAATAACTTTTTTTCTGACATCTATCGTTTTAGAATTCTGCCGACAAAAATACCTGATGGTAGAGAGGGTGGTCAACTTATAATTCCTGCAGGCTACGCCCCTGCATTTGTGTTTTTTTCCCCCGAGTACAGTTTATTAAGCTAAACGATTTTATACTCTACTCCGAGGTTGTTCAATTCATTTTTTATGTAATTAAAATCAATAATTAAATTAGTTTGAGAAAAATACACACATATTATTATTGTTGTTGATAAACGCGGTAGATTGTAAATAATCACTTATTGATAAGATATATGTACATATATTATGTATATTATTAATAAATCAATACATATATATATACAGTCCAATGTTTCATTGACTTCAATTTTTGGACTATTGTGATTCAATTGAAAATATTTATGGCTTTGTCAGCTATCGCTATTGCTATTGTCTATTTGTCTTACATGTGAATTTTCGTTTAGACAAAATTAACTTTATTAATAGTAGTATATAACCCATTACTGAAAATTACAATAAATGTTTTAGAAAAATCCACAATTTATAATTACGTTTCCCACATTTATATTATATTATAATATGTATACCTACACTATAATATACTTGATTTGTCGAAAGCATATTATGACAGTTTTGACAACGTTGCGTTCTTGATGTATCATATTATCACGCGTAATTGTATGTTTTTTTTTATAAAAATTCATTTGACGGTTTGACCTGCCGACAATATGATGCAATAATACAACTACAAAAACAGATATAACACGCGTGCAAACATAATTTATTAAATTTGATCTAACAGGGCATAAACTCGTGCATTTATAAAAGTTGTCAATAATTTCTGATCACCGAAGTATGAATTTATTACTTTTTTCTATTTAGAACAGATAGGCTTACATGCCATGAAACATACAAAGATACTAGTGTATAGTAATATTTGACTAAGAATTATCTTTTTGTAAATATTTTTCAATTTTTGTAGGATACGTTTTTCAAGTAGTTGTTAAAAACTGTATTCAAAAAGGTGTCGCCCAACATCACAATTATTGAAAATTCGACGTTTTAAATTCAAATAATAATTTTTATACTTCTTGTTATTAGTTTTTTATAATATGTCAATTAAAAATTGAAGACGATAATATTACATTAATAATCTTCAAAATAATTTAAGCAGCCTTAAAGATAAGCACCTACATATGCAATATTATTATTATTATTATTGGGTTTTAAAGTTTAATACAATTTATATACAACAACAACATGTTTTGTATTCAGCATTATTTTGTAATAAAAAATAAACTAGCTTTACCAAAAAGGAAAATATTATCATAAACCTAGGTTAAATTTTCATCAAATTTAAATAAATTATTTTTTTATTTATAGGTATATTAAATACAAATACACACTTTCTAAATTGTAATTTATTTACAAAAAGGATATGAGAAAAAGTTAAAGAATAAAAATATTACATTAACCAGTTGTTATAATAATATATTATACGTGTATAATACACGTCTTGCCGTATTACATAAAATAAAGATGATAAATTACGACTGCAAATTTTCTTGTGGGTTGAACTGAAAATTCGCAAGAATTATTTCATAGGAGTCAGCAATATACAACAACAGATAATTTGAAATTACATTCAAGCTAAACCTATACAGTTTTTAAAGTCAAATTATCCGTTCCTGTTTCAAAAGACGAAATTTATATAATATATTGTACTACTATATTAAGAGAACGCCATACCCCGGCATGTGTTAACCCGTCTTAGAATAGTATACAACATGGAAAATTTGGGTCAACAGAATTAATTTTATATATTTAACCATAATATTAGAGTTAATTGACCTAAACTATCTTGAAAGTAATAAGTATGGGCGTATGGCTAATACTGGATTTTTATCTAGTTTTTTTAATTTGAAAAATCTAAAATCAGTAAAATTCAAAATTTAATATTGGTATTATTTTTTGTTGTAGGTACGTTGGGTTTTTACAAGATTTAAATTTTTAAGCAAGTTATGAATATTTTTATATTTTAAAAAGTAACATAGTCATAACTTATTCAAAAGTGTAAATATTGTAGAAAACCGAAGTACAAACACAACTAATGTTCTTAATTTAAAATTGTGAAATAAAAAATGAAATTTAACTATTTCAAAATTAACTAACGACGCATAATTGATTATGCTGAACACAAATTTGGTATGTAAGACGGATACAACATATTCGAGTGTAGCATCCTATTAAGCCCGCAGAAAACCGTAAATAATACATAATATGAAATCTGCGTTTGGGAACAGATGGTCTCCGCAAATTTGAAAAATAAAATCAAGGAAGAAACATCACCCAACAATTTCCATCAAATTACAATAAAATGTAATTAAACTCTACGATTATTATACATAATAATGTAACTAATATTTTTGTCTTGTTATTTCGAATTAATTAAATACGATGGTCAAAAATGTTTTTTGGCTAATGGTCAAAAAAATAACAAATAATATCGTAGTTCATTAAATTAAATGCATAATGAAACGTTATTATTCAACAATAACGTTGCCCTTGGAAGCGTATACATATGTTTTACGTTGTATTGTTTTACGATAATATGTCACCTCCTCGTATTCAAATGTTCGATTGCACAAAACTACCATAATAGTATAAGGCTTATACATTGGAAACGATTTTAAAAATATTAATATAGAACATAATAATGTGATTATATTATGAACATATTATATGAATATTTAATGATATGCTCCAATTGGTTCTAAATGATGCATCATCATAAAGCATAATATAACATTAAGATTATAATATTTCAAATATTATAACATCAGATCATGTTTCACTGTTTTAAAAATTAAAAGCATAATTATTATACTCTTAGTGTTAATTTAAATCTGCTTGAAAATTTATGAAACCTGTAATTGAATAGGTAGTCAAGAAAAATAAACGATTTTCTTATAATTTTCCATAAATAAATGTTATTCTATATAATGGACATTTTCATGTGGTTTATAAGAATACGAAACTTAACGTAAAAAAGGTGGGTAAGTGGATGTCGCTCTGCTGTACAGTAGGTTACAAGTGGGTCACTGTAATGGATGGGGTTAAATTTGAATTCAATGGTATAATATAATTGTATAAGCGAAAACGGTCAGTCAGCCTATGATATTACCAAGTATATTTGATGATATTATTTTGAATAAAGTAATTTAAATACCTATTTACCTATTTACGTGGTCTCTTGTTTTAAATTTTCAACCCTTAGCTATAGAAGTTGAAAATTTTATAAATTTTAACTACAAAATAATTATTAAATTATAAATTTGATAAATGTTGTCAAAATTCGAACTTTAAATGCTTATGACAAAAAATTGTGCACATGTATTTTTAATATTTTTCAACTGCTATTGTAACAATATATCAGGAGTCTTGCATTAAATTTTCACGCTTTTTTACCCGGCAAATAAAATTTTATAGGAAAAAAAACTAAAAAAATTGAAAACTGATAATGTCCGTAAACAGCTCAAAAAGAGTCAAATTATTTTCAAAATTTTATCGTGTATAAAAAATACTAATATAAACATTCAGTGAAATTTTCAAGTATCTACAGTCATACGTTTTTTAATTACAACAAAATAAGAAAATCGTTACATGATAAATCGAGTAAATATCAAATGTTGTAAAAATATGAATTTCAAACGCTCATAAAAATTTAATTTGACTTTCTTGTAGATATTTTTTTTTTGATAAAGGTAGACAAACTTATGGATAATCTTTTATTACATTTAAAAATCTTAGGTTTAAAAAGAAAAATCTTTATGAATTCTCAACTCAAAATAATTTGCTAATTTTCGTGATTTTTCCGTATTTTGTCAAGATTTGAATTTTAAATGCTGCCAAATAAAAACTGCGACTAAGGTTTTTTGATTTTTTTCATCTGCCTCTGAAATAATATACTAGGAGCCTTCTATTAAATTTTTAAGCTTTTTTAACAAACAAATAAAATTTTATTGATATTTATAGAAAAAAAAACTAAAAAAAATAGAAACTGAAAATGTCCGTAAACAACTCAAAATAAGTCAAAATATTTGGAAAATGTTATGGCGTTTAGAAAATGCTTATATAAACATTCAGTCAAAATGTCATGTACCTACGGTCATCAGTTTAAGAGTTGCTCCAAAAACCAAAATTGATTTTCTCAAAAACAGATTTTGTGTAAAAATCCCTGGTTTTCCTTAACTTTTCTTTTGTTTTTCGCGGCGCTTTTGAAAACTACTGAAAAGATGTTACAAAGTACCAACTAGATTCACTTTACTATCAGAAAAGATACTGTTTAAGAAAATCCAAGCACTTTTACTGTCCTAAAAGGTGATGACAGACACAAAAAAAAAAAACAATAAAAAAAAAACACACATATGATTGTAAAATCAATACATTCATCGTTACACTCAAAATCTAAAATGATATTTCTCTTACTTAATAAAATAAATAATAATGTAATATATTGTTTAAGTGGATATACAGTTGGAATTTTAAATAGATTACAAACTTTCCAATAATGCGACTTTAACAAAATTAAAAAATAGTATTTTTCAAATATTAGATCTACTGTTAAAATAACTAAATATGTAGAATGATGCAATATATTACTACGGAATAAGGTATAGGTATACTCGACAGTTCATGTTCTGCAGTATAATATTTTCTTGTTGAAATAGTCCTATGTCTAAAATAAAACGTACCAATGTTTAACTAACATAAGATTTCACAATAACGATGAATAATAAATAATGTGTTGCAATTATAATAAAAAATGTCAATATAACGGTAGTATTTTCATAAATATTTACTTAAAGAGCCTGTAATGCAAATTAGTTTACACCTAATGAAGATATCTATATATAATTCACTTGAAATAAAAAAAATTATATTGTTATAATAATATTAATTACATAATATTGTATAAATAATGCTAAGTTAATAGTAATTAAAATAAAGGAGGGATAGAGTTTAAGATTTTTATATATTGTTGTTCATTTATTTTGCCCAAATTTATGACTTTTGTTCTCAGATTATACTGAATAAAGTATATATTCTTTAAATATGAAATAATAATACATGTATAATATTGTTAATAACTACCGAGAGACATTTGTTAAATAATAATATTTAAATTATACTTACCTACAGACATTATTGATCTAATAAAAAAAAGAAGATTTTACGTAAGGTAGGTACTTTTTAATATCTTATAAGATCGAATATACAGAGGGATTATTTTAACAGAAAATGCTCAATAGTTCATATAATATACCTATTAGATTTTTTTCTAATTTTTTTCATTTGAAAAATCTATGATCAGTAAAATCCAAATTTAAATAATTTAATATTGTCGTTTTTTTTCACCATTATATTTTTCGATGATTTTTTTTTTGATACTGGTATCAACTTTTGAAAACGAAAACTAACGAAAATCTATATTATGTGTTTTATTTCTGAATATATTTTTTTTAAATTATGATTTATAAATGTATTCAGGTAATTAACGAATATAGTTTTTAATAAATGAGAATTTCAAGTTTAGATAAGAAGAGTGAAGTGGCAAGGGGTATCTCGGGAAATGTATGGTGCACCTCGGCTTATCTATAAACTTCAAATGTTTATTAAAATAATAACTATTCGTTCAGTGTTCAATATTTGTATTATTCATGTGTCAACAGTTTTAGATTATATGAAAATATGAAATTAAAAACCTATATTAGGTGCTTGGGGGGCCATCTGAAAATCAAAAGCTAATACAGTTAATGCTTTTCAAAACTTTAGTGTTTATTGCTGTTATAAAATAATCATCGCGTAGTATATTGTTCATACAATCTATACTTGTGCTAATGACTAATATTATACAAACTATGCACATATAAGGAAACATAAATTACGAGTACGGAGTACATAACATTTTATAGAAATTGTTTTGAAATTGTGTTATCAAATTGAATATACCTTGCGAATGTTTTAAAATAATCAGTGCAGTGCAGTTGGGTATAAATATATATTATATTGTACGGATGTATAAATGAAACTTTTTGATGACGGATGAGATGATTGTCTCGGTGTTAACAACCATTTTTTTTGTATTACATTTAAATTTAAGACTCATGTCTGTACATTGAAATAAAT
The DNA here is from genome assembly GCF_019925205.1 of Metopolophium dirhodum. Taxonomy (NCBI): domain Eukaryota; kingdom Metazoa; phylum Arthropoda; class Insecta; order Hemiptera; family Aphididae; genus Metopolophium; species Metopolophium dirhodum. The sequence goes on along the minus strand of NC_083563.1, from coordinate 35,541,291 downwards.
AAATTTAAAAAAGTCTACTACTCTTCCAATAACAATTATAACACTTAAATCATATGCGTTAATTATACTTAACATAATATAGTTTGAAGAAGTATAAAAAAAGGTTATCATAATATACTATAAGTATATTATTCGAAAAGCGATTGCGCAAACTAATACGCAAAAAGTTTATACTGATAATTATTGATAAATTATCGATCGTATAACATTTATCTATTAGCTTAGCTATGTACCGAACTCGTTGTGCTATAACCAAACTCATGATATAATAAGCTGAAGCCGGTAGTTGAACAAGGTAAAATTAAGTGAAATATTGAAATGGTGAGTTGTTAAGATCTTTAATTGTGTTTCGATGTTTTATAGAGTCTCATAGAGACTTTCAGAAGCGTTGAAAGTGCCCATGATGACAATCTTCTCCAAAATAATCAAATAGGGCTATAATCCTCCCATAACTTAACAACGATGACAACGAATTGGACTATTGTACTCACTAATTTTAAAAAAAATTTTTCTTTAATTTAACATGTAATAATCATACCGGTTACCACTACAATATAAATGCGTGGTCGTGATCGATATGTAACGTAAACTTATGTTGTACAGCTTAGTGTTTATTTATTAATATAAAAACATTTGACATTTTACTACATTATAATGTATAAAATATACTTGCACAAAAACACAATAAATATCGGACACACACACACACACACATATTTTAAATATACCTACTATAAGTGTGTTATCTTGTTGTATTAATGATTTTTATTTTCAGTTAATAAAACAGTCTGCTCCCACGGACTGAAAATCGTTTACGACGCCTCTGCCGTCTTCGATGCAGATACAATAACTATGTAAGTTACCATAATTTTAAATATATTATCTCATCCCTTTCCAACGAGCAACACATATACTATATAACAACACAAGTTTCATGAAACCCGACGTTGTTCCCGATGATAATATTGTAGTGTATTTGAAGTCATTTCCCACACTGATATTTATTAAAATGTATTCATAAGTCTCGGATTATAATAATATATTTGTATTTTAAGACAAACCTATACTGTCAGTTTACACAATGTTATATTATATTTAATAATACCGCAATATATTAAATATACATATTATGTTTAGCGGCAATAGCCATTGCTCAACTAATAAAAAAAATAACATAAAAAATATGTTTTCTGTGGTAGTATAATACATATAATAGTAGTCTACGCGTTTTGAATAAAAGACGTTCGGAGTTTAATATATATAGGTATACAACATAATCGCGAAAATCGTCATAATATACGGTACAGGCCTCTTGTCTGCAGAGCGTCGCAGTTATTGTTTATCATAACCAAACGCGGAAACATACAATTGTCAAAATAAATTTTAGTCGTTGTTCGTGATCCGAGAAAAAATAATAAAGTTAGGTCTTACCGGAAAACTAACGTTTTGAGTCTTGAGTGTTAATCAAACCAACTCGATAATTACGTAATATATTATGTATACCACAAGTGAAATTTAGATACTGCACAGTCACCCATAAATGAAACACAACTAATACAACGGACTACACTCTACAGTATAACATAATATTATTATCGTGCGTTATAATATTATATACAGGGTGATTCCCCTAGCATGCTCACCGCCGTTTTTTCTTGTAATAAAGAATTTATTCAAATTCTGATTTAGAAACCTAACCCCGACCAACCTAACCTATAAACCCAATCTCGTAATATTACGTTTAATTATTTCTTAATCCTTTAACCGGGTGACACGTTTTATACAATTCAGTGTGACATACCAGGTATACCGTAAACCGTTTACGAAATTTCTAAAAATTACCAAAAGTCACACATCGGACTATAGACGACTCGACGCTGATGTAACGTCCCAATATCGAACCGTATGGTACCTATATTTATTATATTATTTACTATAGTCTATAATAATAGTTCGGTAGAAATGAAGAATCATCGAGTCGTTAATGTTTTGCTGGCAATCGCTACAACTATCTCTCGCGAAATCTTTATGACGAAAATGTAATGTTTTACATAAATAATAATTATATAGCATTAATATCAAAGGTACAGCCACCATTTTACCCATAACAATCGGACGTTAAAAATATTTACGAATGTGTCATAAAACTTGTCATTAAAGGCCCGAGCATGTATTGCGTACCTATATATATACATTATATATATATATATGCGATATTGCTGTATAACGTGACGTAGGTAAACTATACCATGATATAGATTGGGACCACAGTTGTAAAGACTTGTCCGCACGCTTTTCATGGTAGATCAGCGGTGGAGGGTAAAATATTGGGGTCTGTTTTTTTTTTTTGAACATTTCGTCTCATTTCTATTTACTTGATTATTTCTAAAAATGTGTTTCCCTCATTGTTATTTAGGTCTACTAATCGGGTTCACCTATAGGTATTTCACTATACTTTTGTATGGTGCATAGTCCAAAATATTTAAAATAGATTTTTCTACATCACGCGTGGTTTTAAGTAATGGTTTTGACGAATCCATTATATACCTAGTAATTTGTAATTATATGACTCTACTAGAAATTACACAAAAAAACATCGCAAGTTGCATCCACTTTTTAACCATTTCTGTAACTTAACATCGACTGAAAATAAAACTATATAAAACTATTAATCAAAATTAAGTACTTTTTTTTAAAAATTATTTATTAAAAACATCGATTGAAAATTGTTTTAACAGTTGAAATATTGAATATTTTAATTTACAAGATAAACATTTTTATTTAAAATATATATAAATTATAATATATTGCAAAGTGAAGTTTAAATTATATACATATATTTATATAGCTATAGCTTATAATATTTTCTAATGATAGTATGTGAAATATAATACTTTTTTGTTGAGTGGAGAGTATATTCTGAATGTTAGGATGTTGGAAGATTATAGTTCTGGATCTGTGTGGTTAGTCGAAGTGAGTGCCGATTTAATTTGACTTGTCCCAGGTTTTTGACATAGCTAGAAGGCAGGCGTTGCTGCTAGAGGCAACGAAATTAGATAACTTTTAATTAATTAATCAAGAAAACGCGATAAACTCTATGCGGTTAATTAGTGGGAAGATTTAGCCACCAAGATGTTAACGACAAGAGGTAAATAATGAGCGTAAGTCATGCTTTAAAAGTTAATACTTAATATTTTCCGTACTTACATAATGGAAATCCATAAACATTCAATACATAGATTGGAAAGCAATATAAAGATTGGGAACGTAAAATATAATGTTTTTTTTTGCTTTCATTCAAAATTATAATGAAGAAAAAGATACTTTTTGGTACCGTATAACGATCGCCCCCTTAATCCAAGTTATGATCTTGAATCATATTTTATATTTTGTAAGTTGTTTGTAATAATACATAATATATATATATATATATTATATATACATTAAATGTGGATAAATTTACACAAAACATACCACATAAACACACAGATAATTTTGTTAAAAAATAATAAATTGTTATATTAATTAGGTATCAAAAAACATCTGTTTTATGCAGTGAGTTATCGGGTCGCTTAACGGATACACTATAATGCAACAACCAAACCCAAACATATTTTTATGTTGGTCAGAATATGAATTATTATTTATGAATTATATTTTATGAATATCAATTATCAACAACCAAATGCGATAGATACAGTGTTAATTGGGGGAACGAGTTAACAAAACGCGCACTGGTGGAAACAATTTGTACCTTCCGATTCGGGATGTATAGATATAGTTTTATATTGGTTATTTTTACTTTTTATAATTAATTAATTCTGGTATCGAAACTTTATACGCTTTTATAGCTAACCGTATACGTTGGTAAGTACAATTTCTACTAATATTATCAAATACATTCAAATACACTTCACTTAAAGCAAATTATATGCGAAATGTCGGAAAAATACATACAATCTTCCGACTCGAGTCCCGACTCCAAGTTAGGGGGGGGGACCCGCCTAACCATCAGTACGATAGGCGTCGACAGCGCTCCCAGTGTTAATCTGTCTTCCCATAAAATCGGTTATACTTACGCGTCAAAGTTGGTTACCAAGATTAAAACCATGGTTGAAATATACAGGGTTATTGCATATACATACACCCCTTCTCAATCAAATACTTGATAAAAATAAAAATGGCAGCGTAAAGGGAGCCAATAATAATCAATTATATATTTGCGGGATTTTGAATGTGTTAGTTATTGTCATCGTATTTTTGATGATAAGAAAAATTTATATCAGTGATATCCCTTTACGCAGCCATTTTGTTTCTGATGATAACAATCCGAGACGATATGCAATAACCTGTATACTTCAACCATGTTTAAAACCAAAATGCACATTTGTCGCTCAGTCAGTGGCTTGTAAACGAATCGAATATTATGCATTTAAGTACTTGATATTATATTATGTTATCGTGCATAACTAAAAATTGAAATACAGCGCGTTATGCTCTTATTTTACCGAGGTTTTTCTAGGACTTCCCAAACCTCCCCATATTATATTAAGTAAATGCAATTAATTCTTACTTCTAAATAACAGTCATAGAGGATTATAATATACAACTATTCCTAAAAGGAACCCATCAAAAATCTGGTTGACTTTGAGTATCCTACCTTGATTACATTCTTTAATAATTGAGCAGCACTTGTCGTCAAGTAGGTACTGAACAGGAGGTGATCAAGACTCGTTTCACCATTGCAACACTATAGTACTTTACAGTACCTACGCACTCGCAGGGTAGACGGGAACCTAACAACTACATACCTACCCTTCGTGTATACCTTGCCAGTTAAGTATGATAGGTAGTCGCTCACTCGCTTCCTGAGTAATAGCCCACCCAATATAACTAAATAAAATCAAATATTGTAAATATAAAAGTTTAGGTCGACCCAACTTTATAAATGAATAGTAAATAATACCATAATTTCAATGGCCAATCAAAATACGATAAAATGCTCACTCTACACGACAGACGACGTAGCTCTGAATTCGGTTTTATATATACTATCACAGATATATATAATATCTAGATACTCGACTCTCCATATACAACACCATTATTGAATTGTGATGCCCAACGCCATTTGTCACTTGGGCAATGGTTTACAAATTCTAATCGTTTTGATTGGCAGCGGGCTTGTTTGATATGAAATGTTATTGTTTATTATCATATTACCTTTCTAACGATCAGTAAACATTGTCCAAGTCTGCCAGCGTCATTGATATGAAAAAGTCGGGTATCTAGTAGTTATTATATATATATCTGTGTATACTATCGACCGTGTTATCACTTGTCTGCACGCGCCAAATGAATTATTATGAATTATAATGATTTTTTTAGATTTTTAGTAACGGTATGAACTATTTAGGATAAACCTCTTATGTATAATTTTTTTAATAGCAAAACTGTTTGCAAATTTTGTAAATTTGAAAAAATTTGAGCTTCAAATGCTTATAAAAAAATTGTTCATACATATAAATATTTTTAAATAGCTATAATAACAAGTTATGCGGAAACTTTAATTATACATTTTTTAAACTTTTTGACCTTGCAAAAATTATGGGAATAATCAAAAAACATTTGAAAATGTTATGTCTATAAATAGCTCGAAAAGAGAGCACATATTTAGAAAATTATACCATGTGTAAGAAATGAAAATATTGAATTGTTGTGAATATTTCATGAATCTAAGATAATATTTTGTTTTTAGTCTCACCGAGTCATAGTAAGTACAGTAATGAAATTAAAATATTTAACGGTAGATATATCAATTAAGAAGATAGCGCAGTATTTGTTCTCTCTCTCTGACCCACGTGCAACATGGCAAATTATATAATTTGTATTTTAATGATTATAATTATATTAATTTCTAAAATTAGAGTGAAATGACCTATTATACAATTTAAAGGTAAGATTATTATCCCGGGTATCTCTAGGCGTTTTATTATATTTTAATTTTAAAGCGAGTTAAGAGTATTTTAAAATATACAAACAATTTACAATTTTAAAGTACTCATAACTTGCTTTGAAATTAAAATATAATAAAACGCCAATGATGAAACGCCTTAGATGATAATCTTACCTTTAAATTTTATGATAGGTAATTTCACTCTAATTTCAGAAATTAATATTATTATTGATTATATTATTAAAATCATTATTGTGATTGTAAAATTTGTTATGTTGCGCGTGGGTCAGAGAGTTAAAACAAATACTGCACTAACATCCTATTAATAAAATTAAAATAAATGTTTACAGACTAGGTTTATAGGTCTAAGGTATGGAAGTATAAATGCGGGCGATCATGACGAAAACGTGGTCGTCAGTCTGTGCGATTTGAAATTGCCAAATAATTATCTGCAAAATAATATGTGTAACAATAAATTAAAAATAAAAGTAAAATTAAAAACTCTTTAATATAATTTTAATCGTCGTATGACATAATGATAATATAATAACCGAAATTTTTTTATGGATTTTGAGTGGGAGGGCATCTCTCACATGAGTCATGCCCCCTGTGTCTGGGTAAAACAGTCGAGTGACACACACACATATTAAGTGCATAATCGTTGCTTCGAGTTACTCGTATTAGTCAATAGCTTATAGGAATCATTTCTATACATTTCTATATATCTACAGCGATCTTCTAAGTTATTTTATTACTGTGGCTGTCAAGTGACAACGGAATAATTGGGTAGGGTGTGATTGCCGTGTGAATTCACTGCAATGAGGACAAAAGTTCACCAAACATAGGGCATTTTAGTATAGCCGTGTGCCTATGTATAGAAAGGTATCATCTAATATTAATATAAACTAATAATTTCAAAGAGTATTGATCGAGATAAATACCTTTCAAAGTTTTCAAAAATTAAAAAAAAAATCGAAAAAAATAAAAGATTTATTTTTAAATCGTTGGATAGTAATAACTACTAATAAGTAAGTAATAATACTAATAAGTAATTTTTTTTCTTACGGGTAACCAATTGTTAGAAGAAATAAACAAATATGCGGTTATTGTCCACTCGTGTAAAAAATATAGCGACCAAATATCAAATACAGGTTAGTATTGTTATCCAATCATAATAACAATTTAATTGTATACAACCAGTACCTACAACTATTTATGTATAAAAATAATAAATATTATACAGAACGATTTGTTTAAAGCAGTCATTCTCAAAGTGGGCGATAGCGCCCCCTAATGGGCGTTGGTGGTCTTCAGGGGGGCGGTAAGATGCCCGAAGGAATTTTGGGGCGTTGAGTTAGGTTTAGGGGGCGATACAAAAAATTATATATATAAATATTATAATTATATTATATTAAAAAAAGTCTCATTTATATATTTATACATATATTAATACAAAATGTAATATAGTAAATCTATATTTATTAAAACAAAATACTTTTTCACTTTATAAATTTTATATTTTGAATTCATAACTTTTTTAGCATGATTTTAATAAAAACAATTTTAATGTGAATAATTTTAATTATAAATGTTTCGTTTTAATAAAAATACTTTTAAGTATGAAAAAGTATGCGTTTTAATTGCTGTCATCCAAAAAGCTAATTTAAAATGTATGTTAGAACTCAGAAATTAGATATAGCATATTTATATATTATAAATTGTAATATCTATTTTTAAAAGACATAACAGATGCTAAGTTAATTTTTTTTTTTTTTGGGGGGGGGGGGGGCGCTAGAAAATTTTTGATTCTCAAAGTGGGCGTTGGATGAAATAAGTTTGAGAACCTATGGTTTAAAGGTAAACACTTATTTTCACAAAAAGTAACACCAAACGTTTATGGAAATATTTTTTTTTATATAACTTTGTAGCATAATGTTTATTGTTTCATAATGCCTTCGAGTTATTTAGGAAAAATATATCCAAAAACGTTAATGTTCTTCTAAAAAATGAGTGTTTACATTTGAAAGGACCGCCCTGTATAATAACAACAAAAATATCGCGGCGGAACGTACAGGCTAAATAAAAAATACAAACTGCGTCGCAGACTCCCGCGGCGGGAATAATTGCGTTTTGAAACACGCCACGGGCCAAAAATCCTCGGCTAAGTTTAGCCACGACATTCCGAAAATAAATATGGGATCGAGCTATAGGTACAGTGTACATAGCAATCGTGTACCGTTTGCTTGACATATCGTTGGCGCGTATATAATACTCATACCCGGGTTCTGTTCCACGCGAGTTCCGGTAAAGTCTACAAGTCGTATGTGACACCACGCGTGCTTTCCCGAGCACTGTACGCCTTACTATACTTATATGAGTTACGAAAATCGTAATATAATTTAATCACTGTCGTGTTTTAAACGCCTGCAGTCTTTCCGACTACACTATATTATTACTATCCTTATTATTATCCGATCACAATATTCATATCGAGACTTAACTCATCATTTATCACGGCTGCAGTCGACTCGTGGACGTGTTTATAGAATTTTCGCGCGCCCCCTGGCACACAGCTGCGGTCAATACCGCTAGTAAATGTCAATACATTGATACACTATATACTTACAACATACAGCACGATAGAACTCAGAAGTTCTTCAATTTTTTTTTTACGATAAATTCTAAAACCGACTGCAACTAAAACATTTAGTGGTGGATTTATTTTTGTCTAATCGATATTTTTGACACACTGCTGTCTGCGATCCACGATATATACTTGTCAAAACGGAAAACCGTCTTCATATTATGTGATGGGAAATAGCAAGAAGAAGAAATAAAATCAACTGTGCAGCGTGTCTGAGTCTAAAATTTCACACGAGCAAGAGTATTGAAGAGGGTCACAACAAACTACAGGTAATAAGTGGTTTTTTTTAACGATAATAATCCACCTAAACATTGTATTACGAAAACCATCAATAGTTATAGTTGAACATCTATATTTATCATAATATGTTTAGCATAAGCTATGTTCCCAATGTCGCCATTACGTAAAATGTTTTCACCACTGTGTATTATCAAAATATTAACGTTTGTTTAATGAAATATAATTTTATACATGGTCGTATTCGGTGTCGACAATTTAAACTTGAATCCTGCGGTGGCGGATCTCGAATTTTTTTCATGCGGGGACATAGTATAGCGAAACATATTTTCAATTTCCTTGAACTTGGATTCTTTAAGATTGTTACTATACCTACCCCAAGTTCATACAAATTTTATATGACTACTCATTTGTATTCTCATATAAGTAAGATATCTACGATTTTAAATTTTCACTGTATAAGCATGAAAATCGAACTCTTTAATATTATGAGAATGTTTAGGAAGAAAAACTCACATAGATAAAATTAGAACCTAAGACCAATAAAAATGTTAAGTTGGGTTGTGTACTTGTGTTTTAGTCTTCGATTTTTTTTATGGTAATTATTTTTTTATGTATGTCGTCTGTCGAATAATAGTAAAATATGTAATATATTACCCATAATATTATACGTGTATTATAATATTTATCAATTATTACCATAATAGCGATTACAACTCGACGAACGGCTTTGTGAAGTACCTATAGTTAAACTGATCGCATATTGACTATCTGATCCGTCGTTATTTCGCCGTAAGTATATGTATATACCTATAGCCCATGATAAAAGTAAACGCCGAAATTGCGTCGTTGCGCCGGTCAAGTTTTTGGGTGTCGCAAAGCTCGAAAGTTTTTCGATTTCGTCTCATATCGCGTTATTTTTTTTTCTCGCGTCTCCCCGTCGCGGACCTAAGCCTCGACCTTTAACTACACAACGACATTATACAACATTCGACGCAGGTACTCGAAAATAGTATAATATTATCATCCGATAGCGTGATAATGATAATAATAATAGTGTCTCGAGAGGCGATGGTGCTCATCACCTGCTGCAACGGCGCTTCGCGGCGATGTGAAGGCGTGGTGTACGTGTGCGTATTATACGCGTGCACATTGTGTGCGTGCGTGTGCGCGCGCGTGTGTGTATGCGTCTGTGCGTGTGTGTGTGTGTGTGCGTCTGTGCGTGTGTGTGTGTGTGTGTGTGCGTGTGTGTGTGCGTGTATGTGTGTGTGTGTGTGTTTGCGTGTGTGTGTGTGTGTGTGTGGTGTGTGCGAGTGTGTGTATATTACTCACTGTGCGAACCGCCGCTTGCGGTACAACGCGTTTGTCATTGTCGAGGCTGATGGACGGACAAACCGGTGGCAGTTTATACCGGGCTTTCGACGAAACCGGTTAATCCGACGGATCCGCGTGCAAGTCTCCCGGCACTTTTGAACTTGCCGCTCGTACGCGTCTTGCGTTGTCCACCCGCCGCCGCCGCCGCAGCCGCCGCAGCAACTCCACCGACGTCCCCTATACACCGCGGTGCCGTCCGCATTATCCCCGACGGCCGATCGCCGCGGCGCGTCGTACACGGTAAGCCTATGTTATTGTATCGTAGTTTGTGCGGGTTCGAGTACTATACGTACGAACGAACGAACGGTTATTGTTGTACGGGGCTGGGATTATTTACAATGCTCACTCGTTGTTTTGTAAATCTCGCGGGCCGCGTTTCCAAAATACGTGGTATACAGAAAAAAAAAATAACGATATCACTCTATCCGTTCGATTTTTTTTTTTAAAACTGTCCTTAAATTGTTGTTTAAGTTTAGCAATTGGGAAAAATTGATGAAATTGCAGACGTCCGTTGAGTAGACCGTTATATATTTAGCAGATCTCGTGTTGAATCGGACAATTTGTTGGTATCTATACCCAATCGCAATTCTATACCTTGCATTTATTAATTGTTATTGTTATATTATAATAATCTTTTGTGTATCAATGGCGGTCGCGTTTCTATTTTTTTTTTTTTCGATTTCACTACGGTTGAATTGAACGAACCAAATAGATTCACTAGCTTTATGAATTAAAATATGTAGATATCTTATAAAGCATGTAACAAAACACCCTCGTGCTATTGGCTTCTCTTGGATTTTATTAAAATCAACGTTATATAATATCTATTATAATAATACACCATACACAGCAAACCTACGTGTGAAACAAAACTTGTTTAAAACGGTTTATTAAATTATTGATATTACAATATTTTCTAGCGTCGACTGTCGCGATAAATAAATTATTATAAACATATAGAAATGGTGTTCTGAGAACTTTCAAAGATAACACGTATTAGTTTATACATTTTTACATATTAACTACCTAAACACATAGGTAGGTTTTTGTATTGCACGTATTTTTGGGATTTGTAGAATAGCTATAGATATTACCTAAATGATATGAAGGTAGTGTTAATTTTCAAATAATAAAGCAGAATTTATAAACATACTTTACGCTAATAACCTTTGTCGTTGAAGCGATTTAAAAAATAATAAAAAAAAACCTGAATAATATAATATATATTATTTTGATTGAGACGTACAATTTATTCTATTATAATATGATATATATTTTTCATTTTTCTATGTATATTATAAAAGTTTGAGTAAAACTAATGATTTAAAATTTCAAATGAAACAAGATAAATAACATATTTTTACGATATGTTTTTTATAAACTTCGGTAAATAATAATTTCTATGAATTAAAATATTATAATAAAAATGAAAATGAAAATAAAAATAAATGTTAAGGTATGTACAAAAATATTTTACCTGCAGCGTGGATTTAAAACGGATTATAATTTTGACAACTTATTTTACATTATTAGGTAGGTACCTATTAGAAGTATTACTGAATAAGGTGAAGTTTGTATGACATTCAACTGGCTCAAGAAAATTCTGCCGGCCAAATGGTTTAATTTTCTCAAGTCGTTACTATAATAGACAATAGTCAATCTTAACATAAATTTAATTAATTGTATATAAGTTTACCTATGCTATAACACATTGCTGCATTTATGACGTATAGAATTTTATATATATTTATACATACAAATATAGATTCACGTTATACTCACATTAATGCACATGTTTATATATATATTATGTGTGTGTGTGTGTGTGTGTGTGTGTGTGCAGTATTGGTCATTGGCGGAAGAAATTATATACATTTGTTTTAATATTATGTGAGGAATATTAAACCATATTGGCTCGTATAGGTATGACCTTTAGATGCGTATTGTTATTATTTCCATATTCAACCAATTTGAACGTTTTTATAATGTGGCCAAGAAAAAACCTATTCCAGACATTATTGTCTTTGATTTTACTGTTTTTTAGTACCTATCCTGAAAACGCAGAATTTAAAGCTTTAAAGCTATACAATTTATTGTTATGGCTGCAATATGTTGTATAGTGCGAAGGTTCTTGAAAATCCATTATATATCTACCTACGTCACAATATAATATACCTGAATATATAAGGTCATCCACATTATTATACAAATGTCAATATATCGTATACATAAATATCGTTCATATAACAGAAAATAAAATTTGTATTAAATAATAAAAAAATTTCTCGTCTAAACAGATATTGAAAATTTGATAATAAAATTCAGATAACTAGGTAAAAAGTAAATGACATCGTACATACATTATAATACCTACCTACCTACCTATTAAATGGGTAAATGAGCAATGGGCGTATAAATAAATGATGATTTATAAGGTTTTTGTTGAAACGTTTCCAAAGTGCGTTTACATGTTATACATTATGCGCAATTGTCTTTTTTTTAAATTGGAAAATATCTAACTTCCCACATAAGTACTCAAATATGGTTTTTGTCAATAAAAATACGAAATTAATTTCATATAGTTAAACTGCGGATAAACCTTTATAATATGGATAATATTCACATCATTGTAGTTAAACATATTATATACGTGATTTTAGTAAATTATTTCCAGTAAAGATGGATGAATAATTATACATTAATGTAGGTATCCACTATCTACATAGTATATTATATTGTTTTGTTTTACCAACCCATCACACCATATTTTATAAGACTAATTTTTATTTTACGAAACAAATTCATATTATTTTTTTTTATTTATGTTCAATTTAAAGTTATATCTATATTGTTATGTTTTGCAACCTACAAGTCAAATATTAAATATGCAGGCTATCTAAATAGTTAAATGGCTCCTAAAAAGTTCATTACCATGCAATAATATAATAGTGTCCATAAAATCTATAAAATGTACATTTTTTACCATCGAGTTGGTTCAATATCAAGTTGTAAAAAAAAAACTATGGTTAAGTATGGTGTAATAATGTCCATACATTTTGAGATGATATTTTTAACTATATTTAATTCAATATTATACTTTATTGTGTTTTGAATAAAATATGTAGGGCGAATTAGAAGAACATAATTTTAAAACGTTTTAAAAAAACAAATTTATAATTATTTAAGATATCAGTTATTTATTATATAAATATACACCTACAATTATTAATTATCGTATAATAAATGGGACTGCTGGCCGTATGGGTACATTTTTATAATAATAAATAATAAATAATAGTTATTATAATATTCAATCTCATGTTTGTGCCTTTAGAAGACCAAAAATAAAAAATTATTTATTTAAAGGTACATTTTTATATTTAATCAAGAAAATGTTGTATTAATATTTTTAATAGGTAACGTTTAATAATAATAAAAAAAAAAATTGAAATATTCATATGCATAGCTTGCTAGTCTTATATAATAATCAATTACTAGTATACAATATATAGGCACATATTATAATATACAATATAGGTGATAGGTTTTTAGAATATTGACTACCTATGTGTAAAAAAAATGTAATACAATATTGCCTCTTTATCATTATCACTTAAAAATATTTAACTTTATTATATTATATAGTGATATTTTAACGTCCATGATGTTTATACAGAGTGATTATTTTAACAGTAAATACTCATTAATAAAAGCATCAGCATTTTTGACGGTATTTTTTTACATCATTTGAAGTCATAACAAACCCATTTTTACTATTTATACTATTAGATTTTTTTAAGTTTTTACTTTTTTTAATCACAGCAAGCATTTTAGATTCTGAGCTGTGCAATAAACGTATTAATATTACAATTACGTCACCATTTGGAGCAGTAAAAATGTTTCAATCATCATATTTTAAGGTGGATTCTAATAGAAAATTGTATTGTTTTTTTATGGATTTATGTTGAGAACATATTTATTTATCAAGTCAATTTTCTTGAAAATGTAATATATGGCTGCGATTTTTATTTATTGGAATTTAAAAAAAAAATTATGCCTACATGATTTAAGTTTTATCATTTCAAGTAATTCGGTAATAATGTATTTATATTATATTACATTTTACAGTTATTATTATTTATCTTAAAAAATTTCAAAATGTGTTTTCCTTATGACGGAAGTATTTTATTAATTCCCAAATGAAACATTCTTTCAAATTGAATTATTTTATTGTTGTTTTAATATTGAAAATATTCTATTTTTAATTTTGATTTTAATTGCTTTAATTCCGTTGTATATGGTTTCCTATTTATAGAAAATATTTAGCAAAGGATATGAAAATATTTTTTTTAGATAATATTTATTTACATTTTATATGCTGCCAAGATTTTTTATTGAAATAATTTACAATTTAAATAATATTATTATTATTAGTAAATTTAAAAGTACAACCTGGTCCCCGCTGAGTTTATCTCCAACCATACCTTCCTAGTGACTTAATTCAATTTTACGAAATATTTCACTACAATATTAAGTAGGTATTAAAGTACCTATCCCAAAAAAAAAGAATAATATTGAGCTAGAGAAAATAATAATCATAATAACAATAATAAACCATCTATTATACATACAGTTATAATACTTGCATAATTCATATTTCGAAAAAATAATCGGAACATTATAGTTGTTGACGTGTGTACTTATACATATACCTTAATATAGTTCATCATAATATATGCAACTGTAAATTAAACATAACTTTTTATATTGTAGCTTACACCTTAGCTGTGAATCGTTAGTTATAAATTAGTATAATAAATAATGAGTATACTATGATTAATGTGGTTTGTTTTTAATTTTTTTTTTTTCTAGAAAGGAATGATTTGTTTAATAAATGATTACATATTTATTATGCTTATATCATTTAAACCCAACATTAAATCGAAATCATTTTGGTTAGGTGGTTTTTCATTATAAAAATGTAAACTATATTTTATTCTAAAAATATTAGTGCAGACTCATCGACTCTGCTTAGAATATAATATACCTAATTGTATTGATTGTAAGTAGGTATATAAGGTATTATTTAAAAATAATATTTTGTTATTCCAATAGAAATAAATAATAACATTTTTTTAAATAAATTTATCGTTTAAATATCTTCATAATGAATTGTAAAACAATGTTTTACATATTTAAAAAAAAATATGATGTACTTAATACATACAATATAAACATAATAAATTTGTGTATATAGCTAATACTAACATAATAAATTACCGTGACATTTGCTTTTAAATTGATGATAATTTAAACAATATACTGTCCATTTTTATGTTATATGCAGGGACACATTTTTATTATAAAATAATAACATGTATCGATAGGTATATCTATTTTACATTAAGAGAGAATACGCCTGTAATCCAATTTTTAGTTAAAGGTAATCCACCAGGTACCTATAGTGGAATGTTCTTAAATATATATTATAATAAAAGTAACTTAAAATCGTAAACGAATATACATATCTCATAGGGATAGGACTCTGTTATTATTTGTCTTTAAATGTAAAACTTTAAAATAATAACTTAAAAGTAATTATATAAATTGTATACTAATATAAACTACATAAAAACAAAGAAACAAGATATACTTATATTTTTTATACATTTAAATGTATTATTTTTGTGTGATAATTCTATAATAATATTGTGCTGATCAAAATGAGCTGATTACTTATATATTTATATTTTTTCTCTCTAAGTGTATTTTTTTTTTATTAAATTTAAGATGGATTATATTTTATATTAACAATTTAAAAACGTTGGTAGGTAAATTAAACTTCAATTTAAAATTTAAGAATAATACACTAGATTGGATTTTTTTTATTTAGGGTTTTGACTTGTAGCTATTAATTATTAATTCATTATCTAGTATGTATAAGTATAACTATTCTTATATGTATTATAATAACAATAATAACAACAGTATTAATTAGATATCTTAAGATTGATAGCTGTTGAACACTTAAACAGAAAGTTATATCTAGCTTTATCCTTTTACAATTTGTTACTTTATTGATTATTATAATTTATGGCATTCGTACTTAACTAAAAATAATTAATCATTTTTTTTCTATGCAGGTCCATACATTATTAGTAAATTGAACTTATACCTACATTATAATATTATGGTAAAAACGACGAAGGTATATTTAAGATTGGGCTTAACAACCTTTTATATTCAAATTTCAAATGAAACTATATTATTAATTATTATAATTCACATTATTGTATATTATCAATATTTTTACGTTATCATTTCTATAAGTTCTATTTTGTTTATATACATTATATATTTGGAACCACAACTAAATGTTTAGATAAATAATATACAATAACAAAAAATAAGTAGGCACACACTACAAACCATCATTTGCTGAACTCGTGAAAATTTAGTTTAGAAAATTAATTGGACATTGGTTTGTATTAATTTGATAACAATATACCTAATATTGCCTCATACAATGCTTGTAATAGGTACTACGTTTTACTTTTGTAAATTGAGTATTGACTACTAAAGTGTATATGATTGGATTGAAACAATTTTTCTTAATAATATTAAAATAAAAATGAATTCTTTAATAATATAAATGTCTGCAGCCGGTCGAAAATAATAACATAAAAATGTTACACCAGGAAGGATTTGTGAAATAAATAAATAAGTAATAAACGATAGCTCAGTGTTACTATTTAAATTATATTATATCAGAATCATTCAATGTAACAGCTATTAATTATTTACTTATCAACTTACAAAGAGAAATGGGCGATTGTAAATTCCGTCGATCCTTTTTTGTATATAATTTCCACCGGTACGATTTTTGTGCCTGTGAAAAACATGTAAGTTCCTCATGTACACTAATGTTTGACTTGTAAATTAAACGTTAACTCCGCTGATTTTATTTTATTATACCAACTTAATTTTTAATTTTTAAGTTAAAACTAAATTTGATTATAAAATCACACGCATTTTCTTTCCAAATTTAAAGCTAAAATCAAGTATAATAATTATATAATTTACCTTGTATAATTGTATAATATTATATTAATAAGATTTAAAATAGAATAAAGATTAAGGTCAAATTATAGTTATTAACAAGTGAACACTTTATATTATATACTATTTCAATTTTAAATTAATTAACTGCCGGTGTTAAATCGTAATAGATAATTTATTATTATTCTTTAAATGTATTATTTATAATTTAGTAATGTATATAATGTATTTATCATTTTTTATACATATAAATTATATATACTTTTTGATAATATAAATTAAGCTGTTTGTCGATTGAGGCCCAAAACAGGGTGTTAATTTAATTTTTCAATGAATATAAACTCATTTAGTGCAAGATGTCCTAATTGATCAATTAGTATGATCGTGGGAAATTAAACCGGCAATGTATTCTTATTAAAATATTTAATTAGCGTATATAAATAAATACATTCGATAACACTTACCTACCAAAAAAGTTTTTATATGACGTACCTGCATTTGACATTTATCCTAGAAAAAATAGTCATTAGATTATGGTAATTATAATCAAAATACAACTTAAATTATACTAATATAGTAATATCACCCAAGATAAACCAACTACTTACGGCGACTATGTACTTATATATACAGACACACAATTATAATATATATATACAGTTCAAAAAGAATTTTTTATAATTAATTTAATATAATCGACATAATAAAAAAATTGTCCGTTATTCAAATATTTGTTTTTAATTTAATACCAAACGTATTTGAAGTTGTTATTTATAAGTTTAAATTTGTTTAATTCGATGTATCGGTAATAATGTATTTATGTGATACTATACCTAAAACCTACCAATAATCTTATTTCATTCATTAGGTGTGTTATAAACCCTCTTTAAATAAAACCGTCATCGAGTCATACCACATAATGAATACTTAAGAATGTTTAGTAAAGTTATGTTAATCAATGTCCATGGATAATATAGGTGTATTATGCATAATATAGGTTTGGGTAGGTACCTAATACTGTTATAAAAATCATAATTCATAACTATACTATTATAGTCATGAAGTAGACAATAGCTTACCGAAAAGTTTCTTATATTTTTTTATAAGCGTTCGTAGTTAAAATTTTTACTATAATACATTGGATATTCTTCCATCGAAAGATTTTCTTATTTTGTTTTACTTCATAAACGAATAACCGTATTAGCATTTTCTATATATGGTAACATTTTCAAAATATTTTGACTCTTGACTTTTGAACTATTTATAAACATTTGTAATTTTAAATTTGTTTAGTTTTTTTTCTATTAATATGGATAATATAATGCAAATTTAATATAATAATGTTCAGCATATAATGGTTTCTCAAATAGCAGTTCAAAAACATTAAAGATACTAATACCCATTTTTTTTGTAAAAATTTAAAGTTCAAATTTTACAAAATTCATCAAAATCATGAAAATTTAAAAATTATTTTGTAGTTAAAAATGTATAAAATTTTCAATTTTATAGCTAAGGATTGAATATTTAAAATAATGTTTCTCATAAGTAGTTCGTATACTGTACCAAAAATTATATAAACACAGTTATTATTTTTTATACATATAAGCACAATTATTTTATATCATTGAATTCAAATTATTTAACACATCCATTACAGTGACCCACACGACACAATATATAGTTCAGCAGAGTGGTGTATACTCCACTTGCCCACTTGCCAACCTTTTTTAAAAAAAAAAATTCCATACAGTTTGTGTATTGTCATTCGTCGTACAGCAGCTGATGTTTCCTTTTTTCGACACATGTGAGCAGTATAGACTATACAACTGCGCAGTTAATTCTAAACTATTCAATGGATTCCATCTGGAGGGACGAAAACGAGTAGGAAGTTAGGTGTATGGTTTCCCGAATTCCCGTACTGAAAATCTCACCCTTATTTAACAAAACCTACGCCCAAAAAAAAATATATAAACAAATCATCCTTAAATCTATTTAATATATTATATATATATACCTATAATATAGGATAACTGTATTAGTTAATACTCAGAGGAGACGTTCGTGTATTTAGTATAATATATACAGTTATCCCATTATATACGCATTTAAAATGTTGATGGATTTTAGATTCTAAGCGGATCGATGAATGTATTAGTTTTACAATGATGGGTGTTTTTTTCAAAAATTTTTTTTTACTTTTTTATTTGTGTCTGTTATCACTTTTTAGGACAGTAAAAATACTTAGATTTTATTCAACAGCATCTTTGAGGAGGTCAAAAGTAAAAAATGTCCAGTTGTTTAAAAAGTGCCGGAAAAAAACAAAACAAATTAAGGAAAACGGGAATTTTAACACAAAATCGTTTTTGGTTTTTTGGTGTAACTCTAATACAAATGACATAATGACATACAATTTTCACTGAATGTGTTTATATTAGTATTTTCTTCACACAACAAAATATTTTGAGTTGTTCTGAGCTGTTTACAAATAAAATATTTTAGATGTAAAATTTTATTCGTTGAGTCAAAAAGCTTGAAAATTGAATACAAGACTTCTAATATATTTTTACAATGGCAGTTGAAAAATATTAAAAATACATAGTCACAGTCCTTTTTTTTAAGCATTTAAAGTTCAATTTTTAACATTTATCAAATTTAAAATTGAAAAATTATTTTGTAGTTAAAAATGTATAAAATGTTCAACTTTTATAGCTAAGTATTGAACATTTATTACAAGGTTCCACATAAGTAAATTATTTTGTAACCAAAAAAATATAGAAAAAATAAAAACAAATTTTTTTTTATAGTTATTTTATGTTCAATTTTGGACGAAATTAGATATTCAAACGAAGAAGAACAATTTTAGTTTTGTGTTATATTTTTAAAATATTTGTGGGTACTTAAAACTTTTAAAGTATATTGTTATATAGATAGAAATAATATAATTCAACTTGCTGGCTATCGAATTAATAATAATAATATAAATATAATATAAAATATCTTTGGTGATGACCTAACCGTCTCCGCTTAGAATCCTTTTCTGTATACAATAATATTATATAATTTAATTGTATAATTAAAATGTAATACCGTCCATTAGAGTGTTATACTTGTAACCGACTGTACAGCAGAGTGACATTCACTTAGCCACTTTTTTAATCATGAAGTTATTAAAAACTTAGCAATGATTTTGTATACGGTTCTATAACTTGTGTATTACTTACTCGTCCCTGATACCATGACTCAAGTAACTAAATATGATTAAATAATTATTGAAACCTAAAATATACGATTTTTATTTTAAACCATACCAAAAAAAATCTGTTATTTTTTTATAACATGCTAAATAATGTATATTTTTTAAACTTATATCCAACCAGAGTTGTCAGTGTCTTTATTTGTGATGTGGTATTTCTTAATTCATGTAATATACGCGATAATATACTGTATGCGTCGTTAGAATTTCCTTACTTCTCCCTATGTAACAATAACTAAGGTTTCAATAAAGTCGTTTTCGACATAGTTCTCAGAAAATTCCAAAAATGACCTCTGTATAATATCTTACCATTGTATATTCGTATCTCTGTACATTTCTTATATATTTACAAATATATGTCTCTACTCTCTTCACATGCATTCAAGAGAATTCTAGCTTATATAGGTACATCCAAAATACTGATCATGCAGACATACACATAACAAAGAAAAAGAAAAAACGCATCTACCAATAGAATCCGCTCAGAATCGAACATAATACAAAGATTATTATATGGATAATGGATATAATATAGTAAAAAAACAAAATATGTACAAAATGAATTGTATAGTTATTATTTTACCATTACTATAAAATCAGACACAATGTTAATGACTCGCCGCTGAGTATTTAAAAAAGTTAATTAAAATTCCTTACATTTATAAATAGCTTACAACAGTTAACAAATTCAATTCAATCTATGCAAATACAAAGGTGTAAATAATAACGTATGCATTGTTTTTATATAACCGTATTTTTTTAGTTTGTAAAAATTATTCTTATATTTTTCAAGGCACCCGTGAAAATAAAAACTTAAACATTCATTTATGCACAACGTTTTTTTGAAATTTTTCTAGAGCAATGCGATTTATTGTTCTATATACACAATAGTATACATAAATTGTAATAATATAAACTCTAATAAACCAAACAGTGATTATCATCGTTTATTACCAAGCAGTGTCATCATTTTCAAATTAATATACAGTAGGTGGAATTAAAACGATCACCTAAGGACTTCTACGTATATTATATACCTAATAATGCGCTCGGAAACCATTTCTTCACAACACCGTGATGAATCACCTATGTCGAGTTCATTAATCCAGTAATTACTGCGTTTGAACCCGTTTTAAATTCAACGTAGGTATAATGAGCGAATGGTGCAGCGCCGGATTTGACTTATTAATAATATTTCTGATGGTCGTCAGTAGGTTTTACTTACGATTTTTTTAACGTTTGTTAAGAAAATGACAATTATTTTCGAAAAGACCTAACCTTTCCAATTGATATATAAAAGCAGCGCCATATAAGCTAATCCACCCTAAACACCTGCAGGTCTAACCAGAGGCCTTTCAGTCCTTTACAACGCATAATTAAATGCTTGTTAACATGTTAATATCGTGTCATGTTTTGCACAAATAATAAATTGTACCTATGCATTAAAATGTATACCCAACTTAAGAAGATAACAATTTCATTTAAGTCGAATAGTTGTACAATTTCTAAAATGTCGACAACACATTAACTAAAAATATAAACAAGTCATGTTATTTGTTTCAGTTGACTAATTTTTTTGAACTTTGTACGTGGATATTGTGGCCTATTCCACACTGCATAAAGGTACTAAAAGACTTTTTAATTTGAAAATCCTTTACAGAATTGAATAACATATGACTGCAGGCAGCTTATAGCCACGTACCATTAGGAATGTACCCAGATTTTTTTATGGGTGCACAACACATCAGGGCTCAGACGAAATCTATTTCGGAATTTACCTTAGATGGTTCGAAAATAAAGATTATATCTACCTTTTTGTGTCTACTGCCCAACAAAGTGATTACGGTATACCATAAGTCCATAAACCATTAGTATTGTTTTAATAGG
This sequence comes from Metopolophium dirhodum, assembly GCF_019925205.1. NCBI lineage: Eukaryota > Metazoa > Arthropoda > Insecta > Hemiptera > Aphididae > Metopolophium > Metopolophium dirhodum. The sequence goes on along the minus strand of NC_083563.1, from coordinate 35,518,881 downwards.
ACGCGGGTTCGACATCATAATGATGATGTCGTCATCGGCGCCATGTCATGGTGTTTCGTGAAACGTCCAACACGATACTCGGTATAAACGGTACGGCGCCGTAGTCCGCGGCTGTAGATACATAACGATGTAAAATAATAATAATAATAAATAATAATAATCGTTATGACGATAAACAATAATTGCCGAGGGAAAATCCGCGGTCCAAAACCGTGGAGCAAGCTCGTGGCGAAATATTCGCATAACAGTTTCTATTTTTTTTTTCTACGTGCCGATTTCACGGTAACATTATAATTATACGGAGCTCGTCGTGGCTCATGGGCCGACATAAATTTCCCACCGCCTCCTGTACCAATTGCGCACCCCTCCAATCGCCATCACCACTACCTAAGTCTAGCATTTATATTTTATTTGTTTGTCAGTTTCCCTCGGAAATACCATGCGGAGAACCAACCGAGCACTTAAACACTGGTTGTTCACGTCCGAAACTGGTCCCGCGGGATAGGGCACGGAGGTCGGTCGGCAGTGGGCGGCGGTGAGGGTTGGCGCGGGGATGAAGATTTGTTCTGCGGGAAAGTCCGCGAACCGCTGGGTACGGTGCGTCACCGTATTGAGATGAATGGAAAAGATTTCGTTCCGCGATGACGGCAATAACACGAAACTCCTATTTCGTTATTGTACCTGTCGTCGACGTATAATAGTACTACGGTACTATCATCGTCACTGCGATAGCGATAACCCAGCGTTTCCCGTCCACTCGACCCCCCCACCCCTCGAACTCCCACCACTGCTGTCGAGCGTTTGATGGACCCCCACCCCGTTTGCCCCCCACCCGAAAACTTCAGCGGCAACCGGTTTGACTAATAATAATAATAACATATATATATATAATATGTTTTATAAATTATATTCTACGCGGCGGCATGCCCATACACTATAGTGGCTCCACAGAGTACCTTTACTCTGCCACACACCCCCTACTCTTCCGCGGAGAACGCGTATTTTCCTCTCAGTCACGCACCGCACACCGCACCGTCTGCAATAGTACACCATACTCTACTGCCACATTATATTATATTAACACACCGCGACCGCATTTTTTTTCACATATATACCAGAGATACCTGGCACATTAGTGATATTGTATATTTAAATTCAATACACCTACGAAGTACAGCAGTGCAATTTTTTTTTTTTTTCGTACACATAAATACGTTCGCGTGTGCATCATTCGCTGTATTACGTACGCATCACGCTCGCACGGAGTCGCGTCATACGCTTTTTATTATAATATAATACAATCTAGGTACACGTCATACCATCGAATATAATATACATAAGTACAACCGAATACATAACGCTCATATGTGCATTTCGGGAGTGCGGCCCGCGTGTATTTGTATATATATATAGTATAAAGCTCAGGTTTCGGCGACTTGTATAGATCACATCGCATTTGCAGTGCACCGCGACCGATCCACGCGCACTGGAGGCGTTTTCTTCGATGGGATTTCGCAATCCGTACGTGTCGATACTGTCGGTTGATCACAAGTTGCGCGCCAAGTTGATGCCACTGAGGTCCTAGTATATATTTCACGTATACATCATCTTAGCTGCATTACATAATTGACGAGTAGAGACCGAAATTCCCAAACACCGCCGTCGATTCGAGTACTTACATATTTTTTACTATACGAACGCATCGTAGTACTTACACACGTACTGCAGCCTGTATAATGATACCTTTTTATACAGTACCTATATAATATAATAAATGTGCGACTGTGTGTTTTACAGACTGTGTCGAGTCATAGCGATTGAATATTACACGCATACATTATAAACGAAGGCAGAGACAACATTGCAAAAATGGCTTGGATCAGACGCGGTCGCGGAGACAAAGCGACGCAGCAGATGACGTTCACGATCGTAAGTTTTTAAATCGAGACACAGTTCTATCGTTATTATTATTATTACTATTATCATCATCATCATCATTACGATCTTAAACACATACAATTAACCGACGTTTTATACGAGCTTCGCGCACTACAATCGCACAACCGTGTGTGCGGCTTTCAATTCGGTTTCTTAACCACTACGTAATTGTACCCGTCGTCGCTGCTAATTGATCGTACTATAGAGCTGCAGCGGGACCCGCGACCGACGCAACGTGCGCGGAGGACGGTGTGACGTCGTATTGCCAACCTAAATCGACACTACCTATAATGTAATACGATAATAATGGTGGCGTTATTAATGTGTTATTTATATGCTTTACCTGGATCCCGTGATTTATTAATAATATATAATAATATTATAGGCCATAGTATATTTCGCATGTCGTCCAACGCGACCGTCCCATTTACTGATAAGGTAGCGCGGTGCCTAAATCACGGTAGGTAGGTACATACGCCATCGAGGCGAACCGCGAACGGTGAGCGGAAAAAATTCCGTTTCCGCGTCGTCGTGTGCATTTTTCCGGCCGACTTTCCGCGCGGATACAACACTGCTGTCGCTATAATATCGCACGGAAACAATAAACACTGTAATGCGAATTAATGCAACACGAAGATAGTGAATGAGACGCTGTCGACCGTATTGGTGTAGGTATAGCTTAAAATGAATATTATTACGTTCATTTTACTATCTTGGCGAAAATCGACGGACGCGTGAAAGACCTCCGCAACATATCGACAAATATTGGTGTGCGCACATATTACGTACAATGATAATAATAATAATAATAATAATTTGTATATCGTGTGTGTGTATAAACGTTAAAAATGTCTCTAATCAGTACGTTAATTACCGGCCTCTATAAGATGCTAATGGACAATTTTTATGTCAGTCGAAACCTTTTATATATTCGTCGCGGACGTGTGCGTGTTGTGTCCGGTCCGATCGGTTTTTATGCTACAATATACAAACGCTTTATTATACACGACCGAGACACACGGAATATTATAATTATTAAATTATCTTTACTTCCTATATTATACTACATTTTATATTCGTTCGATTATCTAGTTTTTTTTTTTTTTATATAAAAACATAAACTCGATATTATTATTATTATTATTATTATATACACGTTTGATATCGTTCGATTGGTCATGAAACCATCATGCAAGCCACCGTCACGTTGTTAGAAAGTCAAAATACGTTTTTTCCTTCTGTCGTTTTTTCTGCACGCAGACTGCAGTCGAACTTACGCGAGTGTCCAGCGATATTATTTTCTTGCGCCGTAATATCTACCTATATAATATACCCCGTACAGACCACCGCAGCCACCGAAATCATAAAAATGGAAGTCGTGACACGCGGGGGTAAATAAAAACCATATTTTATTATTATTATTATTATTATTATTATTATTTACTATCGTTATACAATATCCTTTGTTTCTTGTAATTTCCTATATTTTTTTAAATATCTTTAAATACATTTGGAATAGAAAATTAATAATGATATTTTCGGGGGAAAGGGTTCATAATGCACTTGGCGTTAAAAAAAAGGTTTGTCTCCTACCTTTTATTTAAGTTTGCATTATCGTGGAGCGCCAGTGCTACCGTACCGCTGTTAAATCGTAAATAGACATTTCAGTGATAATCTGTTGTGTTGGACTTTACTTGAGGCTTTTGCTACGACGCTTATCTGCGATCATTTCCGGTCTACACGAATATAAATCAAAAGTGAAGCCTGGACAAATATTTCAGGGAAGCGAAATATTCTTAAATTTAAATGTTTAACTTATTCGTTATTTGCTTAATCTTAAATGTTTCTTTTAAATATTTTGTTTCATAATAACAATTTAAATTTATCAACTATAAATAATATTACTATTCTGGCAATAAAAGTGCACTTAATAGCAGTAGGTATCCATGTATAGTATTGGTTTACATGCACAATGTATAACCATATATTATAATACCATCTTTTTTTTTAGTTTATACAATAATTAATCTATGATAGACATTTATTTTAATTGACCTGTAGGTACTATCAATTTCGTAAGCTATATATTTTATTAATCGTGATAAATATATCAGATATGTGCTATTAATAAAACTTTAAGTTATAATAACACATTATAATTAATTGTCTTGATAATATCAATAGATAATTGATTTTTTAAATTATAATTTATGCTACAATTTTTTTTAAGCAAAAATATAATTATAACTTCATGACAAAGTATAATATTCGTTAATAGGTTGTAACCCACAAGTTAGTAACTTGGTGTTGAATGAATAACCATATTATACACTGGCATAAAGTAAGCACTATGCCAATGTGTATGTATTTTTCCTATTTGTGCATGCATTATGATCACAAAATAAATAATTACAGTATATTATCGTTGTTCTAGAATATAATAATTACACAACTACATTTGCCATAGACCATTTTTCGTATTTATCGAATCCATTTATCCGAGGTATATACTATATATTATTATCTTCTTTTCTACATGATATGCAGATAATTTATTTATACACTAAACACATTTTCAGAAAATAACTTTTATTGTTACTCTGTTCTGAGTTTTTAAATATGATGTGTCACAGAGAAATAAAACGAGAAAAATATAATATAGGTGCTATATATAATATTATAATATATTCTAAGTTCAACGTCGATTTTCCTTGTTTGTATAATATACGCCCATAAATTTTCTTGCTATTAGCAAATCCATTTGTATTGTATACTCGTTAAAACATAATATGTCATCATTAACATGTTTCTATACTCAATTCTGTACATAACCGGGCGAAAATAAATAATATGAAATCAGCAGGTTTTGAAGGTTATACGCACATTTTTGAAGCTAAATTAAAAACTGATTGCGTTTTATTGCAATTTACCGAAATTTATTTATTCGAGATGATTACTGTACGGTGTACTGTAGTCTGTAATGATTTCATTTGAATTTGATATTATGTTCAATACGTCATGCTCGACAATGTGTATTGTGTAATAACATTATATTATGTACCTAATTGTTTTAGGCCACGTTTGGTGATCGGAATGGTACGATATTTTTCTTTACATAATATTAATTATTGTACCGTTAAAACTGAAATCTATCTGTAACAATATAAGCATGTATAAAATGCTCACACATACACATAGGTGATAGGTATACCAACTTGCGATTCGTGTAAGTTGTAACGCGACGCGAGCGAAATTCCATACACGGCGTTTAAAATTTATATATAAATATATAAATATATGAGAAAATACATTGTGGTGCACAGACGTTGTATTTGTATGGAAAAAAATTTTTTCGTCGGTGCTTATTCCAGTAATGAATTATCACTATTCATTTTTTTTGTGACGTGAAATTCCAGGATAATCTTTTCTTTTTTTTATTGGAATCGAGATACAATTTTCACTATATTTACATGCACAAGAACCTAATATTAGCGATTTTTATCCGTGCCCCGGGTTCATCTATTTACCCGTTTGGGCATGTGTTTATCATTCATCTATCATGTTCCCATCATCTACGCATATATATTGTATGCATTTAAATTTATTTATTATTCCGACCCTATATGTATAAAAAATTGTATTCAATGGAAGTAGTTATTATATTATAATAAAATCATAACCGGGGTTATGGGGACCCGATAACGGCTTTCTATGCAAGACGTTATCGTCGTAGACTGAGAAAATATACGATAAAATAATCCGACCTCTAACCGTGTAAAATTTCGATCCCGCTCACATACAGAATACTGTGTGTGTCTGTATACACTGTATATATACACTATGGTTTCAAGAGCGAAGCCGCACAAGAACAATCATATTACTTTGAAGCGTTCGAGTTTAAAATGTTCGCATCAAACTGGCGCGGGCGAATTCAAATTCGAAATTCGCACCGTCCGTTCGTGGTTTTTTCGATATTTTCTTTGACATTCCGATAATTTTTGGGAAATCGTTCGCATACACGGACGCGAGAAACTGCAGTACAACACTCTGGCGTGCAATCCCTCTGTATAAACGACGCTCGTACAGAAATAATAATAATATTGTTTATCGAGAACAAATGAACGCATATGTAAATGTGTAGATCGACATTATCACGACAAATTTGTCGAGACAATTTATTCTTTTTTTATGAAATCCAGAGTGCGTTTCACGGAAATGACAAAGACACTCTTTTCCGCGAATCTTGCGTAACAATATAATATAAATTCGTATTATGTTTTCTACCCAAAACCACACGTGTGCGTGTCAACGGCTATACACATAATATAATATTATAATATATTTTCTGGTTTTAACTTTTAAGTACGATGCAGTATAAAACGGTGTTCCGATATCGTTTTGCATTTTTTTTTTTCCAATTTTTATTTATACGCGTGCCGTCGTCCTTGTCAGCATCTGTCAAACGCTCCGCAATGGATTTATATGTATGCGCTTTAATATAAATCACGCTATCGGTCGGATAATGAAGTTTTTTCATGATATATGGTACATAATCTATATCCGGATGTTTCTAGCACGTAAGGCTTATTAAATTTTGAGTTAATTCGCTCGTGTGGGTTTATTGTAATTTTTAATTTTTTTTTTATTGAAATAATAATGTATGTACACGTTTTCTTTTTGCGAAGGACGATTTGTAATGTATATCGGATATTTTTCAACAAAAAATGTGTGTACATTTTTAATGGAAGGTAAATGCAATCAACGGTTCAAATGTTTCGAACTTATTTCAACTTGCACGCCAAGTTAAATTCCATTAACAACTTATGATGCACTCTTGCTTTCAAAAACATTTTTGTATTATAATGTCAAAGAAAGCACTATTAAGTATTCAACATTTTATTTGGTGGCAATAATTTATATTAAAAAAAACATTCAAAAATTACAGCTGTGGGATATTTGTGTACAAATTTCATGAAATGCATTAATAATGATATTATAATACATTGCATAAAATAAAAAGTGACAATTATACCTAAGTATTTTTATTATTTGTAAAGTTATTATGTGTAATTTTTTAATATTTAGGTACTAAGTTTCTATTATCTTGAGTAAATATAAAATTTGGCACTTCAGACATTGTTTACATGCATGAATATGAGTATAATACTGTGTGACTTAGGTAATTGTTTAAATAATTTATCTAAAAATAAGGATATATAATATATATTCATATGTATTGTTTTAAATTATTTATGTTAAAAACCTTATCGTGTATTCAAATAATATATAGGTAAACATGCAAACATAAAATTTAAAATTGGCACATTTTTTTCTTCATAATTTATGCAAACATTTTCATTTTCAACCATACAAATTATATGTGTGTTATTCTTGTTATGCTTTCGTGACATTTTTCTAAAATAAGAAACCGACAACCGATAGTTAATTGTTTTAAAAATTGTAAGCCATATGCTTATATAGATAGTTAAGGTAAGCAGTTGTAATACGCTCAGCATTTATTTAGTGTAAGTAAGCTTGCTGGTAAGAAGAGTAAAAATCTTTTATAAACGTTTTGGATTTTAAAACTTACTATAGGTAGTTTGATTAATTAGCAAACACAGTCATTTTTTTCGAGTAATAAAAGCATTAATTCAATTAATATTGATATAATTTTATTTGGATCATCATATTATACCAATATTACTATAAATTTACTAGTGCCTATATAATATAATATGTAATTGAAGTCAAACGTTATTCTCAGGGTTCGTACTATAATATGTTGATAACCTTTATGAAAAACTATAAAATTGATCGTATTATTTCTAAATACTTTGACCGACACAATAATATTTACTATACCTATAAAACAAAGTTTATTCATAGTTAATACCACATTCACTGTTCGCCTCATCCCATCTCCTGAGGTCACTCTCTTTAATCCCTACAACACAAACAGTTAATTATCTATTGGTTAAAATGAGATCGCAGACTAACTTTGGCACATCGTATATGATCCAATTTAAGTGCATTTGCTTGAATAGTAGATTTTGTATATTAAAAACAATATAACGCTTAGTAAAAAAAAAATATTGTAACCTAAAATCAAAATTACTCATTTACGAAGCTCTACTCAAGGATAATGTTTGAACTATGGGTTTCCAACTTTAGGGTAATGGCAACAAAATAAATCTTAATGAAATACAAACGTTGCAGAACATAGCCTAATGGACCTCCATACGTTTCTAATGATACCCTCCTTACTGATCTTAACTTAAATCCATGCACGAAGAAGCAAAAACATTTTATAAAAGATTTCACAACAAGTTAGCCTCGCACTCTATTCCCCTAATCAGAAATCTCTCTACGTTAACATCTCCAGGAAACCTCTCAAGACGACTTAAATGAAATTGGTGATCTATTAAATGATCTCATACAAAAATTCATACATAGTTATCATAATTCGTATGTGTCAGGAAGTCAGCGAGTGTCATCAGTGGGGTGCTTCTTTTTCAAAATTGTTCAGGTTTATATTTATCTGTTATCATATGCTTATTGTGCTTTGGATCATAGATTGTATATTTTCTAATAAAAAGATTTAAAAATAAATAATACATCGTAATTCGTAAACATTATTTATCGAATTTTCAAACAATCGGGAAACACATAGAGTATATAAACCATTAAATTTTAAAAACAAAATATCATACATTTCAATCTGTCTGATGTACATAAAATCGGGTAGTACAAAATTGCAATGAATATAAACAAGAATTATGTGATGTTTTTTAACCTATTTAATACTGGATCTTAAATTTGCACCGATTTCAACGTAGTACGGGTATAATAATATGTATATAATTATTAATTTCTGTAATTATTATAATTATTTCGAGACACGCGTGTTATTGCCCGAGAGTATATTTTGTCTGCGTATTTTTAAATTACTTTGCAAATTTATTAAGACGTATTTTATACGAGTAAACAGTTTGTTTAAAATGTTCATACACACATTGTATAATAATAATAATAATAATAATATAGGTATCATTATCATCTAGTGATAAAATATTTAAATATCTACAGTCGACTACGAACGAACAATATACGTACCTCGTGTCTGCATTACAATTCACAACACATAACATATTTTGGCGACACGGACGTTGCAAAATGTATCCTCCCGAGCCGCTCGCCTCCCGACTCGCGACGGTCCGGCGGGAGGGAAATCGCCGAGCGGCGCCGATAAAAATCTCCAAATACACCGGCATACAATGCACGCGTCGGGTACATCGAACACGCGAGTTCTCGGGCAGATACGATATCGCACCTAATATTATAATAATAATTATATTGTTCCCCGAGCACTCGATTACAGCACATTATTACGACCGATAAGATCGCCGAGAACGCGCCCGCGAATCTCCGTCACACGTCGTTTCGTACGTATATTATATCGTCGCGGCATGCGCAGGTATCCATACGCATTCGGGCTGATTATAACAATGCCACCGTCTTATCGACAGCTTCGGCATACAGGGTGATTATTTTATCCGGCGACACACTACGCGCGACGTTCGGCAAATGTTTATACGATTGTACTGCTGCGGCGGGGTCCCTGCAGTGCAAGATATGCTAGGCAGCCCGTATAATACCCATGCAAGCTTGACCGTAAATTCATACGATACACAGTCTAACCCAACGCGCAGAGTTTCGCCTAAACCTAACACGTGTAACCGGTTTTTCCCAACGCCGAAAAGGGATCACACTGTATTGTGATGTGACGTATTGTACAATACACATTATTATTATTATTATTATTATTATGTAGCTCGTTCGTGACACGAATTTTTTTTTTTTTTCGCACTCGCCGAGACATGTTACAATCGCGGCGCCACTAATACTATCGCGTTTGTCTGTCTAGGACATGCCCATCAGCGAGGACCAGGTGGCCGAGCTGTACGGTGAAGGCGCCCGGATCCACAGCGTACACCACAGGTCCAAACCGGAGCAGTCTGTGTTCGCGTCCACAATGTCGTCCAACGCCTCGGTGGACACGACGGTGGGCTCGACTGCGGCGCTCATACACAGCCATGCGGCCAAAGTCAAGAAGAAGAAGTACGCTTTCCTCAGGCAGGGCAACAGCGGCGGCGCCCAACAGTCGGCCTCGGCATCCGGCAACAACGGTTATTTGACAGGCCGCCACTGCCGGGACGCCGCCATACACAGCCAGAAGGAGCTCAACATCCGGCTGGCCACGCCCACGGTGCCAAACTTCATCGATCAGATACTCAAGAAAAAACAGGCCACCGAACAGGTGTCCGCAAAGCGTTTGAGCAGCGACGACGACGACGACGACTGCGACGACGACCGGGACGACGACGAAGACGACGTGTTCCTGCAGGACCTCAAGTCCGCCGCCAAAATCCGGACGCCGCAGAACACATATGTCCCACAGGTAACGTCATTTTTAGACTTTTTTTTTAAAGATAGAATTTTATTTTTATTTCTACCTGTACACGATATTAAGTTAGGGATGGGTGGTTACGTTACTAAAATTACGTTTAACCACTGGCGTCATGTGTTTAGAGATATTACGGTTTTATCAGATTGATATTAGCATAATGACTAGTAGAAGAACGGCTCATATAGAGAAAAATGATGTTAAGTTCCATAACTTTCATTAACTATGTATTGTAGTATGCCAGTTTTCAAACCAGAACGTAGTTATAGTACCAAAGACTTTTACCTGATTTTTGCCCAAAGGCAATTCGTCCGTTTATATTTAGGTAATAAGCACAGTCGCACGCATGTATTGAAAATATAATAAGTGTATTTAAATATCCGTGTACGTAACTCATAACTATTACAACGTAATCTATAGTTACATAACTGTAACTTGTGACTGAGTCACTATTTATGCCCAAAGATTCAAGTAACTATTGTTATAATTCGTGGTATCTGCTCACGTTACTTAAAACGTAGGTAGGTACTTCGTTGGTTGGCCAAGCCTATATAGTGTGTTCGAGCAGAAGAAATATATTAAATACATTTCAGTCAGATTTTGGGATGTTTGATTTTTCCGATTTCTTTCGCATCCCCTACTCCGATTGGGTTATTCTGTTTTGCGTTTCACCCTGACCCAAATAAACGATCGAACGCCAGTCCTAATGGATATAAGACGGGGAGCGACCTCGTTTCGACTACATCAATTAATATTCTAAAATATGATGTATAATCAATATACGCGCAGTTTTCGTGTGAATCGCGTCCGTCAGCGACTTATATTAATATCAATCGCACTCGGCTGTCTATTTCACTGCGTCTCGTCGTCCGGTCCACTTACCCGCGTTATGGCCCAACACTTTAACAGGACCATGTCGTTGAGGGCCTGGCCCTCCATGTACGGCGATTATGAGTTTAACGACGACGACGACGACGACGACGAGGGCAAGAACACGAAAGCCAATTGCGAACAGGTAAAAAGACAATAATAATAATAATAATGGTTGGAAAAAAAATTATACAAGTCGGATGCCACGATAGGAGGTTATTTGCGCAATATCCCACGACACACATATTGTATAGTAATTATTATCCACTATACACGCCGGTCATGGTTCGTTATAATGTTACGAGTTGCTCGTCGCGTTCATGGTCGGTCTCGCGAGGTCGGCGTATCAATATATTCGTCTATATGAGGACCTGAAGTACGAAGGGATTTGACCGCTAGGAAGAGGACTATGTATTCTTTTATAGAGAGGTACGCGTGGATTTTTTCCTTCAACACTTGTCCATGCCTCACAACCTGGAAAGTGTTTTATGCCAAACATTTTTTTAACGTATGTATCCGAAAGAAAAATTAAATACTAGGACTAAAAAATCCCACCATTATTCTTATATTGTTCTTATCGAACGCATAATTAAATAATTTAAGTTTATAGTATCTTGTCCTTAAGACGTTAACTCTAATTTTTTTCTTAATAATAAATTATTGACAAATATTGTGAGCTATTTTGTACACACAAATTTACCAGATCATTGACGAGGAGGTAAAAAAAGTTATAAAATAAATATTCGTAGTTCTGTGTAATGAACGGTTTTATATTGTATGTTTATCTAATTAGTCTTACTCACGAAACGGTTTTTAACAAGGCGTAGTTTTATAAATAGAACATGTTTTACAATGATGCTGTGTTATTCAATAATTATTGTGTAATTTATTTTAAAAATGAACTCTACCTACAACCTACAGTGAATTCAGTACACGCCCTTCATGTTTGAAGTTTTTTATTCGATTATTATCTCTTTAAATTTATATTACATTATAATAGTATTATATGCGTGAACTGTAATTTTTAATTCATAAAAATCGCTAAATTAAAATATCAGTTCAACCATAGCCTTTATAAACAAAAATGTTTATCTTAGAAGAAAAAAACTGCTCATTAAAGGATATTACTATATATCATGCATTGTCTTTGTTGTCTTTAAGAGAAAACTAACAATTCGTTTACAATTTGGCAATATTCATTGTATATTATAGGTAACGTGGGCTTAATTTTTTTACTGCGGGTAAATATGATTTTGTTGTAGTATGATATTAATTGTGAGATGTATTCCCAACGTATTAGTATTTTTTCAATATTATGATTTCAGTTACGAATTTCGCAATAAAATTAAATGGTGTGATTATATTTCCGTTGTTTCGCAATACGTCGAAAACGATAATCGAAGCTTTCAATGTGTTTATTTTCATAACATAATATAATCGTAATATTACCATTGATAAAATATTTTAATAATAATAATGTATGTTTATCTCACCCATCCTGTGGACATAATGTTATAATTTCTAACGTTTACCATACTTGTTTGCTTGAAATACAAACTACAGCCGTCGCAATCGAAATTTCGTTAGATCCAATAGTTTATAATATGCATTAAATATTATACCGGTAGGTTTTGGACGCAAAATGATATCTCAAATTTCCTTGAATTTCTCGAAGTACGCAACATTGTTGTGCACAGTCAACCGTTTGTTTGCCTACCTTCCGGGCGCGAAGATTCCCCGGTCACACGCCTCGCATATTGAAACAACGGCCACTGGTGCGGGAAGGATTGCGACCTTGGAATACACTTACTGTAAATTGATCGATCATAAACATTGCGCGTCTATTACAGGAATTATTGGAAAACTCGTTAATGTGTACACACGCTGCGAGAGGTATTGCAATATTATATTATCACGATACGGTCGCACGATGGGAATGCAAATTTGCGCGAGGTTTGGGCGATCGTGCATACGTGATGTGAAAACTTAGAAATATTAATTGAAAAACAGCTCTAGTGGTTTATTGAGTAAAAAAAAAAAAAAAAATGATAATGTCATTCACGTAAGCACGCACACATATTATAAAGAAATTTGAGCCAAAGGTCGTCCGGCAGACGACATCAATTGGTCGGACTATCAACACGCGAGTGAACGTGCTGAACATACATACACAATGTCGCATATTTCAGTCGAAGCCGGCAGTAGTTGTAGAGGGTTCAACCTTGATCTTGTAATTGACCCTTTGCCGGTAGGTGATTCAAAAAATAAGACAATTTTTTTCTTTTTCCGTTCACCAAAGTAAATAATATGTTTTTCTCAAATAATAATATAATCTATACTAATTGAAAGATACGACATAATATGTACGCTGCTTTTATAATTGATCAATGTTTTTCAAAAACACCATAGATAAAATATGTAGCTCGTGCAATGAAATTGTTTTGTTCCTATGCTGTTGGAAAACAATAAACAAAAACAGCAATTAAGGTTCTGGCAAAAATTAATTAAAAGATTAAATTTTTTTATTATTTCTGTAGTCTTGTTTTTTTTTAAAAAAAATCTTGTAGAAATAAATGGAGTCCTAAAATAATGTCTCCGCAACTATATACTTTAATGCAGGGGTCACCAACATTAATACTTTTGGACCACCGCATTAGGCTTTTAAGAAGTTTTTTTGTGTTTTATACAATTCAATTCACATAAGTTAAGGAAAAATCAACAAATTCAAATTATAACATATGAAAACATAATATGTAAAAAATAGATTTCCTGTCGGCGGGCCAAATAAGTTCGTGACATTTGTTGACCCCTGCTTTAATATCAAATATTATGTATAGTGTCTCGCTTAATGAAACTGATATAATAATATTATGTTGATGAATAACAACTATATCGATATCTTTTAGAATTTCCATTGGTTTGATACCTTGATATCATATCCAATGCACCAAAATAATAGATTGCGTTATTTTTTACTCTAAAAAATATCTAACATTTTGTTGTTGAATAAGTAACAGTTTTCAGTAATTTTATTATTATGTGCGATAATGATACACAGCTGAATGATAACATGATATTCAATATCATTGTAGAAATACTTTTTTTTTAGGTCTTATATTGATCATGGCTGAAACTACGTGACAGTACGAAACATATTTATGTATTGTTACTCTTATGACGTATCTAGTGAATTTAATAGAGGAAAGACAAAACTGAGTGCAATAATATCGTAAACAATTGTTCAACATTTAATCGTTTAACTATTCTTGCATTATAAAATTAACGGACCCATATTTTTTTTTTTGATTTATCACTATGGTCGTTCATAACTCATCTACAGTCACCTCCCTGACATAAATTACAAATCATATGCATAATATTTACCCTTTACGTAGATACCTCGCGTTTCACGAATCGCGATTGGGTCGATATTCATTTAGTTTATTCCGATAAATGGTTTCTATATAATATTATTATAATACAAATATTCAATTAATATGTATTCGAATCGTACACGTTTGTTCGAAATAAAATATATGCAGTGGGGTCATTTAAAAAATGCGTTTGCGAATTCCTTTTATAATTATATCATTTACCTATTAACTGGTACAACAATGTTGAATGGGAATTTCGGTTTACCGTGTACAATATAATATAATGGTGATCAACAATCGCGTCTACATGCCACAATAAGACATAATATTTTTTAAATTTTTTGTTAATATTATTATTGTACTTGTTGTGATAAACACTAGCACGATGTCCCTTTGAGATCGTAATGATATTTAAACGCAAACGCGTAATATGACAATGTATTTACGAATATTGTGTTGATACCGCGTTAACGCACGGTATAATATCATATACGTATTGAGCAATTTCGCTCGCCGGTGTTAATTTTTTTTTACACTCCCTCCTAAAAAATGTGAATATTTGACAATAACAATTAATTTGATATAATAATATGTTGATACATCGAAAGGGAATAACAAATCTAACAAAGAATAATAATCTTTATTGTTGATTACATTTTAATAAGCAATGTAGCAGCAATCTGCAGTTGTACATCATGACTAGAAAACGTTTCAAAATAAATAAATCAACGCTCGGTGTGTATTAGGTATGGTAAAAATTGATTTCTTATGATTGGAAAATTAGCTTGGATCGTGATGGAGATTATATTATATAATAATTATTAATGTATCATGTAAAATGTATTTTACAGTTGTACAATAATAATTGTAAACGCGTGAATACGTCAATATGATATGAGTGCCGAAATAGAGCCCTCCCCCGCCAATCAACAAGTACGTCTCCGCGTGTGTACCTACGCAGTTTTCTCGCGGCACCTTTGCAACTCGAATTAATTTAAGATTCGGACAGTATAATAATAATTTCTCTGGCGTAGGTTTTGGAGTCGAACAAAACTACGTAGACAAACGCTTTAATTATTGACGCCGACGATCCACTCGTTATCGTGGCAGTCTGTTTCGTGTCGAAAACCCGCACGTATTATTATCGGCTCGTGTTATTCCTCGAATTGTGTCACGTTTCGTTCGACGGTGTCTGCACGGACTCGAAACCGGCATATTCGCACTACTTTTGACCAAAACAACCGTGCTTGAAAAGCGATATATGTTTTGTGTGTCGCCAGTACGATAAAAAAAAAAAAAACATGACATTCAGAAAATATTTTTTACAGATTCTGCAGGACTACAGAGCGAGAAGTGTTAATATGTCAATGAAATATTATGTGAGGCGGTCCGTTTTGTGGACGCCGATAAATTCGACGATTATCTTAATGATAATACGAGAATATATTGATTATATAGAACTATATTATGGACAGCAGCGGATTGAACAACTTAATTAATAACGTCCTGAACAACGCCACTCCGGGGCAAAGACAAAATAATAATCGCATCTGTCCAATAACCTCTGTCCGTACATAAAAATATTTCATTAACTTTTGTCGATTTATACTTTAATGTTCACAGTTAACTAAATTTAAAATAATATTTTGTTTTAAATAACACTACGACGTGTCATTGTTCATCTTTGCTCCAGTAAAATTTTAAATAAACTGTATTTTTTATAGATTAAATAAATGTGCTGGGTGTGGAATGTAATAAACTAAAGGATTCTGGATTAAGTTGCAGAATAAAAGTGGCCCATGCAGGCAAGTTATTCGAACTGATTTTACTTGAAAGTGTTCGTGGTTTAATAATCGATTTTGACATAAATTACAGCGATTTATAATATTGATGCAGCATGCAACGAGACTCGTAAATCGTAATTATCTTCTCTTTTTTGAAATTTTTATGGTCCAATCTCATAGAGATTTACAGAGTTGGTGTACGGTCTATGTAGGCAGAGATTGGCAAGTTAGGTACACGTTTAGTTGTGACTGGTTACAACTAATAACTTAGGTTACATAATAATTTATGTTTATTTCTTCGAGAAAATAATGACACTGCCAAATATTGGTTTGTATGAAGGGTGCATAAGAAAAATATAAATTTATAAACTATGGTGACTAAAATGTATTAAAAGTATAGACATTAAAATGTTTTAAAACACAGGTTACAAAATATTACAAAATATAATAGCTATGGTGTGTATAATATTACATAAACAGAGAATATACAAACATCAAATGTCAAACTATAATATATTAGGTTGACACGAAATATGGATAACACACTTAAACGGTTACCTACACACAAACAGTACCTACACCTATACAACAATATTACAAATTCCTTTATATTATAAAATAAAATAATACATTTACCATTATAACACTTACTTATCTTTGTAAGCTTGTAATATGACTAATATTAGTGAAAACTGCAAAGAAAGAAAAATAAGTACCTAATCAGTGTATGAAATGACGAATAATTGATAATTCTATTCAAAGTTTAAATAAATAGACAGTAGTTATACCGACAGATTTAAAAAAAAAAATCAAATTTCAATTTTTAAAAAATAATATTGATATTACCTAATTATCATATATTTAAACTTAATTTTAGATACATGTACCTTCATTTAAAGTTTCAATACAAATTATTACCAGTTACAAGTAACTGATTACTACCCAACGTTGAACGCAGGGGTATGATTTTCTCACTTTTGGTTAAAGTTTATAATTCAATATCCATTATTAATATTTAAGACTATTTAATGACACAAAAACTACATGAAATATCTTCAAATCGTTTTTTGTTTTACAATATAATTATTTATACTTTTTCAGTCAATTGTCCGTTCAACGTCTATGTCGACTTAAAAATGTATTTCAATCCAGAATTCGATCATTTTTAAGGACTCTAAATAATAAGATCGTTTGTAGAAAAATTAAACATTGCGATCCTCGATGTATCGTACATCCCGAACTAATCTATAATAACGATTTTTATTCGAATCGAATATCTTAGATCATCTTATACTATATAGACTTCAATCAACAACATAATATTTTCTTGACTCGTCACTAGACTTCTACTAGAAATTGTTATTCGAACTACATAACAGCCAAACTCAGGAGAATCGGAGAACGTGCAAATATAACTTGATAGTAGGTTTGTAACATCATCATTAAATCTGTACTTTCTCGCATCACGTTGCCGCTGTGTTCTTGATCTTATCGTGCAGTTTTCTAATTCATAACAAAGTAATAATAATTACTGTTTATCGCGTGCATATCATTATAACTTCGCTCCATGAATATGTATTTTCCGTTTCTACCAAATGTCATTGTCACACAAAAAACGGTCACAATAACGAGCAATATAATACTATTATCTTTGTGATTTCCATAACGCTGGTGTGATAATTATTTTCGTAATAAATTACCGGGTCAAGTAATTAAATGTATTTGGTTTTTTTTTTCCCCCCCGTTCCAACCACTCGCGCACTAATGTAACCAGTCCTGTGTTGTGTCATCGTCGACATATTATTTTCAATTTTGGCGTTGTTTGGTCCGACCGCGCTTTGTTAACACGGCATTTACCACATCACGCGCCGTTTCGACACCAGCATAGGCAAACAATATTACACCGGCGCACGTGGTCGAGTGTACGGCGCGGCGGTACCGATCGATCGCATCGGACTATGGTTTAATATAATATTGTGTTTCGTCCGAGGAATCTAACTGCGATTTTCGCACGTTTGGTATGATCCGTTCGCCCCCCCCCCCTAAATACCAATTCATCAAACGTGTTTCGTTCACGATGCTCGGACGGTGGACATATTTTATAGAATATTCGAAATTTCCAAGACGCATTTTTCAACTCTATCCAACAACAATGGTTACGAGTTAAGCCCGTCGAATAATATTGATCCATGTTTTTTTTTAAATAAATAAATAAATAATTATAAGAACGAACCAATAAAAACCTTCGGTGGTTTGGTAAAGTTTCTTTAAGTGAATTTTTAAATTCATCATAAAGACCCATTTCTCCACAAACAAATCATGTTTCAAATATTTCCGGGGGTCTATTCCAGTGGTACATGTTGTATAATATTTGTCTCCCGAAGAAAGGAGAACATTGATAATTTTATTTTATTTTTTTGGATAGAAATAATACTCCATAAATTTCAGATAAAGAAAGAAACATTAGATAGATAATACTATTTATTGTACTTTACTTCTGACTGGGTAGGTTATGTACAATGTTAATTTATAGGAAATGTATAGTTTTAGTGTTATACGCTTCTACTCAAATATTTTGGCACTTTAGCCCCCCCCCCCCCTTACACACACACACACACACACACACACACACACACACACACACACACACACACACACACACACACACACACACACACACACACACACAAATATGCCTCTGGTTTTACTGTTATACGTTATTTATGTGAATTGTATATGCGCAATATTGGCGTAAAACGAATACTATCTATAACCGGTTGAGTAGTGGGACGATAATGTTAAATTTAATATTATTAGTGACCGTCGGGGAATTTGCTTAAAACTGTGTGTCACATGAAAACCTCGAGTGCGTTTTTTGCGCACGTACCGGTGGTGGCCTCGGCCCGTTTACGTTTCTCGTTTAATTAAATAAAGTACAATAATTCCAAAAGATATATTTTTAGACCACCTTAATGAAATGTCTTCTTCGCCATGGCCATACGGATGTCTGAAAAATGTTTTATTCAATTGCGCTGTATTATACGACGGACTGATGATACTCTAGAGTCTAGAGATACCGTTCACTGAAATAGTTATCGTCTTCTCATCGATTTTGATGTAGCGATATCCCGCACTGACTTGTAAATCCTATTTATGGCCGTGTGCTGACTGAGGGCCTCCTAATCGGATTTCCGTTGACGACGTTCGACTAATACGTACGGACGCCTGCAATACGATACGACTCGAGTGTAATTTATATTCGTCGACGTAGCTGACAAGGGTATACTTTTTTTTTTTTTTTTCAAAAATAAGAAACGCCCAATACCCCGGTTTCGGTTATAACGCTGTACGCGTTTTGGAGTGCTCAACTGCAGCGTTCGCATAAAGATCTCTAGGAACAACCGCCGCGCCGACCTAGAAAAACCCACCCCCAACGACGCCGAATCGTATCTACATAATAATAATAATAATATATTATATTGTGACCGAACTCGATCGAGATCGGGCCCCCGCCGCGAATCGATCGTAAAACACACCCGACCAAAGCGTATAACATTACGCGTATAATGTACGCCGCATCAGGGCCGCTCGATCTTTCGGCAATGCTGACTCGACAACTGCTGCACATATATATATATTTGTAGTTTTTAAAAACACAAGTCGTCTGTTGTGCGGTGCGCGCGCGCTCTTGTAGTGGGCGGAGGAGAACAATCGTCGGGTGAAGATTGCCACGAGCGGCGGCGGGCGAGGACGACGAAGTCGGACAAAAGAATGGCGCGGGAACAACTCGGGGTGGAAATTATATTTGCGGGGGGGGGGGCGGCGAAAGGGGTGAAATAACCTCCGGAGAAGGACGGGGTTGTTTCATATGGGGGTGGTGGGGGGGGTCGCGTGGAAGTAGCCGTCGGGGAAGGCGCGGCGGTTACTCGGTCGTCCGCGCACGCGTCCGCGAAATCAACCCTGCAAACCGCGCCGACGACCCTCCGTCAGTGCATCTCACGGGACTCGTGGAGAGTACACGCGATATCGCTGCTCCGGTCAGTTCACGGGACACGCCGCCGCGGCACGTGCAGAAGTCTGAAAACCCGTTGTCGGCTCCGCGTCCGCAGTGCGTTTAACAATGTCATTGGATCCATCGTAGTAGTCATGATCGTAGTTGTATGATAACCGTCGGCCTACGAACGGACATTGGCGGGCGGTGTTTCGGGAAAAAAAAAAAAATAAAAAACCGATTTCACTTTTTGTCCGGCGCGACAAATCTAAATCACATCTAAATTATGACGACTCCGACAAGTAAGAAATACATATTATATTATTATCTGTCAATAGGTGGATAATATAAAATATTATACTTGCACTCGAGAGCTCGGGACGACTTATGGGTGTATTCGTTTCGATAACGGTCGCGTCGGCCTCATATGTGTATATATAACATGTGTGTTACTGCAGGGCGTACGCTCGTTAAATAGCATCTAATCGTCGTAGGAAATCGAGAGGATTTATCCTCGTGAAACGCTTTTAGGCCTACCGTAAACATTCCGATCGGTCGAGTGCGTGCGGCTTATTGTCGCTTTGTTGCGCATTACGGGCTCGGCGCTGTTTTCCAGTCGGAACCGATGCACGGCATTTCGGCGGTATTGCCACAGCCGTTATCGGACGCGTCAGAAATGGTTATAATACTGTTATCCCGATATTGAAAAAAACAAAAAAAAAAATCAAGTGTATTCGAATCAGGTCAAGGATCGCGCCGGAGACACTTACTAATCGTATTTTACGAGCACGTATATAATATTATGCTTTCGGCTGCGAGGGAATCGAAAGTGTGTACATAGCATGGGCTTTTCGAGGGCGACATTTTATTTCGCCGAGTTCGGGTACGTTCGGTAATCGTCGCCAGCTAAGTCATACGTACTTATTGACCAAAAGCAAGCAACACTTTTTGTTTTTTTTTTACTATTATTTGACTATGTATTCGCGCGTACAGTGTTTCAAAACCCGATTTTTAAACATTATTATCTGAAGATTTCGAGTGCAATATCTTAGGCTTTGGATTTCTTCAACGGCCGTGAATTTTAATACTATATTTTTCAACCTACATAGTATGCAAAGTCGCTCTAATCCGGACACGAGATTTTGACGTGACACGCATTAATATTATATTATAGTTGTAGGTTATTTGGAGAATATATTTTTTATCTTTAAAATACTATTGCAGAAAACAAAATTAATTACGAAGCATTAAATTTATTAAATCCTAATTTTTATTTCCGCCCGTCTATACACGTATTATAATGTATAGTTTTTGCAATTGTAACTAGGAGGTACACATCTATGAATTCCTAAGCGAATTCTAGTATTTAAATTTCATCAACGTTTCGAATTCGCCATACCTACTTGCTTAAAACGCGTCTCGAGTTTTTTTCATTATACGAATCGAGTTGCCTTGACCACAAACGTACCCTGATCACGTCCCGATGATCGGAACAATTAACATTTTTATAGCTTCCTAGTTGGCCCACTGTATAATATTTGCCAAAGTCTCATTGCTCGCATAATGATGGTTCGTTATAATATATCGGCGGTTCGGAGAATAAACCTTCGGACACACTCATCCTGAATGTGAATCATTCGGGACAGTCCTGACCACCGAGGCCGCCGTTTGTTCACATTTACGCGGTGACTTTGGGTTCGGGACTTGTGCCATTGACATGTCACCGAGAGCTTCGCACCAATGCCATACATTTTGCTCATAACGTTAATTTTTTGATATTCCAGAACTATATAATATTGTTATGCGTAAACGGTGCATTGGAATCCTCGAAAACTTGAATACAGACGTTTTCTAATGTTTTAAACTACAAAATATGCTCCGCACAATGCTCGTGTACCGAAGCTGTGGCGTGTAATGTGTATCAAAACTCGCGGGGACGTCATCCGGATTGCCAAAAGTCATCATATCGATCATAAATTTTGTACACGGTTTGCGCGTATATTGTGTCTTTTCGTATTGTCACCGTACATTCCGGTGGGATCCTGACGAAAGGCGTCGAGTTTCGATCGTTATAATACGCCCTTCTTCCGGAAGTGTAAATTATTTATAAAGCAATGGCATAACCAATAATAAACGTCTTTATAATGGACACCGGCGTCGAACAATCGGCGTAAACGACACGCTGTACCGCTGCGGCCGCCGAGCAACAATAACCATAAATGTTTGAAAATATAACCCAATAGATGTTAACGACACGGCATAATAATTATGCGCCGGGCTCGTAAACAAATAATAAATACACAAGGAGGCTGTATGCATCGTATTGTCGCCTTGAAATTTGCTTTGACTAGGTATATTTTAATACTATGAATAGACAGTAATTTAGTGTCGCTAATGTCCTTACTGTGTGTTCTAAAGGGTGTAACTCGTGGGCGATGACGATTCTCGACCGGACGTATTAGGTAGGCAGGTAGGTAGGTGCACATAGTAGTGGAATAAAAGCCGACGAATTCGCGGCGCGAACGACTGAATGAAAATATTTTGATCGATATATACCACCGCTCTCCTCCCTCCCCGCTCTCGCCGGACCAAATTTTGCGCAATAATAATATGTTTTGCGAATGAGCCCGCGACACGGAGTCCACGATACTACTATTATTTCGGTTCTCTTTTATTCGATTTTCCACGTTTTGCTGCGTGCAAAAATTATATTACATTTTTTTGTCCACGTCCACTGATTAAATATTATATTATAATAATAGAATAGTATAATAATATATAATATTATATTTTATAAACTAAAAGTACGAAACAATGGAATTTCCCCCCCCCCCTCCCCCCAATCTAACTATTTACGCGGGCCTCGAAACTCTTACGAACATGATAATTAATTAACTTATATGCCGTGGACGCAAAAGGCGTGTAACAGTGCAACACCCCCGGGACGTGAATACCGCTAGTGTACCTGCGGGTCTGGTATTAAAATCCGCCTATTTTACTTATATACCTATGTCCTGTATATACGTATTAAACCATACCTATTTATTATTTACACGTGCATAATATACAAAATTAAACATGGTTCGGACTGTACAACGTATACGATGTTAGGATTTTCTCGCGTTCCTCGCGCGGCCGCATAATGTGTAATTAAATCCGAGAGACGAAATTATAATATTTTATCGTAAATCGTGTATGTATAGTATTCCAATGCGTTTTACGACCGTTAACGATTTGTTTTAAACGGTTCTTCAATATAATATATTATTATTATAATATAATCGACGCTGTCTTTATAACCACTGTTCGACGTAAGTAGGTTCATTTTTGTTAATTTCGTTTTCCAAACCAAACTACGCGTATATGCGTACTTTTGCTTTGTTCAAAACAAACTGGTTCGTCGTTTCGTGTCGTCGGTGAACACTGTTTTACATAATGCGCCGCGTGTTTCGGATAATATCCTCAATTTCCTAATTAAAAAATATTGTAATTTAGTGCCTGCGTATGCAAATTTAAGACCGACGACGCGTTGAAACAAATGGGATAAGTAGTTGGGGCGGTATATTTCTAATCGATAATCGTCCGATATATTTCACAAATCACAATACACAGTAAGTTGTGAATTGTGATGCAATTTGCCGTCCGCACCGGATTGAAAAAAAACTAATAATTGTACCTTATAATTTTTTATGACGTCAATGTTTCCGAGAACGATATTTTAAAACAAAACCGTCCTTATTACATGTACATAATATTAATATAAAGGACGGTTATAGGTTAGCTTATTCCGAGTGAAGAGAACAATCTTTCGATTTTTTTTTTTTATGTGAATAACACAAATTACATTTCGTACTATAATATATATTTATAGGAGGTTAACACTAAAAGGATAAGAAGTTAAGAAATTCAATTTTTCTCTCGTCCAAATCGATTACGTTTTCGGTACCGGAGTGTTAACACGACGAGGTGCTTCTACTGCAGTAACTAAACCAATATAAACAAAGCGATTTAAAAAAGTTTGCACGGCGTTGATGTCGTGTTAAGTACGACTTTATACTTGACCATAAGTCATAGTGTATTAACATAGTTTACCAACAACCCTACGTCCCGAGCTCATAAAATTTGTCAAATCGCTAATCACACACTGTCAGCGCGAATATATAATAATAATAACAACAACAACAGGTACAGGCGATTTCGGCCGCTGCTATAGGGGAATATAATAGCTGCTATAATATACCGGAAGCGGCCCTACGGTCTTCGGCGTCGGCGGCGGCAGTGGTTTTTTCGGTTTGTAAACCGGGAAGGAGGATAGAGAAAAGGTCGCATCCGACACATCACCACTACGGCGAGCGAACGGCGGCGGTGGTGTTGGCGGTGATGGTGGCGGTGCTCCTCGGCCCGCGGCCGCGGTGGTGGCGGCGATCTGGAGGTCACATCGTGAAGGCGTTAGAGGCTTCAGCGGCGGCGGAAGAGTCCGCGGCGTCGAAGGCAGCGGCGGCGGAGGAGTCCGCGGCGGCGAAGAAGTCCGCGGCGGCGAAGACGGCCGCTGCGGCGGCGGTCGCTGCTTGCGGTGGCGGTGGCGGTGGCGGACGTTGACGGCACCGCGGCCCGCCGCGCCATTTCCACTACAACTAGTACGGCTGCACGCACGCCACTCCGAACACAAGCGCTTCAGAATCGGAGGCGACGGCAACTCACACGCTCGCACGCTGTCGTCAGCTTTGACTCGACCGTTACCTGTTACACCGCCGCCGACACCGCTTCACCAGCACCGTCTTCGTCGTCTTCTTCGTCGCTTCTCAACAACAACGACCGTCGCCGCTACCGCGCGCCAGACGCCTGCAACACACCACCGACCCCGAGACGCGCCGAAACCATGGTTTTGCTCAGGACCGACACCCATCGGCACATACGGGTGGTCAGACAGGAAAACCAGGCCAAGTCGAAATTAAACGCTTCGCAGGTATACCTATATATCGCGCCACCGCTTAATGATATTAATAATGATAATAATAATAATCATCTCGATTAACAGTCCGATGGTGGGATATAGTTTATTGCCTTTTTATCGGTTTTTTTGCTTACCCTGAGTGCTGTGCGATAGGTATCGGATATCACGTATTCTCGTACATATTGCAGCATCATCCGCGACTAATCGTAATTAACTTAATAAATATTATGATACAAGTGTTTGGCGATATAATCCAAACTTTGAGATGTGATCATCGATAAATAAAGAAAAAAACTGTTTACACAACATTGGTTATATAGGTATTATTTTGTACTACGACATTTTTAAAAAATTCTCTACTTTTTGAGTATAGGTAACATATTTTAAAGTATACCTACTGAATGTACTATATAAAAACCGATTATTCCAGATATATGATATTTTGTAATAGGTAGATATTTTAAGTATTATACTATTGTCAGCTTCGTGGTTCCATATTCTATCTTTATCATTTGGGGTGCAAATCGCTTTTAATATAATTCTGATTTGGCCTTCGATAGACGATTTTTTAACTCGAGATATTATTATTATTTTGTTCCAACGATAAAAACATTAGGGGTAGTCTCTCGAGTTATGAAAAAAGTAAAAACAATACAATTTATATTTGCTCCTTGGCATTACCATATAATGTACTATTATATCGCCTATTTTTATTCTCAATAGTGTGAATACAGTTGTATCGCTTTAATAACAGTATACCAAACAGGCGTTTTTCACCATATTTTTCGTCACTTATTTTATCTGAGTGGGTAGCAGATCTCGCCTAACGGATCCGTTGTTAGCGATCTCGCAAAGTTCAAAAACTGTTAAAAAAAATTCACCCCAACGCTCAACAATAATTACCGTCTGTGCCAGTTTGGTGTGACGACGAATGCCACAGACGCACACAGATAATGGTATTTTTAAAAACACCAGACGTCGGTACACGAGGTTTTTGTTTGGATTATAAATCAAAACAACACATCGCCGTGTTTATGCTATTTGGACCGATCTCGGTGTATTTTGCTGGCAAGTCAGTCTCGAGTAAGGAAATGAGTAAAATAAATTTTTAAATAAATCCGAAACGCGTAGGAACGTATCCAGCCCCGCTATACTCTCGGTAAGGTTTTTTTACAGTATAGCATTTCACGGTGCCCGAATAGTATGGGTTTTTTCTAAAACTCACTAAACCGACCGGTAGGTAGATGTAAGTCGAACTTTATCGCTCGCATAGTGCTTGCCCTGCAGTGCCAACCCATATGGTGGCATATTGTTTTTCCTCTGTGCAATCGAATGATTCCTTCGAATTCGTGGCGACCCGTTTATTATGTAGGTACATAGTAGAATATAAATGTGTTTGTGTGCCGACAACATCAATAAAATATGTAACATAATTTCATACCTATAGTGCGCTTATTGTCATATCCGTTCACAGTTTTTAGAGACCCGATTCGTTTAACTATTGTACGCTCGTTGTTACCCAGCACCGTTTATCTTTTATAATCATTATTATACACGAGGTAAACACCGTGCAGCGTAGCTGGTACACACATAGGTGTACATTTGGAGCAGTAATTATTATTAATACGATTATTAGTATTAACAGCGTTTTCCGTTTCCACGCGTTTAACCTGCCTGTATACACATAGTATAATAATAATAATACGATACCCATCATTCGTTTTGATCGAAAACCGACGCCGTCTCTGCCGCTGAGAGTAAAGAAAAAAAAAACGTCTAAATACATGTAACCTATATAATGTGTGTGTGTGTGTGTGTGTGTGTGTTTAATAGACGTTCGTACATATTTAACTTTGCGTAAGACATCAATAACGGTTTTGAAAACAATATATAATATAATCGCCGGCTGGACCTAAAACCTGTGCGCGTGTAATGTGGAAAACAACAAGTCGTACATATTATACGCGTGTTGTACATGACCGCAGAACAGGCTGCGGAGAATATTTCGCGATTTTACTGGTGCGATAGTGATAATAATATGATTACTGGCTGTAGGCGATATTATTATTATTATTATTATCATCATCACCACTATTATAACGTATTATACGACGACGTAGGTACGCGTGGCTATGAAATTCGAGTTCGGTTGCCGGCTAGCTGCAGATTAAACGCGTACCCGGTTTTGCGAACGAATTTCACCGCCTCCGAATGTTATTCGATTTTATATACATTGTACCTATGCAATTATTATTATTTATTATGGTCGGAACTGTAATGGCTGTTATGGCTTAATGGCATTATGCAGACTACCTATATAATAATAATTGTGGTCTATATACGAGTGTACCGTAACACCGTTGTTCCTACAGCTATAAAAATGTAACAGACAAATAATATTGTCGCTAATTATTATGGGTTTAGCGTTTAATTGGATAAACAATTCTTTTTCCAACACTAAAAAAAAAAAATCACCGTTCGTAGTCGGGATAAGGAGTGCATATTATAGTCTATTGGTGTATCGATAACGATTATAGACAAAAACATTATTAATGACATAGGAAATAGGAAGAAGGCTATTTGGTCGTAAAAGTCTAAAGCAATATGCCTAATATTTCTGATGATTCGAAACATATAACCGCGTATTTCTATTTTTTACGAATGTTGTATAATACTTGTATTCGGTCGTATTTTAGAGTACAAAAAATATATATTATATTCCATGGGCGGAACACTAGAACGTATATACTCTGAACTTTATATTATCATACTTTATATAAAATGTTTGGATAGGCCGCAGTTACCGCGTATACTAAACGACAGCAACCACAGCAAATATAATAATATATAAAATTATATGTATCGGAAATTTTTAAGCTATCGCAAATCTGCAGCCGCGCCGCGGGTCCTCGTAACGAACTATACGATTTTCTCCGCACTAGTTCGCGTACTCCCCATACATACACATAAATTTATATAAATGGCGTGTATAATAATATAGCCGATGTGTGCGCTATATTAAATGTGTATATATATATTATATTGTATTCATACCTCTGTCCTCGCTACGCGTTCGTGCCACGTTTTCAGCGCTGCGAGGGGGATCGTGTAAAATATATTATATTATACACGCGACTCGTAATGCTCTTACCCGCAGCAGCGCGAGCGAATAACGGCGGTGGGTCGGCTCCGGCGGAGGGTGAGCTAGTACCTTTTTTGCGCGATGCCGGTACACCCTGCGGCGTGCCCGAAACGTATCCCGCGGTCGCGTGGAAATGGCAGATCAACTGCGGTAGGTACCGCGACAACGACGGGTAGTTACCGAGGAAAGTTGCCGTTTTCTCATATACCTACATCATAATGTATTGTATCGACAACGTATCCGTCACGAGACTTATACACTTACGATTGGCTTCAGAGACGCCTGTACGATATCCTATCCCCTCGCATGTATTATAGAGGGGAAAATAGTGCTCGACCACGGTTGCTATAGCGTGCGGTTTTCATAGTTTGTCAATAGATCGTACTTAGTGAATATATGTTTCAAAATACGATGAACGATAGGAATCGAAAACATTATATATCGAGGTACCTAATATCATAATTCCTAATCATAAACCGTCCGCCCCAGATGACTATAGTGTACAGTGAGGTACGGTTTACCACGATATTTTTGAACTTAATGTTTCCAAAGCCTGTCGTCCGTCTTTAAATAATATGATTCATTCGGTTTTTTGTTTATCACGTACCGACATTTAAAATGTCTGGCGCGTCGCGTGAAAAAAGAAAGACAAAGCCGAATCTAAGCACTTTGTTATGTTTGGTTTATTTTTAACGAGTCGAATTTAACCGCGACGAGCTGGACTCGAAAACAAGTACCTAGTTAGAATATAGTGTTGGTGGATCACGATGCGCGACGTGATGACAAATATAAACTCGCAATATATTATGGGAATAATTTAAAATTTATAACCACGCGAATAAGTATATAGGTATTGTTTTCAACGATTCAAATCGATCATTTAAAACCTAACCCAACACCAACACCTTTTCCCACTCCCAAATCGCTGCCCCGTAATGCTGCGCTTCTCTCGGTCAAAGTTTTTTTTTTGGGATATTTAGTCCGTTAGTCGCTATAGACGACAACTGCAGCATACAGCATACAGCAGCGGCGATTCGACCGATTTAATTATTCTATTGTGACTGCGTCGCGCGAGTTCAAACCTTTATTTCAGCTAACTTACGAGCTTATAATATAAAATATGTATCCGTATAATTATGTACGCACGTTACGTTTGCTTAGTGCTAATATTTTTCACCCGTCGTTATTCTCTGCGATCGCAATCAGCATCGTTCTGGTAAGAAAAAAAAAACGAGCTCTCGACGCCCTCGATTTATATAACATAAACGATACGATGTACGAGAAACACTATTACCTGACCAATATAATATTAAAAACAATCGTCTAACGAATGTCTCTAAAGTCTCTCGGTTATTGTAACTCGTCGCATGCCGCAATCGCATTATTATACGCGGACACGACCGAGCGTGGGCGGAGTAAGTTTGTTTTCGCGTGTCCTACACCTTTGTAAATACGTTAATGCATAATACGTACGACGGTCTTCGGTGGTTTTCTTACGTCTGTTTCATTATACTATCGTAAATTCTACGTCTGTTATTTAATTATTACAATAATAGACGCCCCCCAAGTCCAAGACGACGTATTAGTTCGTCATCCGGCTCCTTTCATCGCCGCCGTTGACCATCACAATAACGATTCAATGCCAACGGAAACACGTATATGTACTATTATGAATTATGATATATATATAAAACACCTGGAGCTTTTGTACAATGCGCATTTGGACCGTGTTCGTAGCGGCCCGCGATCCGAATGAGCATTTTTGTTTTCGTTCTTTTTATATTTTTTTTTTTTTTTTGTCTCGTTATTATATATTATTTGGTCGTCGCCATCGCACGCGTCGAGGTCGATAAATCCTCTCGGTGTGTATGCGATATCGATCGAATTGTTAATTATTATTAATTAATTAACGCGTTCGTCATTATTACCCAACGACCGATATATATATATATTATATTATATGCACGCGCACGACCGAGTACATCGTCATGATCTATCTAATAAAAGTCGCTTTGCCGTCGTCGAGGCCTTCGGAGGAGACGTGTCGAAGGGCGGTTTAGGAATCACAGTTGAATACAATTGGTTTCAATAACGTCCTATATAGAATAATATATATTATATGCTTAAATTAAATGTACATATACTCTTTCGCCAAAAGTGTATACGTTTTGAATGTCAAATACAATAATAAGCGCACCTTCAGGTACGGCGTAGTATATTATATTATAAAGTATATAGGTGGATGTTAACAATGCGAAAACAAACTTTGATGAAAGGGAAAATTTAATTAACTTAGGTCGACACGCACATGCCACATATTAATATCATTGATTTGTTACGTGTGTATTACGTACGAGACTCTAAATGACTCTATCGTATCAATTTCATACGTTGAAATCAATATAGTATTATATTTTTAGGAGCTAATATATTGTATGATCCTTCTGGTCATCCTTCCGCGTAAACATTCAACAAAAACAAATATCATCGGCGGTTTAGTGTTAAAATCACCATCTGGGTCTTTCAGCAAAGCACTTCGTAAATATATTGTACATGACCGGTGCGTGTTTTTCTAAATCCTCAGTTCGTTTCATTTTCGCGTAGATAGAAAATAAATATATGCCGGTGAAGGTAAAGAGGCGAACGGTTTTGACCGTTGAAAAACAATAATATTGATTTAACATTAAATGGGTTTGGTTTTCGATTTTCGAATAAACATAAATATACTTGTAATACTAATACAGTCCTGGCGTACATGTGTATTTTGGTTCCCAAATATTAGTGTTTTAATTTAAAAATAACACGACTGCATATAATCATGGCTCATCTGAAAAGGATAATCTCTACGTAAACTGACGGACATAACAATAATAATATTATATCATAAGCTCGTACGACGGAAAAAATAAAAACGATCGTTTGGACGGTGTATACTATACAGGAGACGAGTAAAAATCGTTATTATGACGGTCGAAGATCATAAATGTTTTTATGTCGACAAAGAATTTAATATGCCGTGAACCGTATAGAGTAACAAAAGTATTATAATATAATATCGCACGCGTTTCGAATAACCTGCATTGTATTATTTTATTTTTACGAATCAATTAAAACATTTTAGGAGGACATATTATTTCATATATTTTTCCAACCATCTAGATTATTCTGTATGTATGGGTAGTAAATTCTGCACGCGTAAAACTGAAAAGAATAATTCGTGTTATGACTCGAAGCCAATACCGAGGCCAGTATAATATATGACTTTAATAATACTATTATAACGACTGGTTTTATTCGACACCTATTGTCGGGAGTCTCCCGAGCACACTCGATCACCGATCTGCCGTGATCACGAGTTTAGAGGGCTGACGAGCGTGGAACTTCTGCTCTGTAGTTGTACACTTGTACGATCATCGCAGTAATAACTGCAAGGCCGACTATCGTAAACTCCATAGTGTTTCGGGTTTCCGGCACCCGGACCGGTCGGACCATTATTGTGGACGACGCATACTTTAATGTCATACAGTGTTTTCCGCTCTTCAAATCAAAGTCCGATTGTTTCGCGTGGGCTAGTGAAAGATGCGAGGTTATATAGGCATAACAACAACAATAATACTTGAGTCCTAATAACCCGAGAGATTGAGAACATCGACCGAGACCTCGAAATATCAGCAAAGTCAGACCCGTCGTTGCTCACGAACACCCAACTGATTCGCCATTAAAACGCCGCGATTTCGACCGTTCTATATGTACCTATATACCTATAGTACCTACACAATAAGACTATAATAAGCACACCATTCATTGGCGAATTACGAAAATACATTCTACTAACACACCACTATAACACCTATAGGCAATAACACAATACCTATACCCATTAGACTGCTGTTTGACTATTATCGAGATCATCATTCGTTTGTTATTATAATTTTATATTTTTACGTACAACTGTCGTTTTTTATTATGTAACGTATATAAATCTGATTCGTCCGTAAAAAAAACTTTGAAACATTTGTATATTATGGTATAGATGCGTGTAACGAAATCTGCACCCAGTAGGCAGTACCGCATTATTACTATTAGCAGCTGCATAACTATGTTTTATGTTGTTTTGCACATTTTCATCCACCACATGATAACCTTGTCTATCGACGTTTTACTATTTCGTACTCTGCACGTGTTGTATAACTTTAATTATTTGTGTACGTTTTTTTACGTATACTTGAACCTTTTGAACTTGAAAATGTATATGAAAACGCATATAATAATATATAATTATTGAATTCAAAACGAGAAATAATATAATGGTTTTGTGATTTGGCGCAAATGAAAATAACACGCACTTAAAAAAAACGATTGAAAATATCGACAGTTAATCCATTACGATTTGTAATCGATAATTCACGAACACGAACGTATGTCATTGGAGGGATGTGTGGGAAGGGGACGCCTTTATGTATTGGAGAAAGGATTTTATATAGTAGTTAGTCATATTTGTCTATTATAAATGTTTGAAAAACTAATAAAAACGAATAGGATGAACAATCTATTTGCACGATGACAAGTCTCTTGTACTTTTGATTTTTGGGGCATATAATATAGTAGTTAGGCATGACAACTTGTTGTCATTCGTAGAACGTACTTTTGTGTCTTACGACAAATTCAATATTTTTGGACTCGTCTAACTTGCAAATATTACACGTTTGTTCATACAGATCCTTGCTTCATTAACAGTATCATTATGCTCAATGGTAGTAGGATTCGCGTCCGCCTACACGTCACCCGCCTTACCGTCGATGAACAGACCGGGCAGTCCGCTGTCAGTAACCGAGGAAGAAGTAAGTACCCATTTTTATCTGCGTTTGAAATGTGTTGGTGTGTTACTGATATATTAATGATTAATCGAATTTTGATTACAGGGTTCATGGATCGGCAGTCTCATGCCACTGGCAGCACTCATCGGTGGCATGGCCGGCGGGCCCCTTATCGAGTCCATCGGTAGAAAAACCACGATACTCGCTACCGGAATACCTTTTATTATTTGTAAGTAAACACTAATCAATATAGAAAACTTCATTAAACTTGAAAATCGTTACCATCGATTTCGTAATGAATTTAGTATTTAGGTCTAGGCCTATAATACCTACTTATGTTTTTTTGTTAGTATTAACCTACTTTTTGATTTGTGTGCATATTACTAAGCACATCTTAATCTGAGTACTTGTCAATATTAGGACAGTTTTTTTTTTTGTCGTTTCTGTTTACCACAAGTACTTATAAAACAAATATCTTGTTAATAATACTTTCATCAACTATTACAATGTTAACGTTTATTATTTGTTTGCAGCCTTTATTCTGATAGCGATGGCTGTCAACGTGCAAATGGTAATGGCCGGTAGGGCCATAGCCGGATTCTGTGTAGGAGTGGCTTCATTAGGTCTTCCTGTATACTTAGGAGAAACTGTACAACCTCAAGTCAGAGGGACGTTGGGCCTTTTGCCCACCACTCTCGGCAACAGCGGCATTTTGTTGTGCTTCATTGCTGGCAAATACCTTAACTGGCAGATGCTCGCTATCCTCGGCGCTTGTATCCCTATACCGTTCTTAGTGTGCATGTTCCTCATCCCCGAAACACCACAATGGTACATAAGCAGAAGTAAGTCGTATACTAGATGTGATTGTCTCTAAACTGAAATCGTATACTTAAAGACTCGATTTGTTTTATGTGTGCGCGTACAGACAAAAGTAAGAAAGCGAAAAAAGCTCTTCAGTGGCTGAGGGGCAAGGACGCGGATGTAACGCAAGAATTCAGCGAGATCGAAAAAGCTAATCACATGGGCAAAAACGAAGAAATGCCCGGGTATCTGAGCTTGTTTTCCAAGATGTACTCGAAACCCTTGCTTATATCTATGGGACTCATGTTGTTCCAACAACTCAGCGGTATCAACGCAGTTATATTTTATACCGTCAAAATCTTTAAGGTAAAATATTATATAAATATTACGAAACTCGTATCGTTATGAAACATACTTAACGAAGGCCTTTATTTTTCGCATCTAAAAATGTCGATCGGTTTTTTTCATTGTTATTATTTAGGAAGCTGGAAGTACCATCGATGAAAACTTGTGCACCATCATCGTGGGTATCGTCAATTTCTTGTCCACTTTCATAGCAACCGGTCTCATCGACAAACTCGGTCGCAAAATCCTTCTGTACGCGTCCAGCGCTACAATGGCAGTCACGCTCATCACTCTCGGAACGTTCTTCAACTACAAAAACAACGGTTACGACGTGTCTCAGTACGGATGGTTGCCATTGGCCAGTTTTGTGTTTTTCATCATCGGGTTTGCCATCGGCTTCGGGCCAATTCCGTGGTTGATGATGGGCGAAATTTTGCCCGGTAAATATCATAATTGACGATAGTTAACTTTTCTAAGCACGAATGCGATATTATATTATAATCATTGTAACGACCTACTACTTACTACCTAGCTAGGTTTTACATTTTTCGGTAAAGGGCTAGGTTCCTGCCTATTTTTTGAAGATTAAATAAATATGCCTGGATCTTATTATAATAAGCACTTATAGGTACTAACAACAACCCATATTTATTACTTTTAATTTTGAACCAAATTCAATGTCTGGATAAGTGGATAACCAATAATAAAAAGTCTTTTACTATACTTAAATCAAATTTCCGCCGGAACATCCCTAGCCTGCACACACCCAACACCACTAGTTATGCCTTTATGCATAATAATCTAACCGGTAAAATCATATTCTATTTTCAGCTAAAATCAGGGGCACGGCTGCTTCGTTGGCGACGGCTTTCAACTGGGCCTGCACGTTCGTAGTTACCAAGACGTTCGCCGACTTGTTGCGAGTCTTCGGCACTGACGGGACCTTTTGGATGTTTGGTGGCATCTGCCTGATGGGACTGGTGTTCATCGTATTCTGCGTGCCCGAGACGCAGGGCAAGAGCCTGGAGGACATCGAACGGAACTTGACCGGGGTAGGCAAAGGCCCGGTCAGACAAGTGAGGAGAATGAGCTCGATAGCGCATCTGAAACCACTGCCGATGGCCATCTAAACGACAGAAAAAAATTAATATTTTATATTATGTATTAACTATATAAGAAAATCGGCGTATATATATATATATTTTAATAACAATATTATACATCAATTTTTCTTCGGAACATTTTCGGCAATTACAAAATATGAAACCCGCAAGCTTTTATTTGGCGCGTATCTCTTTTAATATTTTACATTAAAAATTACGTTTTTATCATTACAACTTATTAACTACCTATATATAATATGTAAATGTGCATTGACCATTTTTAAAACGCGTTAGACTACACTGTTCTAAAGTGTATTATATAATGGTGCTAAAATATTTCAGACAATAATTAACAGAATAAAAACGACTTTTTTTTAAATTTATATAATATTAACTATATATATACATAAAAAAAAAATACGATTACAACAAGAATACAGACGAAGGCCGTCTCATTGCGTTTCCACATTCCGGAGAGTAGGTGAAGTTCCAATTTTTTTATATTAAATTATTATTATTTTTTTTTTTCGTGCTGTGATAGACACAGAACATCCCCTCCCCTCCTGCAGTTGTATGATAATGTTTACACCACAATACACGTATATAATATTATATATATATATATACATACAGATCAAATGCCGATTTTTACGATCGAGCAATCCCTCCTTACAAACCCTTCGAGTTTTTTTATTCGACTTAAGAATTTAATAGTATGATACGTATATAAAATATATATATATATTATATAATTATAGTTGGGCACTCGTTATTGTACTTACAATTTAATACATTTACATTATTACACTATAATACTTTATATACCTATAATATATGTTGATACGCTTAAGCCACTTTAGGGGGAGGCCTTCAAGTCCACGAAGGTTTGTGTGTGTGTGTGTGTGTGTGTGTGTGTATGTTTAGATTAACGTTTTTAATATTATTATTATTATTATTATTATTATGTAGGTGTAAAATACGTAATTGTAAACAAACGATGTTTCTAAGTGTTTATATTTTGTTTTTTTAAACGATTTTTACATTGCAGTATACTTGGTACCTATGTTTTTCCGGTTTTCCGATCCGTTATAGGTAAAACCTGCACGTATGATTCCATACAAATTGTGTAATATAACGGACCGCGAAACTGGAAAGGATATAACCATTATAAAATTGTACATCGAGTTACGATTACATTTAAAATACAATACAATAACTGCGGCAAAAAGACAATATTATTTTACTAACATCAAAAAAATGTAATAGTCAATTTTTCCGCGAAAAGCCGCCCCGCCGTGAGTGTGTAGGTACAACATTTGATCGATATTTGGAAAACCGATACAATTATGCGCGCCTATGATGCGGGGTGGGCTAAATATTATGTTTATTATCGATACAACTTTTTAAACGACTAGACTGTTTTTTTTTTTTTTTTTTAATATTTAATTGTGATTTGATATGATTATGTTATACAATAATATTGATATTGAAAAGCCTCGCGTAAAAATCGTTTTTTACCTAGTAAATATATTAATAATACAAATACTTACTGAAGTTGACTATAAAATCAGTGTCGCTTTTTTCCAATCAGGCGGGCAAACTTTGTGATTTTATTATTATTTTTTTTTTTGTATTAAAATTAGTTACCAATATATTAAACTATGAATTTTTTTTTTGTTAGGACATTATTATTTATTAAAACAATATATAGATTCTCGGATGACATGTTATTTATTTCTAGATTTATTTAAATTATAATATAGATTTATAATTGTGTTTTGAGCTCAAATCACTCTAAAAAAAAAAAGAATGTAGTACATATACCTATATTTATATTGTCAATTAAATGAATAAAACAAAAGCAATAGATATTATTACTATTATTACTACCAGCTGTAAACCTTTAGTTAATGAATTAACAACACATTCCATACTGTACGAAATTATTTAGTATTTTATCAAAATATGTATGAAATATTATTTTATTTTATTTTTTATTTTAATTCGATATATATTTCTGTTTTGAACAAAAAACAAAAACATTTTTGTGGCTTAAGTACGTTTTTCGAAGACGTGTTAATTCATTATTATAATATTTATTGTTTAATATAATATACATTTTTAGAGACTTAAACTTTTTTTATGAAACGAACATACGATAAAATATTGTTTTATTTATTTTTGTATTACAAAATTATTTGAATGTTTAGATTGAAAACATTGTTTAATTTATGTGTACAAATAAACATTATTTGTTAAAAATATTCAACGTTTTTTTTTTTGTCCTATTTTATTAACTTACCTAATAATAAGTTATCTACTCCTGTAGTAGATATCTTATCATATAGTGTCATGTACTGTTTATCTAAACCATAAAGATATCAAACGCATAGAATTCTAAATTCTTAAGTGTTTATTAAATAGTTATGTTATTAGTTAACACAATCGATACCGGCGACTTTATGCTACAAGTCATGATGTATTGTGTAATATACGGTTATGCGACTGTTCGTTTTCTAAAACAATGGTTTAATTTTATCTATATTGATTTATATTTTTTTTATAAAATCAGAGAAAATTTTTTTTTACAGATATCATTCCTTCGCGATAACGATAAATGTTCGTAACTCGATCCTTTCAAAAGTGTTTTTTTGTGCTCCGTGATTTTGTTACTTATAAATAATGCTACACCACTCGCCGTGTTTCGTGTCGTATTCCGTATGAACAATAAGTGAATACGAATACCTAGGTACAGATGACGATTTATAGTAATACATTTTGACATTTACAATACATGTCTGCGGTCACCTTATTTACCTATCACTTGGTGGTAATTGATTTATTGTATTATTGTACATAGACAAATGAAAAATTTCGAAAAAAAATATTCGGGCTCATCGCAGCGTTTTAAATATTTTTTAAATCTGATTTCTTTCCGTTTTACAACAATACGCAATTTCCGTTTCTGTGCGACCTGGAAATTTTTTTCAAGGTTAATTGTTCTCACTATGTAACTACCAAAACTACAAAAATCATTAAACAATTTTTCTTTTATTTTTATGACGACGTTGTAACACCAAATGAATACATTTATTTTGGTTTGTATTATAAACTGTGTTATTATAATTACAAATACAATAATACTCGTATAATATTGTGTACATTATACAAGGGCGCTGTTTAATATTCATAATTTACTTACACTCTATGTACACACATAATAATACTCTACATTATGCGGTTTGAGTTTTACTTAAAATAATAGGTAATGTCACGAGCGTGCTATTACAAAAGTACGTACCTATATATTAATATTACTATA
This sequence comes from Metopolophium dirhodum, assembly GCF_019925205.1. Taxonomy (NCBI): domain Eukaryota; kingdom Metazoa; phylum Arthropoda; class Insecta; order Hemiptera; family Aphididae; genus Metopolophium; species Metopolophium dirhodum. The sequence continues at coordinate 35,479,976 of NC_083563.1, read as the reverse complement.
TATTATACATAAATTCATACTTGTACCTTTAGGTACAAAAAGGCACTATATTATGCATTATATTATTATTACAATATGATTATTATACAAATTAACTGAATAGTGCACCTACGTGTGACCGAACTGAATAAATTATTTTTGATGTAAAAACACGGAAAAAAAGTGTCGCATGAATGAAACAATAATTGAAGCCCTTAAACACGTCATGCAGACAAAAATGGTTGAAAAACAAAAGATAAAATATATGTCGTCATTGACGTGCGTGTATACCTGAGTATACCCTGAAGTAAGTATAGCGTGTGATTAATAACGCAACCAATATTGTATGAACTTGATTTCATCGACAACTAAATATAATTTTCGGTACGTTTAGAAAAATAAGTACAAAACAATTTAAAGTATCTGAAGCCAACGCAGTGTCTGCATGCATCTAATTATTTTGCACTGTTTTGTAATTTTTTGTGTACCTCTGCAGTATTACGTCACAACTGTTAACACCGATAAAAATACTTCAAACATTTTTCGTACCGTATTTTAGGTATACCTATGAAAAGTCAGAATAGGTCAACAATTTAAAAACGTTGTAGTTTTTTTATTGAAGACATTTTTTAGCGATATGAAAAAGTTGAAACCTGACAGTATAAGCCATAAATAAAATATGTTATAAATGCAAATTTCAAATTGCTTACATTAAAATCGAAGTAAAGTGTTTTGAGAATCCTTAATTATTGAACACATTATAGTTTAATATACTGTAGTATATTTAAGCATATAACAAGATCGATATATTATGATATTATTATAGATCTTTTTTATTAGATTAGTAAATAATTTAGCTTTTCTATGCTGGTTACTCATAAATAACTTAAAAATAATAACTTTAGCATAAATTACTGAAATATACTACTTATACAAGTGCAAAAAAATGAAACGTAACAAATCATATTTTAACTTTTCGAATCCTTTAAACAGGCCAGATATATTATAGTTTATATTATCATGTAATTTAAATGGTATTTTAATTATTGTCATGGTAATTTTTGAATTGTCAAGGGTATGGTACATATAGGTATAATTATATACATACCTGATACAAAGGAAGGAATAAATTACTTAAATGAAATTCAGTATTTATGTATACGCACCTCGACATAGTTACAGCGGTAGGTAACTTATAAGAAATAAATACGTAAAATAAAATATAAAACAGTTTAACCGTTTAAGTGTAAGTACCTAAGTTATTAAGTAATTGGCTGTCTATTTTTTTTCGATTTGTCGTCATAACATCATATACCTACTTGCGGCTCTGCAGTACCTACCTACGTTAAAATAATATACCTAGCGTTACATTTTACATATATTATAATTTATAATTATATTACAGTTTCCAACAATAAAACAATGCAACTTTGCATGGGGAGATCGACGCTCAAATATGGCTCTCGAACAGTCGAGTGGGTTATACGGCTACTATTATATTACCTGCACTTTTGAATTTTAAGCTAGTCACAGCAAAAAATCTACAGGTGCGCTTTTAAAACTTTTGTTTATTGGAGCCGAAATGCTAAAATTATACTCCATAAGCACTGTCAGTTTCGTAAACTGTGAGTCACGGGACATAAGATTTCCGTCATCTAAGCTACCATCCACCCCTCCCCCCCAAAAAAAAACCGTAATGTAAGAAAATAAGATTAATATTGGAATGTATTTCTAATTTCGATTGATTTTACAATAATGTGTGTTTTAAGTTTTTGACAGTGTTTTTGTATATGTTTTATAGGTGGTAATAGTAGATATATATAGTGCGTATATATTGTGCGGCGAGAGCTGGAAGTGAGGTATTTCAGTCACGGGCTACATTTCACACAACGGCCAAGACTGATGGGGATTGGAAGCAGCGATTGTCTGCCCTTGTCCAACACACGAAACATATAGACATTTAAACGTATTTTCATTCCAACGTATACCGATTGATCTAGTGAAGCGATAAAAATTCAAATTTGTCATCAATACTACACGAGATAGACTTTTTAATCGTATTCCCTCATATATCCTTAAAAAATGAGTAGCTAAAAAAATGAAATGTTTCAATTTTCGGAGAAGTTAAAATCAACTACCTCTATCAACATATCGGTAATCCATAAATAAAAATGACCTGCCCTTACTATTCTCGGTGCACCTGGATTCGCCAAACTGTTTCTTAGAACAGCACAGGATATTAACCACTTACCAGCATTTGAAATTTGAAACAAATCGTACTGATACGTTCACGCGTATAGAATCTGTTTTGGAGAGTGACATTTTCGGACGCCGTAGCGGACGGAATAGTATATTGTGTGGCAAGGGCGGGAAGTGAGCTATTTCAGTCGCGGACGACGTGTGCGGCACGAGCTGTAGGCGAGGGCCGCATTTCACCCAAGACTGAAATTATTGCCTTCCCGCACGAGCCACACATACTATTTTTTGCCACGCCTGTGCATTCACCGATAACGGCAAAGGTAATGCAGGGTAATCTATGCAACAACTAGACTATAATATAATTAATAGTTATACGACAACAATATATTTCATGAAAGAAACGATTTGGTTTTATTTATTTTAAGCGTCACGCGCATGGAGGTTATAATATGATAATGAGATGTAACCAAAAGTTTATAATTTGTAAATACCGACGACCGTGGTATAGATTTCAGTGACTGTTTGTGCAGGGTATACGCGCGTCGCGCATTTGCGGGTGAAATGTGCGCGCAGCACTTTTGGGGATTCCCACTTTACCGCCCGGCATTTTTTGGGAATTCCACTTTACCGCCGGCACTATTGGGGATTCCCACTTTACCGCTCGCTGGACGGAAAAAGGACGCTTTCCAACGCTTCAACCGCTATCGAAAACCAAACTTTCGGTGCAGACGTGACAAAAATAGTATATTGTGTAGCAAGGGCGGGAAGTGAGCCACACATACTATTTTTTGTCACGCCCCTGCGTTCATGGAAAAGGTTATGCAGGGATCTATGCAACAATTATAGACTATTCTACAAAAACAATCTCATGGCGGAAGACATTTTATTTTATTTCAAAATTACAATTTTCACTTTGTATATTTTATTATTGTAACTGATAAGATTATTATACAAATTGCGTGAAATAAACTTACTAACGCATCGTTCGACGCACTTATCTAGGAACAGTGCAAATTAAATATGTTTAAATGTTTATACGTCATGCAAGGAGGTTATACTATACATTTAAGATGTAACCAAAAGTTTATGTTTTGTAAGAACCGTGGTAGGTATCCATTTTAGTTTCTGGTTGTGCAGGGGATACGCGTTCGGCGGCCGGCACTTTTGGGGATTTCTTCTTTTCCGCTCGGCACTTTTGGGGATTTCCTCTTTTCCACCCGGCACTTTTGGGGATTTCCTCTTTTCCGGCCGGCACTTTGGAGATTTCCACTTTACCGCCCGCTGGACGGAAAAAGGACGCTTTCGAACGCTTCAACCGTAGTCGAAAACCAAACTTTCGGTGCAGGCGTGACAAAAAATCATTTACTGTTCACTAGACGTAAAAATCAAAAAGGTAAGTTTACAACGTTAGGTAAAATACAATTTAGTGAATAGTTAATTACTTAATTATCTTTTATCAGAAAATAATCAAGTTGTTATTCCGAGTTGAAAATAATTCTTTTAACTTTTCATTATTTGAAAACTACATTGGGGCAATAACCGTAGGTATACTTCAGATAGATCAAGTGTCACGACAGGTCATGTGTTATCAATAAAGAAAATATCTTCAGATAATTCAGCGTTGCTGCATGCAGAAATGAGAGGTTTCCATGTATAATTGATTTTCACTTTTACAGCTTTGATTATATTTATTATGAGATACACGAATAAAATAACTATTAATTATTTTTTAAATATATTACATAAAAATAATTAAAATGGATGTAAATTACAAAATATAAAAATCTTGGTGGTATTAGGGGGGTGAATCCATAAATTATCGAGGTTCGAATTTATACATACGGTACAATGTAGATAGGCGTACAGTGGCGTGCTTGGATAACTAAGAAAATGCTGTATTTGCCGACATTCACTTCTCTCACCTGACTTCTCGTTAACATTGGATTTTCAATCACGCTATTTTTGTTTCATCGTCCATAAGTACACATATTATGATGTGTGATAAATTCACATATTATGGAACACGTCATAGTAGCGAGCAGTGCGAGTATTGGGCGATGAAATTCCAGCGGAAATAATTATAATTTAATAATCGCATTCCCATGAGTGTGTCTCAGCGTAATTTCGTTAAATTTTAATTCAAATTTTCATTTACCCAGAAAGCATCTATCCATATTATACGTTTAACTATAATATATGTATTGACTTGACTGACGTAACCTCCTACAATGTAATCATAACATTGTTTAATATTTTATAATAATCAATATCGTATTGTCGTAAATTGTTTTAGCTAAGAATACCTGCCACGATTATTCCACGTTTATGATTGACGATTATCCATTGATACGATAACTAATTTTTAACTCGTCTAAGTAGAACGTAAATAATTAGGAACGTGCATCGTTAACACTATCTCAGGGCCACTAAATTAATGGCTATTTAAAAAAATATAATATATTGCACTGTTGTTTTTCTGACTTTTCTGTCAACACGTTTATCTTATATATATGTGCCTATATACATTATACATGTTAGTTGAAAACATTAATTTATTTTTCGATTTCAGTTGCTTAAATAACTGAACCAATCATAATATAATATCGTTTCCGATGAAATATACGGATAGGATAATGTATCAATATTATAAGAGTGCTTATGGATAATACTGCACTGTTGTTACAAACTTTGTCCTAGTTCTTTATAATAGTTATGGGAAACTCATTATTTTTAAAACAAACCCATTAGTATTATTATTTGCAGTAACAACTCATTACTATAAATAGGTATTATTCAATAAATGTTCAAAACCTTTTATCGCTATTGTTATTCTGCTTATGAGTTTATAGAATACTAGCCGACTTTTTAATTCTTACAAACCTGGCAACCTCCGAATTAAAATTATTAAAACAATTTCTAAAATGATAATACTCTAGTAAAAATACGAAAACAGTGATAATTTTTCTTGTTTAAAATATTACAAAGAAACAAGTAACCTAAATAACCGTTTTATCTAAGTTAACACCTATATAAGACGAAATAATATTATATACCTTCATTGTTATACCAAACTAGTATTTATAATTTATATTATTATATCATAGAATAGAAAAGTTAGGAAAAATACAAGGTAAACTCAATATTTTTACGAGCAATCAGAAATATAACATTGTAGCATCACCCTGTATACTAATTAATTAATTAAATGAACATAGGTATAGCGTTTAGTTTTATAGTGGGATATTAATATATATTGTAGAGGTAATCACGAATTAAATTAATTTGTCAGTTACGACCGTATATATACATATTATATAACATATCACAGGCGTATTACATTACGATATAAAACTAAAAAAGTCATAAAACAAACGGGATTCGACATTGACGAGTAGGTATTTTTTTTCATAGTAAATTAGTATATTTATATACATACTATATTCGAGTAATATGATATTTTATATACTTTATATATAGGGTCTACATTTTGTTAGGGAGTCGTGCATTTCGTGAACAATGTCTTGGGACACGCGAAGAGAAAATAAAATTAATACCAAGGTATTAACACGGACTGGTGTGACGGCATGAGACCCGTCACTTTATTAATGGTCAATTATTTTTAAAAGTGATAAAAGTATACTTCGGAAAAAATAAAACTTGAGTGTAGATCAAAACGAATGATATATAGAGTACAATATCATAAATATATGGTTAAATAATAGGAAATATAAGTAAAGGTACTTTTAACCAAATTATATTATAACGAGTTACTTTTTTTTTAATATAACTTTTAACTAACGAGTTAATTTTTTCCCGTTATATATACAGTTACTAATCAGTTAATTAATTTTATAGTCAAGTTAAGTACATTTCCCCCCTAATAGAGATGTATTTTTTTTCTTTAAATAAATCATTTTAAATGTTATAAGATCAATATTATTATTATTATTTTCTGTTAGGCTTTAAAAAAGGCGTAATGATTAATTTTTGATGAATATATAATTTTAAGTTCACACTTAAAACCCAAATAAACCATTTTAAATAGATGCATACACCTACGCCACCCGCACTTCTATTTAAACTTTTCATCAAAATAAAAACGGTAACATACAAAATTACTACGAAGATATTATAATATTATGGTCTCTCGGTATGCAAATTTGACCAAGACTATATCTATACTAATCTATAACCAAATTAAATTCTACCACCCAAGCGCTCTAGTTATTATCTCTTCGTAATAATATAATATATACACACGCTAGTATAGTGGTGTACCTCTACCCAAACTAACCTAACATCCTCAATATAAATGGTTAAGAAATAGAAAAGATTAGGAAAAAAATACAATAAAAATATCCAAAAAAATTTAAAATTCCCCCAAATACATTGTTTTTAAAATTCTCAACAATAGCACTACCAGACTACCCAGTTCGGTGTTTAAAAATAAGTTAGTAAAGCGATTTCTTAAAAATATATAATATTTAATATACTAGCTGAGCCCGTGTACTTCATTGCCCGTTTAAAGTGCCAACTTTCTGTGATTCAAACTTTCTCGATTCGTTTTTTTAATATTCGGTGCATGATGTACAAAACTTAAAAATGTTTATCTTGAATCTGAAATCTCAAAATACTTGTGCAATTACCACTTTAAAAGGCGCATTTTGGAAGATGTTATATTTTAGTGGTGGTGGTACGAAGGTACGGTGAAAATTGTAAGCCTCAAGCTATCATTATTTAGGATCTACGTTGATCGGTTATTGAGTCAGTCAGGACACTGCTGCGGATCAGAATTTTTATTCCAGGCAACAGAAAAGTTAAGATAAATTTTGAACACCATACACCGAATATTAAATAACGAATTGAACAAAGTTTGAGTCATATAGAGTTGGTACATTTAATGGGCAATGAAGTGCACGGGATCAGAGCTAGTAATATTATATAATTGGATAGTTACAACCAGGGTCTTGCACCCGAATTAACCAGAACCCGTAACATCCTTAAAAACCCTTAAACCCGAAACAAACGTCTAAATCCCATAAAACCCTATTAAGACATTCTGTTTTACCAGAAACCCGAATAATTTTTTATTTTACAATGTTCATGCGTGATATATCATTTTGAATATATTAAATGTGGTTAGTTTGATCATGTCGTTTGACTATGTAGTTAATTATTTATTTAATGATAACAATATTTGGACATTTTGCTAAACAATTAAAAATTTTTAAGAAAAAGTATCTAATAAAAATAACTAGCCATACAAAATTATGTTTTTTGTGATCTACTAAACACCCGTATTAACCAATGTAGAATAACGGTTATTAACACCCAAACATTTGTTTTAATTTTTAAATCGGGTGAAAAACCCCGATTACAACTTTACAAGATACGTATTATAATACATTTAAGATTTAGATAAACAACTATTATAGTAAACATTCGAGTATGATAATTTTTTCATATATTTTACGTATTTCAATAATACAATAACTATTGCAATATTAACGCCAAAACTAAATTAATCGAACATTTTAGGCACCGTGATGAATTTTTATTTGCCCTGGGGTCCGCTGGTCGTAAGGACAGTCTAAGTGGAGAGCTATACCGACTTGGTATTAATATTTAGTATCGTGCGTGTTGGCCACAAACATAAAATAAAACGTACATAAACAAGTTATTCATATTTAATAATATAATAAATAATTGATATGCTGGCTTAATAGTATGTTAGTTATTAATTTTCTTTTTAATGTTATTACCGTTTTAGTTTTGTTCAAAATGCATTTGTATAGTTTCCATCAGTTTTTACTTTCGTGGATAATATTTATATTTTTCCGATTACTGTTCCGATTTTTAATTTTCTTTAGTTTTTTTTCGTTCGTTCGTGAAGTATAAGTTCTTTTTATTTTCAATATAAAACCATTACACCTTTTTAGATTCATAGACGCCACTCACATCAACAATTAATGCAATTATTTACGAAGGATTATATTTCTCAGAGCTGAAATAGTTTTATGCACCATTAAACTTTACAGACAATTATTGAGTCGAACTTTCCAAGTGACGGTAAGGATTTATTTTTATATAAGACATGGTCGGCAGAGCTAAGCTAAACTATAGATGGCTAAACCAAGTAAGATAATTTTATGTACTTTGTAAGTATATATGTATTTAGACTTGTTAGGTATTAAAAGCATACTTATTGAGTATTTGTAGTATATTTATTAGTAGTGTTTAGACTTGTTAGGTATTAAAAGCATACTTATTGAGTATTTGTAGTGTATTTATTAGTAGTATTTATAGTAGTATATAATATTATAAGTAATAGTAACCTTTATAATTATTTGATAAACTAACGCTTAGAAGAGGGCCAAAAGTGAATCACAGGCTCTGATAGATGATAAAATTCGGTGTCTATTCGGCGAATTGGTAGATTTGAATGAAATGTATCCGTATAATTATTATTTTATTTATAATATAGTCGTCCCCTCGCCATTTCATCACCACGCCAAACACATCACCCGCCATCGCCGGCCGGCGTTACACACAAAATAAACACTTTGTTCCAGAACCGTAAAAAATGTTATGGTGATCTCTTAATAATATTAAATAAAAAGCCAGCGTCTTCATAGCGGAAACCCAAGCTCTTAAAGAAGCTTTAATACTCGGAAAGTCAACATTCTCAAATAAAATTTTAATAATCAGTGACTCCCTAAGCGCGCCCTTCTAGCCATCAAAGAACCGAACCCCTCTAACGAGATAATTTACCAAATCCACAATATCATCACATCGACACATAACGCAGTCGAATTCGTGTGGGTTCCCTCACATTACGGGCATCCCTGGAAATGAAAAAGTGGATATACTAGCCGGCAAACGAGGCAATCACCTCGACCTCAACCATCACTACTCGTCCATACCATGACGTAACAATAAGTATAAATATACATACTATCAATATGTGGCAAATATCCTGGGATGAAGTACCAACCACAAACAAGCTAAAATCGATCAAAAACAAAATCACTAAATGGTATACTCAGCTCAATGCATCTAGACGTTTCGAAATTATCATAATACCAGAACAAGAATCGGTCATACCAACTTCACCCACATACATATCATATAACACGAAGAACAACCTCTCTGTAGCCAATGCACCGAACCGCTCTCAATCAAACATGTAGTCTTATGTCTCATGTTAGACTGCCCGCTATATGTCAACGCAAGAAACATCCTCAACCATAACCTTATCGATGGAGGAAGGACTAGGAGAACACAACACCCACTTGACCCATAGCTTCTTCAAATCCATCGGCATCGCACAAAAAATTAATATTTAGATACAACTATATAACTAACAAATATAATGTAAATATACAGAGTGTATCTTAATGTCATTGACTTGTACGCGGAGTTTTTTAACGATTATGGATCGATGACATAAAATTTCGTTAAAACCAAAAAAGACGTGTTTCTTTATTTTTAATAGGCAATTTTTTTATAATGAATCCCAAATTGTTAAACACGCAGGTGTACCAATAGCAAAATAAACTTTATTTTTTCAAATGATAACTACTTTATTTTTTAACGGATTCTGGTAAACCTTTTTTTCCTGAAAATGTTGATAGTCAAATCAACAATTTTGGTTCGCTAGTTTATTAACTATAGTTTTCACAGTTTAGTAAAATATGCATTAATACTTTTAATTGAAATAATTGGTATAAGTTTAATTTACAAGATTAACCTAACCTAACCTAGTGTAGTACTATTGCCTAATAGTTAATTAGTAAATAAATTACAATTTAATCACAATAATATACTAAAAATATATACTTAGTAGTATTATAGGCTATCAATCTTCGCTCAGAATCATTTTTCTTGTACAATAATTTTATATCATTGAATTCAAATTTAACACGTCAGTTATCCATAACAGTGACTCTCTATAGACACCTATGATATACAGCAGAGCGTTACCCATTTACCCAGTTTTTTATTTGATTGATTCCGGCGATGATTATTGCGGATAATTGTCTGGTTCCCATAAGTATCCTTTGTGTTACAACTTACAACTCGCACAAGTCATCCGAAAAATGGACAGACGACGGTGGTGTACGTTTAATTGCCTACCTACGATCCCCGGATTATATCGCTATTGTTGTCTGCGAACATCCCGACGTTTATTGCGTATATTTATATATATTATTTTTAATTTTGATATACAAAATCAACGAAATAACGTGGTGTGCACTGTGCAGTATATTATATATTATATTATTTACTATTAATTATATACCATGTTTTTTTGTAGAGCGCTGCAGTGTACTTGGTAAGTAGCGCAGTGGAAAATGGCAAGTGAGTAGGACACTTTTGTTGGATTCACGAACTCTCAAAATGCCTGTATTCTCTCTCTGAAACTGTTTATATCAACAGTAAAGGGCCTCTAAAATATTTTTTAACTGGCACCTAAAAAAACTGTAATTGTGGCACTGCGCAGTGCGTGCTGTTTTTCGAACCTCTAATAGTTATTGGTAATAGCGATGATCGTTAAAATTATGATATTGTATAGCCATATAGGTAAATACTAAACACCTAATTACTTATTTTCTCTTAAAGTATTACCGTTTTTGGAAATATTTTAGATTCTGAGCAGAGTGAAGAAGCTAGTGGTTATACAATAAATTATGTTTATTTTTTTATTTTTTTTTATCTAAAATGTCTACCAGAAAGAGTACTTCGATTTTAACATATAGTATCTTATCTTTTAGAAAATTGGATCAAGATGGTACTTTAGAGAGTACGATTTTCTTAATAGTTTTTCAACGACACAGGAAAAACTATCAACTTTTATTTTTCTAACCTATTTTGTTTTAACGCGTTGCTTATCATCATAGAAATGAATAAAAATTAAAAATTACCTAATTCCCACTAGCCACTAGGTATATTATATACAATTAGTGGTTACTTATTAGTACATATCTATGATTCATAAATTTTCTTTCATCCGCTCAAAATTATTTTTTATCGAATGCAATCATTGTATTCAAATCGAATACTGTAATATAGAACAATACACTATCCTGTCTAAGGACCAAAGGGACTATGTACAAACTTCCACCACCGCTGACCTACTCCACCCCACTGCACTTATCCTTTTTTTTTAATGTTTTTATACTTTTCAATAATATGAATGGTTACTGGTTAACTTTAAAGATACCACCTTGTATATTATGTGTACCTATGTTATAAATTATAATATAAGTTATACCTATATTTATAATATTATATACGATTTCTTTGGAAACGTTAAACCCCGCCTACTAAATTGTCATTTAAATCCTACTGAAGATATCCATCCACCTAATGGTTGCTAAAAAGTAAAAGGTTATGCTTGGTGTGAGTAGGTTACTACCCACTCATAGTGAAAATTTTAACTATCAGTTATGACTAATCACTATTAAGCAATATTTTTTCCCATTGAAAAAATTTAAATATTACGTAATTATTAGTTATTACATACATAGTTACAAAATTACTTTGAAATATTCTACCTATCTAAAATGTTTTTGTAAAATCTCTAGAGAAGTATATGGCGAGCTATGGATCATGGATGGTATTATGGTAGTAGTACTATAAGTACTTGTAATTAATAGCAAATATCAAACCAAATAAATGAAATGTATGACATATCTTTTACTTTTTGAAATATACCTATGACATTTATTAATTCATTATATCGAATAATATCAGTTAATAAAAATATAGATGCACAACTTTTAGTAAGTATTGGGTACACCTATACGACCTATACCTAACCTATTAATCACGTTTTTACGTATGGGCAATTTAGCGTACCTCTATGAGGTACTGCACGGTTACTGGATATAACGGTATCGATAAACTGTATATTTTAACGATTTTGTTTACAAAGAAAAATGATCAAAGTCATAATCATTGTTAGTTATTACTACAAAGATAAGGATTGTTGTTTTAATCATCCTAACCATGATCATAAGTCATAACTGCATGTCTATATACACATAGGTATTAATGTATTATCTGTATAGGAGAAGTAATAAAATTAATAATATAGTACTTAACACCTATACAGGTACAATAATATATCAGACACAATATAAACAACAAACAGTAAACAAATTCAGGATAAGCACTCCGTGGCGATGTAGACAGCTATTGTCTTATAATGATGTTACTTTTTCGCTAGGTTATACCTAAGCCGCGACCGCCAAGAATCGGGATTACACTGAGCATAATAGGTCTGTTAAGTATTCAAATTGGCGTTTTGTGTACCTACGTATAAGGTAGTTATCTACACTGATTTGAGTAATTTATAGGTGTTGTGTGTAGATATGGGTATCTGTCTATTATATAACATTTATCACATTAAATAGTAAATACTAATGCTGAGTAATGCACTAACACCATTTCAGGGATGTTATTCTGAACAAGGCTCTCGGTTTCTTACGACCTTCGCGGGTTTTACTATTTTGCAATTTTGTCAAAACAACGATCACCAATTATATGTGTGTATACATAAAAAGCGAGTAAGTGTACGTCGATCTGATATACAGTAGGTTACAAGTGAGTCACTGTGTAATGGATGGTATTAAATTTGAATTAAATGATATATTATCATTTATCATAGTAAACGATAAACGATTCTGAGCGGTGACGATTTGTTAGTGTGGATATTTTATATTATGTTTATAACTATTGTTATTACTTATTATTAACAAAATAATTAAAATCGTTATTCTTGGCTATTTAATATGTAATTTCGTCCAAATTTGAACTTAAAATAACTATAAAAAAACTGTGTTTATATATTTCTTAGTTTTTTTTTTGGTTACAGAGTTTAAATGCTTATAAAAAAAATATGAGCTTCGTATTCTGTTTTCACACTTTTTGACCCAACAAATAAAATTTTAATGACATGTATAGGGAAAAAAACTAAAAAATAAAAAAATTGAATATTTCCGTAAGCAGCTTAAAATGAGTCAACATTTTTTTTTAATTTTACCAAGTATAGAAATTGATAAAATAAACAGTCAAATTTTCATGTTTCTGCAATTATTCTTTTTTGAATTACAACAAAATAAGGAAATCGCCACATGAGAAATCGAGTGAATATCTTATTTTGTAAAAATACGAACTTAAAACGCTCATAAGAAAAAATAAAAACGCACATCATTTTAAAATCAATACATTCATTACTTCGCTCAGAATCTAAAGTGAATGTTGATGTAATATGTTGGCTCGTTTTGAGTTATCTATAGATATATAGAGTTATCTATAGTCATCACATGTGCAGTGATGTAAGTCACATTAGACGTTACACATAATATAATATAATAAACCTATACACTTGATAGTTGATGGCTAATGTAAACACGAAATATTTCTATTTTCAACGGATTATGATATAATTTACAATATAATAACAACTAATGATGATATAATTTAATAGACACTAAAAGGTAATGATTTTTATAGTCGATCCTTCCAATTAAAAATTGTAAATAAAAACAAATCCTCCATAAATTACGATTTAAAACAGAGTTTTTTTTATTATATTTGGTATAAGATAGTACCTACACTCGACTTATTTGGTAAGGTCGCATAACAACATAATATGTTTACGTTTCGATATTATTGACTCAATAAAATATATTATGGAAAAATGTTTTTTAGCGTGTGATATGATGTATTATAGGTAAGTGATGCAACTGATGCTAATATTTATGACATATTAATATTGTGTATAATTTGGTTTTTAATAAATATCATATGAAGGTACATACATGCTATAACCTAAATGGATATATACATACATATGTTACCGGCAAAGACGTAAATTAAGGATGATATTTCCGATCAAAAATTAAATAGTATACGATATTGACTAGGAAATAAAGGTAATGTCCATTATTTTCAGGCACTGGTGCATTTAGAAATTAGAAATAATGTATTTGTAAAATTTAATAATTAGAAACGGCCTTGCGTTGTAAAGTCGATTTATCAATAATCGGTACTAACAAGTTTAACAATAAAATACTTTTTACTACTACATTTTAAGTGAAAAATAGCCGTCTATCGGTTACATATATCATCTATACAGTAGGTTTACAATATAAATCGCGATTACTTATTTGTTAGAATAATTGATTAATAATTATATATCAATTTAATTATAGATAATTTTTTGTACACACGCATGCCTATAGAACCTTCAATGTTTTAGGGTATATCAAATTGTGAAAATAAATGATTCAATTTATTTATTTTAATAATGTAATATTAAGTTTAAATTTATCTTATGTGCATTATTAAATGTCTGACCCAATTTAAATATGTCTCTAAACAAAATTATCAACATTGTCTTATCAGTATTAGAAATGTAAGTAATTTCCTTGTCATAGTTGTAAATGTGTTAAGAAAATATTTGAACTTTACAACCTTGCGTATGTTGTCAGTTAATGCCTAGGCATTGACGATATCGTCTACCAATGTTAGGAATATATGATAATGGCTAGGAATTTACGTTATTACCTAATTTACATCATTGACGGTAACATATACATTAATACATGGTACATATTATACGGCTTTACTAGATCACATGCGATAAACAAATAAATCGATAGGTACACGTGAACCTGTCGTGATTCTTGATCCTCATCAAATTGTTTACGGTCTGTAGAATATTGAACATTTCCAAGGATAATAATATTACTAATATTAGGTACCTTCAATACAATGATGAATATAAATATTTTTTATATTTCAATATATTTTTATTTTTTAAACTTCTTGGTATTGTTTTTTTATATTATTTTATTTGATACATATAAAACCATTTAATAATAATATTATGATAATTTATTGAATTAAAAAAGTACTTATATTATTTATAATAAGAGACAGTATATAGTGAACAATCATGGTTGTCAGGCATTCGTCATGCATGGTCAGTGCATTTTCCTTTTTGAAAGCCATATTGAGATTTGTGTTTAATATTATTATTTTCTAGGAAAGTTGTTTTTTTTTTTTGAAAGACTTTTGCAATATTTGAGATTATGAAAATAGGTCGATATAGTTGAAAATTAGATTTTTGTCTTAATTTTAGATTCTGAGTGTACCAATCAATATGTATTGCATATTTGTATTTACAATGATGTGTTTGTGTTTTTTCCATCATCGACAATATTGGGATAATCGAAATGTTCCGACTTTCGACATCAGCATCTATTCTGATAGAGGTGCATTCTGTGCATTCGAGAGGTTAAAATTGAAAATGTAATTTTTTTCGAACCCAAGTGCTGGTGACCAGTTGATAATAGTCATTTCCATACATACCTATATTACATGTTTTTAAATTTTGCGGTAGAAGCATTTCCGAGCGAATACAAAAACTAAGCTAGATAGTTTACGGTACTGCTTAACTACATTTTTGCAAAAATAAAATTTGAAAGTGTCAGTTTTTACTAGGGAAGTTAATGAACATTTTTTTTCGAGCGTTTTGAATAGTTTTGAACAGCGTTTTAAAATTGACATTTGTTTTCGAACTTAAGTGCTGGCAGTGCTACATCCGAACGGTATTCACATGTCCATACCTTTTTGAAAATTGTTGTTACACTAGATCGTTTAAATAGATTATCAGGTACAACTGAACTTCGAATACTTAGATTAAAAATGTGTTTTAATGGAATAGCTAATATTAATTAGTTTGATTTTAGTAAGTTAACCAAGATATTGTCAAGCCCGGAAGAGGACCCATTTTTAAGTTTAGAAATTTGGCTAATCATTTTTTCTTCCCTGTTATAGGTAAAGTAACTACTAAAGATAGATTGAAATAGATTGATATTATTTCCAGGTATTTCTGGTTTGTCGTAAATTAAATGTTGCTCGTATTTTAATTGATCTAATAGTTATCTGATGCTACAAAATAATTTTTCAGAAATAAGTAGGACATCACTATTGACATTTAGTTCAATTCCGGCATTTAATAATTAAAATAGAGTTATTTTTATTATTTTGTTTTTAAATTAAATTGTTAATTAATTACCTTTAGTTTTCGCTAATTCTGATTTATGGTAGATATTTTTGAAATTTTTATAAGTTATGTCACAATATTTCCATAATTACTATAATATTTTTTTTTGAAATTATCATTAGAAAGTTTATGTTTTACTTTTAGATGTAGGAAGAGGTCTCTACGCCTTATTGTCTTAATTAATTAGATTGTTGTCCAAGGGTTAATTTTTCTCAATTTAGAGGAGATTTTTATGATATAGTGGATGCTGATTTTAGCTGATATTTAGAATATTTATAAAGCAAGCGGTAGCTTTATTAACGCCTGTGAGTTCTAGAACAGAAGCCCAAGATTAAAAAGTTAATACTTATTAAATTTGATAAAAGTGAGAATTTTTTTTTATTGTTAGATTAGGATTGTTATTTCTGTTACTTAACATTTAACAAGTTTCAATATAGAGAAATATTGGATAGTGATCTACTACTGTAATTGGACTGGTTCCAGGACTTACAGAAATGTGCATTGTTGCTTTTCAAAATTATGTGATCAGGGTAAGTATTTGATGCGTGTCTGGTATAATAGAATCGATCATTTTAGTGTAGGTAGTAGGTACCTACCCAAAATCAGACATGAGAGAAAGCCAGAAAGGTCTATTGGTGTGTAGTGAAACACGAAACAATAGTCTAAATTGATGTCACCAATTATGATTTTGTAATCAGCGCTTATTGTTTTAGCTTTTTGTAATATGGTGTTTTGTAAGTCATTTAAAAATTCTACAGCGCTATTATTAAGAGACCTGTAATGACACCGTCATTTTGGTTTATATTTGATTTAGTATAATGGAGAAAATAGGTACGTTGTCTGCTGTATCATCATAAAAATATTTTATAAGATAACTATGCGTATAGCCGTATAGGAAATATATAGATTTTAATGCATATATTATAAGGGAAAATTCATACGATATTTGTATAATGTCCCCATGTAAAAAAAAACCATCATAATATTATGGGTTTAATTAAAAAAGTAATTATAGATACCTAAAAAAAAAAAAAATGTTATTTCATTTTCATTGTTGGTAATCCCTGTATTCTGTTTAGTAATTTAAATTTAATCAATTCTGTTGTATGCCGTTCCAAATAAAAGTGTAAAATGTATTCAATCCAATCCCCCTTAACATCAATAACATATCAGACGAAAACTATTATTATTATGTGAGATACCATGACGTATATTTTATATTAGGTATATAGGTGTACCTATATATAATATGTACATAATATTTATATAGCTAATAGCTATAGGTACCACTGCTGCAGTATGTTTTAAAATGTTGAGTTACAAAATTAGTTATATAGGTAGGTTAGGTACCTATTATAAGTATTCGAAGATTTGATGAATGACATGGGGGACGGGGGGTATCGCATAAAATGTAGGTCTATAATCTTACCAGTGGTTCTCAACGTTTTTTCATTCACGTACCCCTTTACCACTCACCACTATTTCACGTACCCCAAATATCAATTTTGAATATAAATAATATAACGATATAATTTTATCGCATTAATAACATTAAATCGCAGACTCTACATTGTAATCAGTACACAATAAATATTTCGTTAATAGCAAACTATTTCAGTTACATTAAATTTCACTTTTCTTCCATTACTCAATTTTTTTTCGCGTACCCCTTGAGATCATGCCACGTACCCCTAGGGGTACGCGTACTCCAGGTTGAGAACCGCTGATCTATACACGTCAATACGACAATACGTGTGTACTTCTAAACTGTAACATTTAATTACTTAGGTATATATATATATTTATTTTTTTGCATGTGGTATCGCAACTGAGGTGGGAAGTGGGAACCACAATAGTATTACTCAGTGGCGGACATTACTACCTCCTCAGATGCACCGTTTATATTGAACAATAATAAGAAAATTATTCAAAATACAAATCATAAATATAATATATATATATATATATATATATACACGTGATGGCCAAACCTTTATTTACACGATAAAAAATAAATTTGCAACAATTTGTGAAGCTATTATGTCATATTATCATGCAAACTGCCTCTCCGTGAGTCGTCTCGTACGCTCCATGTCCTCCTTGACGCACAATATGTCCTCTACTAACTTATATACTCTGTTCAGGTGAAGATTGAACCGCGTCGCGCATGAAGACTGAGCCGCCGAACAGTGTCTGACCCCCCCATGCGATGGCTATGCGTTCTGTGATTGGCCGACCGTCGTCGATCGTCGGGCGCCTGTGCGTTAGCTCTCACCGATGTCCGGATTGTGGTGGGAATGCGCGG
The DNA here is from genome assembly GCF_019925205.1 of Metopolophium dirhodum. NCBI lineage: Eukaryota > Metazoa > Arthropoda > Insecta > Hemiptera > Aphididae > Metopolophium > Metopolophium dirhodum. The sequence continues at coordinate 35,461,413 of NC_083563.1, read as the reverse complement.
AAAAAACGTGTTTTGGTCGAGCGAGCGGTTCAAACTTATCCTGAATAGAGTATAGAACCCTACTTGATGTATATATTGCATTACATACCTAAGTTTATAACTAATTAACTATATGTTTAAAATTCAATTTTATGCATAAAAATGATCAGTAAAATATTGCAGTGCTTCGGTATATATATATATTTTTTTTATATTTTTTATTTGACATAAACAATCTATACTATTTTTAGCACAACAAGTTTATATGATAAAAGTAAAAGTATAATAACATGAATGTTGTGAATAAGCAGCCACCCATTACTCATTGGTGGCTCTTATTGGCTAATGATAATTATTTATTATTATTTTTTTTTCTCTAGAGACGTTAGACATTAAAACTTTATAAAAGGTCCACTTTCTTTTTAATCTACGGTTAGGATTTCCTGGGAGTGTAAGGATGGAAAGATTATTTTATGAGGGGGTTTGGATGGGTTTTAAGTCGTTTATGGAAACGTGTGTTGAAAATGCGTGCTTCCGCTTCTATTGTTCTCATATGGAGATCGTAATGAAGGGCTAGGTTAGAGACATATCAGAGATATCATGATCAGGGGCAGACTGGCCACTGGCCCACTGTCCTAATGTAGTACTGCCCTGTAGGATAGTAGGCCCTTGTACTACGGGTGCACGGGGCCCTTCATTAATAATGTGGCCAAGTGGCCATAATTAATAGGGATAGCACATCTTAAATCTGTATTATCTCCAACTGTACTCTGAATTGCATAATACTATAAATCGATACTACTTGATAATAATATATTATTGGTGTAATTACAGTTGGAATGATGTTATTTTTATGGTAAAAATACTAATTTTTCCTCTGAATTTTTCTGAGTATGGGGCCTTCTTTAATATGAGGTTAATAGCGGGTTTTTACAGGGCCCAATCCGCCCCTGATGATAATTGAGACGAAATTTACCTTTAAGTAGACCAAAAAATAAATGAACAAAAACAAATTTTTAAAAATATTTAGGTTACTCAAGATTTTATTTTATTTTGGTTTATATGTATTTTATATGTGTTCTTAAGTCATCTACATTATCTATAAAAGGAATGAATATCGAGATTCTGTAATAGTCTTCTACATTATTAGTAGAATAGTTTGAACGGTTTTTTTGTTTTTTACATAACCGGGGAATACGTAATTCTACATCAATAATGTTTGCTAAATCTTCAGATGATTTAAAAATATTTGAAAATTCTGTATCAAAATTTTCACGACATTTAGTAAGAACTTGTAATATATCTTTAATAGAATTTGCCGCTGTATTCAAATCTAAATTTTTTTTGGAAAAATTTACATAGACAATAAGTGAAATTGAGCAAATGCGCAAGATTAAAAATAGCAATAATAAATTCACTGTCACATAGTGTTGTTACAAGTATTTTTGCTTTTCCAGAAGTTTGGGAATCTTTCCATGTTGTAATTTCAGTTGATGTATTAATATAATTTCAGTCATGTTTTGTAAAAATCTAGTAACTCCTTCATGCCTCTCAATTCATCTCGTTTCACATAATCATGTTAGCTGATGGCCAATATATTTCTTCAAAACTAACAGTACGTACACAGAAAAAGGCCCAACAACCTCTTTAATAATTCCAACTAAACTTCGTATACTTTGAACTTTACTTGATTTTGAAATCGAAATATTAGGAGAATGGTTGTAACATGGACATCTACGGGCATTCGGTGAACTTTTTATAATTTCAGCTACAGCTCCACAAACTTCTGATGTCAAACATTGCAGCCATCAGTACCAATATACCTACACACTTGTTGAAATTCAGACCCATTTCTCTCAGTTGATTTAAAACAGTTTGTCCTAGCATTTTCCCAGATACCGATATTCATATTTTTTCTATTTTAGAAATTACAGAAATATAAATAGAATTGACCGAAAACCAATATTAATTTTACAAAACATTATTATAATCAGATAATCGAATATAGAAAATATGTAATTTTCGTGATATTTCCGTATTTTGTCAAAATTTGAACTTTAAATGCTTATAAATAAAAACTGTGACTAAGTATTTTTAATTTTTTTCATCTGCCTTTGAAACAATAACCTAGGAGCCTTCTATAAAATGTTCAAGCTTTTTTACTAAACAGATAAAATTTTATTGATATTTATAGAAAAAAAAAACTAAAAAAATTGAAAACTGACCATGTCCGTAAGCAGCTCAAAAAGAGTCAAAATATTTTCAAAATTTTATGGTGTATAGAAAATGCTTATATAAACATTCAGTCAAAATGTCATGTCTCTACGGTCATTTGTTTTAGAGTTACACCAAAAACCAAAATCGATTTTCTCGAAAACAGATTTTGCGTAAAAATTCCCGTTTTTCCTTAATTTTTCTTTTGTTTTTCACGTCGCTTTTGAAAACTACTGGGAAATTTTTACTTTTGACCCCCCAAAGTACCAACTAGATTCACTTTCCTATCAGAAAAGTTACTGTTGAAGAAAATCCAAGCACTTTTACTGTCCTAAAAGGTGATGACAGACACAAAAATAAAAAAAAAACACACATCATTGTAAAATCAATACATTCATCCCTTCGCTCAGAATCTAAAATTAATAATGATGAATATGTATTATCCAAAATTATTTTGAGGTAAAAAAATTAATTAGGTTCAAGAAGAATTATATAAAATAAATTATTTATTGTTGGATTACGATACTTAAAATGTATACGTAGATAATAATTACAAATAAAAATGGAAGTAGTAATAAATACTGTTGAGGGAATATCAATATACCGTAAAATGGGGTGAATAAACATACTTGAACTTTGCAGTATCATAAAAACTTTTCTATTTGGGTCATCTATTAATAGATGATCAATACATCAAAATTGTCAATAAAAACTTTTTTTTGTGTATTTTTAACTCAAATATTTCAATTAAAAAACAAATAAGCAAAATTAGAAGTAAATTTGCAATCATTTTTTCCTGATTTTGGAAAAAACACATACTATATGCCTTTATGTTCTCTGCTTTTTTTTTTATCATAAAAGTGTCATCAAATATGGCTTTATTTTTTGTTTTTTACAATTTAGCTAATGTAATACATATGTACAAGCCATAACTATTGTTTCTATTCGCCCCTAAATTGGCAAGTCAGTATAACCTATATATTTGAATGATTAATAATACATACATAAATTATAAAACCTAACTATATTTTAAACAGATTATAACAAGAAAAATTAATTTTTTTGTAATATATACATAACACAAACCAATGATTTTCGTAATAATTTACTAGGATAATGATCAGTTTTTGTTTTTCAATGTTTAGCCCTATGGGGGTAGAAATAAACGGAGCGTTTAGAGTTCATCGAATTCCGTACTTATGTATATTCAGTTTAGTGAAGGTTCCATATTGATAACACGAATATTCGGTCGGGAAAATGTCAAAGTAATACCTTTCCTGATTTTGTTTCTATTCACCCCGTTTTACGGTTTTGTACATTGTGTTGGTCAACAATTAAAATATAAGATGTAAATATTGTATTTATTAAAAAAAAATTAATTTGCACAACTAATATTCCATCAATTTATTATTTACAATATCCAGGTAAAAACAAAATGGAAACAGAATTGACTAAAAAAAACGTACAACGGTTTTATTATATAAGTAAAAATACATTCAGACAATATTCTTCATACATACATTCATAAAAAAACATGGTTCCATAAAAAAAAAAAATTATCAAATAAAATATTATGAAACCAAAGAAAATATTGGATCAGACGCATTAATAACAACGCTCTTGTTTATACATTTTTTTAAAAAATATTCATAGATTTTATATGGTTAATCTTATACTTGGATTATTTACAAAATAATTGAACAATATAAACAATAGGTTTGATACAAGGTGACTTTGTACAATATTTTGTACAAACACAAACGCATTGTTACAAATGTTTTCTCTGAAACGTAATAATAATAATAATAATAATAATAATAATAATAATTGAAAGTTAAAATATAAAAATAATAATAATAAAATTGAGTCCGGCACAATGACTGAATAGTAATGATGAATTAGTTAAGTGTACATGTACAGACTTGTCAGTTTATTATTGTTTTTTTTTCATACCCATTTCATGGATATCATACACAACACATTGACAGTTGAGAGCATAGTGGCAACACGTGTTGTGCCGTTTATATGCTATGCATTTTCCTAGTCTTAAATTAAAAATAATGTTGATACGGCACAACAGCTAATTCACGCAGTATAAACGTGTAATATGTTGGAATGCATTGATTGATAACCGGCAACTTTGATAGTTCTAAAGACCTGTCCAAGAAAACACGTAACATGTCTAGTGCGAGTACAAAACGCCTGCGCAGACCTCCCGGGTGCAATTATAATATATATATATATACATATACATATAAATAATAATAATGTTGATATTCACACGTCACTGGAAAATCAATAAAGCGTGCATTTTAGTATACTTAAATCATTAGGATCATGATTTCCAATTGTGCGCAGACGTGGGTGTTTGTGATGCAGACCGGGACTGGCCTTGTTGGGGCATCATCTCCATTAAATACTGTCGTTGCAAATCAACTGCCTGTCTTTGTAGTTCAGCAAGGTTTGCGGCTACCGCAGCAGCCGAATTCTTTCCACTAGCTTGCGCCATGGCTAGTTGGTATGGATACAAAAGTGGTGCAAACTGCAACATGGCAGCTGCTGGATGAGGTGATAATCCTCTGAGCATTTGTTGTTGGAGGGCAAGGTGAGCTGCAGCTGCAGCATTAAATTTACCACCTGTCGGATCCGAAGGATGCATCTTATGCGGTTGTGGAGGTGTTGGGTTACGTTTCGGTGCAGGCGCTGGCTTGGGCACGGACGGCATTGGTGGATTTATATGAATTGGATGCACAGGCGCTGGGGAAACAGAAGATGGCGGCGATACTTGAGCCAATCTTTGTTCTATTTCTTGCTCCTGTTGAAGAGCTTTCACAAACGCAGTCTTCAGTCGATTTGTATGTTCCGCTTTGAGAGATTTCTTTACATTGCTAGTGACGCACAATTCACATATAATTTTAGATTCTTTATCTGCAAAATATGTATGTTTTAAAATTTTTTTTGAACCATTAAATTTTATATTTAATATAAGACACATACTTCTAGAAGGTTTTTCCAATTTCCAAACCGGCGTAAAGTTTGAATCACATTGAGAACACTTATATGGATCTTTGGGTATGCTGGCTTCTATCATTTCACCGTTTGTTATGAAATCAACAACATGTTCCAATCCCAGTAAGTAAATAAATTCTGTGTTTGATGGATTTGGAATAAAATGCATTTCAGGTGGTGGAGGTTTTGGTGGTGGAATCTAATTATTGTTTCAATAACATATGAATTAAAATTCTGCAAGATTAAATTAAAACTAAATTAATTACTTGTAATAGTGTTTTCTCCAATTGTTTTCTAAGGGCCAATTTAGCAGCAGCTTGCCTCTGAGCAGGTGTTTGACCATCATCATTTCTCAAACGTTCCTATAAACAATTGAAATTATTATTTAATAACAAATAAATAATGTTTTTTAAAAAAAAAAAATGTGTTTTTACCGATTGGGAAGTATTGGAGGAATGGTGATCTTTCATTACTCGTTCAAGTGTAATTGAAGGTGATGAATGCGCTGAATGTGCCGAATGTGCAGAATGTGATGATCGACCATTGGATGACCTCTGCAAATTTTGTAGACCATTGGAAGGAGGTAATCTACTTGAACCCATTAAGGGATTTGAAGACATAGACTGGTGAGATTGATGGACATTAGATCTTGATGACGATGGCTATATAATAATAAAATTGTTGGTTGAAAAAATATAATACAAGACATTAAATATGTTTAAATTTACCAAGCGATTTAATGGGGGCGGTGGTGGTTTTGCATGATGAGGTACATGAGGCATTGGCGGTTGAGCTGACTTCCCAGTCGGCAATTGGGATGACAACAAATTAGAATGATCTTTAGTATGAGCTGCCTGAGGTGTTATGGTGACACTCTGAGGAATTTGGTTAATTTGTTGTGATTGTTGCAATTTCTTCAACAGCACCAAAGTCATTTCCTCTGTTCGGAGATTTTCCTTTAAAACTCTGACAAGTTTTTCTCTTTCACACACCTCTTCGGGTGGTGTCACATCCTATAAATTGTTTTAAATTAATGTATTATAATAAAACATTACAATTAAAATAAATATTTTATACCTTAGGGGATGGTGGGAGTTCAAGGGGCATATCATCATCACTTTCCTCTGAAGAATCATTGCCAGTTGAGGAGAAACCATTAACCAAATGCCCATTCATATGGATGTGAGCTTCATCTGGCTGAGTACATTTTAAGGAAAGTGGTTCATCTCTCAGTGATTGACTTGTACGACTGCTAAACATAAAAAATAAAAATAAAACTCTATAGATAAAGGTTTACAGTAGTTGTTAATATCTATTTTTCAATTAAAAGTTAAGCATACAAAAAATGGAATTAAATGTAATATGCTTTACTATAAATATAAATATTATATTATACAATACACAGGATGTTCATACAAATTCCTATGATAGAACTACTTACTGAGTTGGATAAAAATTAGTTTTAAAAACTATAAATTATGTATTCAATATCTTATGTTGCGCATTAATTTATCAATACAGCGAAAATAAAAAATATGTCATCGAATTTAGATAATAAATTAAATAAAAACTAAATTGTTATTTATTTATTTTTACATAATATTTTAATATTTCTATAAAATAAAATGTAATTTTTATTATTATATAAGGAAAATTAAAAATTATAAAAGTGTTAATTTATTGTAAGGTTAGTACCTAAATGTATTTATTTTTTCATGCCTGCCTACTTAAAAAATGTTGAGACATTAAAACATATTTTTATATTACAGTGTTTTTAAAATATTCCCTTTAATTATAAATTATATAATATTATATTAGCCATTAGGTATACAATTACACATTTACACCTAATATAAAAGGTGTATATATAGTGTTTAAAAAACAATAAAATACCATATTTTTTTTATTACCTTGATATACTTAAATCAACGACATCGTCATCAATTTCCATTTGAGATGCCATTATCTAAAACATTAAAGAAATAATAATTAATTAGTCTGGATGTTTCTTAATTAAAAATTAATGATGAATATATATATGTATATATAAATTATGTACATGAAATTGATTCAATAAACCTATTGTTAATACTGATTAATTACCTACCTACTTCTTTATAATCGGAAACCATTTAATAAAAACTAACATGAACCTATAAACTACAATATAACAAACATAAACCTATAAACTATGATAATATACATACTTAACGTTATATTTAATAAATAAATTATTTCTTCAAATAGGTACCTAATACTCATGTTCACATAGCTACATAATTCTAATTTTAAACTAAAAATCAAATGCTTTCTTTGGAAAATGCTGTTAATTAATCCATAGTATTGAAGAACTAATAATAGGTTGGTTTATCTACTTCATGCTTGTATAATAAATAAATAGTTTCTTCATTACAAATTATTATGTATCTTTCTACAATTTTACAAATCATTTTCCTTCAAGTTAAGAGTTAATACCGACTAATGAATGTACATTTTAATAATTGTACGTATTATGCTAAGGTATAGGTTCATGAAAGACAATATTTATTTTGTTCAGTTTGTGATCTATAAAGTAAAGTACCGAATCAAAAATAGCATCTACAAAGGAAGTTACATAATTTTGTATTTAAGTAATTAAAAATTATATTTTATTAAAGCATATTTACGTGCCAATGACAGTATTTAGTACTGATATATATACGATATATACTCCATAGGTACCTAATTATTATTAACCGAATAAGAATCAGTGAACAATCAAACTATATATTTTGTACATAAACAGTACTTCTTCATGAAATATAACTATTGATAACCATTAAAAATATCCCAGAAAAAAATTCAAGTATAAAAATTAAAAAGCCTAGCCTAGGTGTCAACCTAACTATTAAGTAAATATGCATATTGTGTCTAAAGAAAAATTAAATTTACAGAGTGCATATAGTATAAGACATCAACTTAGAAATGAAAGGTAATTGGTAATCATTGTTAAAACTGTTTAGAATCGTATGAAACCTAACCTAACCTACAACAAAAAACAACCAAGTGATATTCAACATTGTTTTAAATAAATTATTAGTTCAAAATAGGTCCAAGGATATATCCAAAAATATACCTAACACCTTATGCGAGCTTTAATCAAAACAATAACTAATACCTACCAGATAGCAAATTATTATGTAAATTGGACGAAAAATCCAATAGGAATTTAGATAGCAAAACTAAATTACCTATTTCTTGTGTTTATACCATGTTTTGATAAACAAAATATAATACCTATCCACATCACTAATTTGTACCAATTCAATAATAAAAATAAATAGATCAATCAATAATTATACCTAGATACCTGTAGAATTTTAAAAATTAATAAATATGATGGTAACATAATTAATTGCTGAACTTTGAATAGGAAACAAGCACATTTTGTACCTAGGTATGAAAAAAAAGAAAAAATTGCAAGACCCCATAGGTACCCTAGCAATTTTTTCTATAAGCAAATTAATTAATAATAAAAATGAATTGAAATAATATATTATTATACTAACTACTGTTTATAACAAATAGAAAACACATGATATGGTACAATTAATGATGTTAATTAAGTAAATAATTAAAATAGGTATAAGCTATTTGGTAGGAGGGTAAATAAAATAGAATAAATTGAATACAAACAACAAACAATAAAACATACCAGGAAGTAAGTTATTGCAATATTAGGCGAGTACTTTACTAACTAACCATAACATCAACATAGATTGATAGCACAGCTTTCAAGTTATACTACTTCTTGATAAGAAACTTAAGTGCGCAATGATATGTGAGCCTTTAAGGTATGCAATATCTAAAAGAATCTTAATTCGATTTAGTGTATTTTATCTTCGAAATTATAATAAGATATAGAATCAAGAATACATTTAAATTGAGAAAAATGTAAATACCTTAATTTCCATATAGTTATTAGTCAAATATAATTATCACTTTAAAATTGAAATTGGTTTACATAGCGCTAAATTATCATCAGTCGATAAGAAATGTAATTGTACAGAGGCAATACTAAGGTTACTAACACCAATATTACAATTTACATTTATGGATTCAGTGCAGCAAGTAGGTATCTTTAATCAGCGTTATTGAGTGGTTTTTAATAACTTTCAACATCACGATCAGAGCGATTGTCTAAAAGACTCGGTGAAATCCTATTGAAACGTTAGCATTTTCTACACGGCATAGGTCTTCTTAGGTGGACGTGGACCAATACCTTATTGGCCTGGTCTGGTACTTGGCGAGATTTTGAGTTTTCGACAGTGCACAACTACGATAGATGGGCCACATACCATATGGACAAGACAACCGCCGAGAGGAGGTAGTGACTGGCGTAGACGTGTGTGGTCGGGAGCCTGGAGACAGGCCTCCGTTTATGACGAGTTGGCCAGCAAGCTAACGAAGAGCGAGTAAACCCAGGAGAGAACTTTTGGTCAACGGACGAGCGTGTGTCGCATTATTATTATAACACGATACGACCGCGGTCCGAATAATTCGTCGACACGTCCATCGTCCGGGCAAAACGTGTAATTTGTATTCGTGTCAAGGTGACGGGAAAACGACGAACGCGGCGGCGGCCATGACGCAGGTACAAGACTTTTCGCCGTCAAGTTTTTTTACCACACACGCGCGCGCACGCACGCACACACGCACACACATTTACAGAGTGCACACACGGACGAATAATAAATATTGACAAAAACGTAATGAAAATATATGACGACGAAATCGGTTTTTGCAGACGACGAGACGAAAACGAAAACAATAATAACAACAACAATATAGGTAACGATACTTACGCAGTAAGTCGATCGGCGGTGGCGGCGGCGGCGATGGTGGAAACAAAAGACGACGACGATATAATAATAATAATAATAATAATAATAATAACAATATTATCCGTAATCCGTTTTTCGGTCGTTGTGTCCGGCGGCGGCGGCGGCGGTGGCGGCGGCTACACGGCAAAATGTGATTCCGACATCAAAACAACACTGTAACGACGGATTGATAACAGCGTCAGCGGCATCGTCGACAACCCGTACTTGTTATTATTGTTGCAGTAGCGGCGGCCCGGTGGTCGTCATCGGCCATCGCGCCGTCGTGGTTCGACAACAACGGCACGAGCAACAGCAACAGCGGCAGCAACGAATCGCGAGCGTCGCGCGGCCCGCGAAGTCGAAAAAGCGACGGTCATCCGGACGACGGCGTCCCGCCACACGGGAGGGGGGGGGGGGTGTCGGCACGAAACAAAAAAAGTAAGGGATTGTGTGACGGATCAGAGTCCCCTGTACTTCTGCGATATTTTTGATTTTTATTTATTTTTACTATTAATTGGCGAAGATGTGCGGCAAGTCTCGATCGCCGGGATTGATTCGTCGTCGTCGTCGTCCAAACAACACTCGCGGTGTTTAATTGCCGCCGCCGCAGTGTAGCAACAGCGTACAGTTGTCTTGAACGGCGGTGTTTCACGACGCGAGAATTACGGCAAAAAAAGTCGCGGATCGGGCGAAGCGGATTTCCACGATCCAAAAAAATTTTGAGTCCGAGTTGTACGGTCGTAGCGCGTCACACACACACACACTAGGCGAGCTCGGGTAATCCGGTAATGGCCGGATACGCGAAAATTAACGCGCGCGCACACATACACAAACGCGGACGTCGGATTCAATATGGCGCGTCGCGCGCGAGTTTGCGTGTGTGTGCGTATTATACACTTATTAATGCGCGAGACTGTCGTGTGTGTGCGCGCGGGTTTGTGTCGGTGTGCGCGGCGCGGCGTGCGTGCGTGCGACCCGCGCTGCCCGTGTGTTGTTTTTCCACCGATTCTTCTTCGTTTTCGTACACCGATCGGGCCCCCCATCCCCACCTCCGCCCATGACTCTATCGTCGCGACCCGGCCGCCGCCGTCCGTGTGTATCAATGTCCCGCAGTCGGTCACACTCGTACACTCACACACGCGCAAACACCCATCTCGTCATTACGTACCGCACTCCGCCATCCCCAACCGGCGGCGACCACCTCCAACGACGACGCTGCAGCTAAACCACCGTGGCCCCCGAGCTCCGCCGCGAAAGCGGCAAAGCCGCACGCGACCTCCCCCGACCACCCGCTCTTCGGAAAGCCAGCACACACACCCTTCCTTCACCGTTGTGTCCCGGTCCGTTATTATAATATTATTATTATTATTATTATTATTTATTATTACTATTGTACTATTACACACGTCGGCGGTATTACATATTTTATTATTACCGTAAGTACGTGATGTTGTGTGTACTGTGTACTGTGTAGGTATTATATTATTATTATTATTATATTCAATATTGAATACCCGTTCACCGGTATATCGCTAATGACGACTACTGCGGTAATGGTTAACCGACGACGACGAGTCGCGCAGAGTGCCGACTGATATTCAATCGACGACTACGACAACACGACTGTCGGGGTACTATTGACTCATGGTTCCTGCCAAAAAAAATTCCGACCAGATTTTTAATCACTTTTTTAACTAACGAATTATACACGCCATGAATCATTTACATATCCTGCTATCAATGATGAATCATATAATTAACAAATAAAAACCTAGCCGATGCATATATATTAGTATATAATATTATAATATATAGTAGGCACCTAGGCATATCAATATCCGGTCAAGTTAAGCTAAAAGCTAAAACAGTAAAGCATCTGAAACTCAGAGACCCATCGTCCAACGCATAGAAGATCTTGTGGTTACTATTTCCATAAAAAATTGAAACCCAAACTTTGAAACGATCGAGCAACAACTAGTCTACTCGTATTCAAAGATCGATAACACGTAAAAATATTATACTATTATGTCAGATGTGCATTCAGTAGTCGAACGTCAGAAACATTTTCGACGGTTAAAAAATAAACAATATTGAAGCCATGATAATTACTAATAACTAAGTAAAAAATTATAAACTGACTATTAAGTCTGAAAACATTTTCAACTTCCAAATTCTTGACAAAAGTTAGAATTTATTACATTAAAGAAATTATAAGTAGAAACCTATACCGATTACCGGATTACCGGTTATACGCCTATACCTAATACTTATACTCAATTATTTTAATAATTATTAAAATAAATAGTAAATATACAGCCATATAGTTATGTTCCATAGGTAATTATTTATTTTCAGTTTTACTGTGTCAAATAGTTTTATTTACTATTTTGTATTTTATAGTAACGTAATAAACATGCTACATGCAACGGTGAATTCGGGGAGGGGGGAAAAATAGCAACTTTTGTACCGTTGACAAGTCGGTAAGTCGGTTCTAAGTTTTCTACACCCTTAAAACATAAAAGGAATGTATGTGCAAATGTACATTTTCCGACTGTCAAATGCATGTACGTCATACCAAGTGTGCATCAACATAATATATATACTTAAAAGCCTCAACGGTTGCCGTACATTGGATCTGATTAGATTTCTAACATCGGAACAAAAAGTTCAGCAAGTTAAAATGTGTGCGCGCCCTAACCTAACCTAACTGGGCAACCGACCTGATGTCTACCTAACAAATTATCCATCCCCTCTCCCAGAACAAAATCATAGCAATACATCACTTCTCAGTTCTCATATTATGTAGTTCCTATACGTTATACTGAAACCCAAAAATCTTCATTTGTAGACATTTCAAGTTAAAATTTTGATGAGATTAGATATCTATTTGTTTAAACAGAATAACGATTTTACTTAATTTGTTGTAGACTATCGAAAAATAAGAAAATCGTTGTATGAGAATTTGTTAATCTACGTGTGATTATCTAATGTCCAACTTCAAAAATGAATTCGACTTGCCGGTAAACTTTTTTTTCGTTAAATGTAGAAAAATTAAAGAAAATCATATATTACATTTTTAAAGTTTAGATATAAATAGATCATTTTATAAATTTATCACTAGAAAAAGTTGACAATTTTCATGATTTTAATAAATTTTAACTTCAATCGCTTATTAAAGATCATCGAGTTTAAGTTCAACCTTTTTTTAAATTTCCATTAACATCAACTAATGAGGAACGTTGCATAACATATTAAACTATTCAAGTTTTTAGACCGACCGAATGTTGTATCCGACAATAGGTAATCACAAAAAAACTAATTAAACTCGACATTTTCTCATGCCTATAAATAGCTCAGAAAGAGTTTCAATACTTGAAAAATGTTATGGTGCATACAAAGTGCTAATATAAACATTCAGTGAAAATTTCATCTATATTCTGTTATTTTTTTTAAAGTTGGAAAATAAAATGAATTTTTTCAAAAACTGGTTTTGCGAAAAAATCCGATAATGCGTTTACACAGAGTGGTTTTAACTAGGGTCTCCCATAAGTTTAGCATACTGATTTCGAGAGTTTTATTTTAGGTTTCGGTTTTTGTACGGCTATACAAATTTGTATTTGCAGTACTTAACTTTCAATTTGCATAGACCATAGGAATAATTTTTATTTTCTTAAAATATCTGACGAAGGGCTACAGACATATATTATATTTTAACACTTAATTATTAATATTTTTTAATACATTTATACTCAATAGGCATCCTTTAACAAACATGAGTTGTTACTATATTTTTATTGTGTCCTATATATATTTTATGATAATGATATGAATGGTTTATGATTATACATAATTTTTGCTGTATCCTTGTTCCTTAAAAGTTAAATGTAACTATTATAAATTGTTAACATTTCTGTACAATTTGTTATTGATAAAATACTACTATCATTATTATTAAATAAAGATAACCTGTAAGTACCTGAATAATCTAGATTTCATGGATTATCCTAGTTTCAAAAGTATTATTTTTTGTCCGACTTAATTTTGTGTATTGTCAAAGAATTGGAAATTCAATACATAATAGAAAATACTATTTATTAAGAATTATATACTAATAATATTTTTAACAACTATTAACATATTCAACATTTAAAATGTTATACGCATTATACTATTATTATAGTATTACACTACGTATGCGTTTACTATGATTTCAGATTTATATTATTTATTAATTATTATTATAACCAAAATTAATTGCATCACATCCACTGACCACTTGAATAAAAAAAACTATATAAATATATACGTAGGTATAATATATAAACATATTGAACAAAAGTCATGAGGTTATCAAATCTCAACGCAACTATGTTGCAGTTAAGCAATCAAACGTAAATTATTAGTGAAAGTTTAAAAAAAAAAACAAATTTTGAGATACTGTTGAAAAAAATTAATGCAGTTATACTGTCCCAAACAGCGGTGACAGACACAAAAAAAAAAAATCACACATCATTGTAAAATTAATACATTCATCGCTCCGCTCAGAATCTAAAATACGAAGAATAAGGAAAAAATCTATTTGAATTCATAAAATCTGCATCGTGTTATTTAAAAAAATAATTTTAATTTATGCATTAAAATAAAAATTGAGAGTTATTTGATCATTTTATAGACCTTATTTTATATTAAATTTTTGAAATCTGTATGGCACTATTTCAAATAATAATCGTAAGAATCTATTTTTATGTATTAGAAAAAGAATAGTGATTTTATTTTTTTTTTATTGATCCTTATGCTCGGTATCTATGGCCATTAGCTGTTTGTAGGGTTGTATTGTGGTGGTGGTAGGGTTTGGAACGTGAGTGTTTGTGTTAGGCAGAATTTTTAAGCGGGCACCCATAGGTATCTGCCATGCCCGGGTGGGGGATGGCGGCCTTTCTCTCCGGACACCGTGACTTCCCGAAGAAAAATGCCACCCGTGGCCGGGATCGAACCGGCGTCGGTGCGCGTCGCTACCGACGCCTTATGGTCCGCTCGCCCACTCCGTCCCTCATAGAATAGTTAATAAACATTATATTATATACGTATAATAATTTTGTGTTATTCATTTGTGACTGTCCCAATCTCCGCGGGTAGTAAAATGCAAACAGATATTTTGTACGAAGCATGATTAACTTACAACTTAGTTAATCATGATACGAAACCGGTAGATTTTTTTTCTTATAAGTACCTTCCTATAGAATACGCTGATAAGGTAAAATAAAAATATCAACTTAAAATTAAATTAACTTAATACTTAATATATAATATACATATTTTATCTTTACTCAAAATTTACATGAGAAATCGTTTCTATTCCCAAATTTTACCGAAACATTTAAATAGGTATAACATTATACATTTGTATTGCTTTTTAAGCTAATTACAATTTATTATACTTAAAACTATCACAAAAATATTCAATTTAAATAGATAATATTATACCGTTGATTATTAAAAGTAATTGTAATAGTTGTACGCTATAGGTATATTATATAAGATATAATAGTTATAGATCAATAGACAATAATTATTATGCATAATATCGATATGTCCCGCACAAAAATGTAATTTATTAAATTAATTGGAGGTTCGTAATACGAAATTAAAGTTCCATTAGACAATTCTTAATTAAATATCATTGGTAAATTGTCATACGATTAATAAATATTGATCTAAACTATTGCAGAGAAATTTATTATAATAAAGAAAAAATTGAATAATCGTTGGAGTGTAGGATTGACCATAACGCTATCGCAGTGTATTGTAAATTAAATACGAAACTCATGAATAATTATGATTATTATATCTAAATAAATAATAAATTACGTTTATTGAGAACTAAAATATTTAAGATCGTGGGTTTGTGAAAAATTCTTGCTATAGATATGTGTAATGTGTCACAATAAATCGATGTTGTGAACAATGCAATTATTACAGATAAGTATACCTACAATATATATATATATATATATTATATACCTACTATAATAAAGTGTAAAATTCGATTAAAAAGAAAATCATTAAATGTGAGTATACTCAGCCCAATGCCTCTAGACGTCCGAAATTATCAATACCAGAACAAGAATCGGTCATACCAACCTCGCCCACATACCACATAATATCATAAGACACGAAGAACAACCTCTCTGTAGCCAATGCAACGAACCGCTCTCAATCAAACACGTAGTCCTATAGACTGCCCGCTATAATATGCCAACGCAAGAAACCTCCTCAACCAACCTTCATCGATGGAGGAAGCACCAGGAGAACGCAACACGCACTTGACCCATAGCTTTTTCAAATCCATCGGCGTCGACGCAAAAAATTTAATATCAAGATAACTAATATTAAGAAAACACATAACCAACAAATATAACGAAAATATATGATTCTGTAAAAACCGCATATCCCATAACTATGTAATCTTAATTTTTAACTCAATTATCTATCCATTAATAATAATGTGACCACAACCACAGGCTAATGACCTAGCTGTTGGAGCCTTTATTCTCAATAAAAAAAAAAAAAAATAAAAAATAAAGTATAAAATACATGGTAATGCATTCAGATTTGTCAAGAATATTTTTCGAATCGATCACTATAGAACGAGTGAATAATGAATAATGTATCAAAACGCCAAAGGTTTTTTTTTTTATAGAAGGTATATAATTTAGTATAATATACGAAATAGGTAAAATATGAATTTAAAATTAGACGTGCATAAACATGCGTGTGTTTGTGGCAGATCTTGCAGTTGCTTTCTTAACAATTTCAACAATAGTAAAGTTATACCCAACCGATACCGTTGTATCATTTTGAAATTTAACTTCGACTGATCGAATGAATTTTTGTGAATAAAAAATGTTTATACAGTTAAATTGCAAACAGTAGATATTATATTGGACTTAGAATATAATAGAAAAGTTACTTTTGTCTAATATAAGTATATAACCATATGATATTAATTAACATGTAGGTATTACAAATAATGTACCTAGGTATTACTGTATTAGTGTATTACATAGTATTATAATTTATAAGAAACACACACGTGTTCCTCCCCCTACCTACTCAATAACCTACAGTAAAACTAAAAATAGCTAATGGCCTCAGCTGCCGGGCTCAAGATCAATTAAAAAAAAAAAAAAAAAAATTTATAAGAAAATAAATACAAATTATACACGATATACCTACCTATCTACATAATATCAATTACCTATACGACTATACCCAATATATAGTATTATAAGGCTACAGAACAGTCAATATTTTTATATACGTAAAAAGAAGAACAACTGGACGATTTAACAAATATTAACATCACCATCCTTCAATCCGAAGATAAATCATCAAATTTTGTGTACCTACTACTCCATAACATAGTACCTTGGCCTTTGGTATTTTTTTTAATATTTTAACAATATTAATAATATCATAGCGCAAATAGTATAAATAACAATAGTTATAATATAATCAATTCCCCATATATATACCATATATACCTACATAAATTCGGATAGTATTTTCATTCTAACAACTCCAAAAATAAAATTAACTCATATTTAATATTACATTATTACAATGGTGTAGAATTAAATTATTAAAATGGAAATCAAAATTGTTGACAAATTTATTTTCTAATTATGGTACAATACCCGCTTAATATACCTAATATAACATACTTATAAATGTAATTGCACAATCGCACTTTTTTTAACTAAGTAAAAACTGTAGGAAACTATTGAAAACTTTATAATTTATAATATATTAATATAATGATCTTGCTATCTCGCCTGTTCACGATATAGCAAGAACTTTTTACAGACGATTCAACTTAAATGTTCAAAACCACACAAATCCTTTAATCAAAGGACTAGCATCAGCTAATATACCCGGTAAATTAATCCCAGAAAGAGACTGAAAAGGCAGTGGTGTCGGGACCTTTGCTAATGTCTGTATTATATTTATATTTATAAATTAAAATATATTATTATAAACGTATATGGTATATCAATAAGTATTAACTGAGTGCCCACAATGGAAGGCTCAAGATGACAAAATATATTGTGTAGGTATACCGTCTAATATGTACCTTTTTTTTGTGTCTACTGTCTAAAGATACTTGATCTTTTGTTTGAAAATATTTTCCATATTTAACTCAAAAGAAGGTACCTATCTCATTTGATCTAATTTGTACTTTAGTCGGTCAAAAGTAAAAACTCGTATAATGCTTACAAAACAATCGAGATCAATAAAAAAAAAAATATAAAAAAACGTGATTGTTTACGCAAACCCAGTATTTGAGAACATCGATTTTGTTTTTTTTTTATTTAATTCATTGACAAATAACCGAGTATAGTAATTTTCTTATTTTTGCCTACCTACCAAATGTTATAACATAAAATATTAAAATTTAAAAAAATGTTTTGGATCTTTTTGAGCTATTTATATATATTTTATATGCTCGACTTTTTTTTTCGATTTATGTATGTAAACATTTTATGGTTACAAGTTTTCTTATGAGTTTTGATTACGAAAACCAAAAAAATTAGCATATTTAATCCACACAACTTTTTTATGAGCGTTTGATTTTCCCCAAATGTCAAAATCGTGAATTATTTAATAGACAAGTAGAGGAATAGGGCATAGGCTCACTGTTTCCGCTCAGAACCGATTTTCATCATATCATTAAGACAACGTACACATTATAGTGACCTATTCAATGACGATCAATATGAACACTCAACACTTACTATACAGCAAAGCGACTTCTCCCGATTTTTTTAATAGGTACCCACGTAGATATTTCTCTTTTTTCATAACTAACGCACTATTACGCACTGCGCAGTGAAACTCTAGGACTCTACTGGACACTCTTGGTCACTGAAGCTTGCTCCCAAAAAACGTTCGCTATTTGAAGGTTCCCGCTATTAAGAGGTATGCGTTAGGAAATGTTTCACTGTGTATATACCTAGGTTATAAGTAAGTTGGACAATTTTTTTTTTTTAATATTTCTGATGAATGGATTACTTGTCAACATTCTTAAATTGTTATGATAATATAATGCACCTACCTACCTATACATACACATTGCACAATATTATTCAGTATAGTTAATTTTAGAGTTATAGGACTTACGTCCTTTTCTCGTATGTGGGTACGTCACTGTAATAAATATTGTGATGTGTTGTAAACCTGTAGGTGTATATTAAATAATGACGTGCTGAAAATAATTGTTTGCATATTTTAATACGATTATACCCATAATATAGTCATATACATATAGATATGTTTAATATATTTATCAATTTATGTGTCCGTCGGCCATATCATAGACATTCAATAATGCACATTGCATACTGATATCAATAAATTATTTACTCAGACTTAGCGTCTTAGCTGTTACATAGTGGTATATGGTCATAATATATTATATGGACTGCTGTTCCCGGGGACACTGATGAGAAATTCTGAATTAAAAGCGGACCTATAACACAAGTCATTTTTAGAAATGTGTCTATATTGAGATGAATGACATTTGTTTGCTATCATTACGAGGGGAAGTAATTGCGTTGTATAATAATATGCAGGTATGCCCGGTTATGATTGTCTGATTATAATAGTAAATCGAAATTTTACATTATAATATTATTTTGGTATATTATAGGTACTCTATACATATATATAGTAAGAACAGTCGAACAGGCGTGTATATAATAACACCCCCGAAAATCTACCGTACGCATACATGACGTTATTGATATAATGATATAATAATAATTCTTAGAACTTATAGAACGACGTTCGTATTTATAATTTATTCTTCTCCAGAAATGTTTATCTATATATTATACAGTATAGTTGCGTCATTCGAGTAAAATGTAATGCTGACTCTCCGATATCCAATACTCGGTCGGAAAAAATAACCGTACCTACATAATCGCGTATAATATTAATATCTATATCTTATTTATATATATATGTGTGCGTTTTATGGTGACAATAAAACATTACAGAATATATTATAATATAGTATATCGACTTATGCAGCATGCTTGAACGACCTCCATTTTTTTTTTTTTTTTATAAAATGATAAAAAATTAAAGTAAAGCAATATTGTTCGTTGAACACGAATGTTTTGATCGTTCCAACTTTTGGTAACCATGAACACGAAAAACAAGGTCAATTAGACCTCAATGTGGTATTATAGGTGTGGGCTATAGTGTGGTTTTATTAAACACCACTACAACTGCAGAAGATCGACGTTATTGATAAAATACAATTATATGAAACAAAAAAATGCATTGGTGCCCAAACGTATACACAAACATTTTAAACGGTGAGGGTGTATTATAGTTAATAAACGTGTAATTTTTTTTACTATTTACTATTTAGACATTTTTGTCTTTTTAGGTCATTTTATTTTATCGCACATTTTACAGTATTTCTTTTAACAATTTTTGTTTTTTTTTTTACTTTTTTTAACACACATTTTAGGAATTTTATTTTATTTAACAGGCTGTGTAGATATAGCTTTTCATCATTTCCAAGCACCTACCTAAATAAATGGAAGAGTTTTTACTTATTTTTTTTAAAACTAAATGTATAAACATATTTGTATTTGTACATGGTTTATTTTCAATAAGACTTGATATTATTTTTTTTTATAGTTATAACTTAGGTATAGCGTATATTTAAATATTTTAAATGCATTTTTAGGATCAACTTTGACACATTAAATACGTACTACCACAGATAGATAGCTGTAAAATGTTAATACTAATAGTTGAACAGTAAAAAATAAAAAAGCTTTTATCTTTAACTTTGAAAGTAGTTACTAGTACCAAATCGGATTTAGTTAGTACATGTACTTAATAGTTTAGAAATCAATATTTCCAATAGATATTTTTTATAAGAATAAGTCAAATTAAAAAAAAAAATACCCGGAACCAACAAAGTTTTTGTTGTTATTGCAATAACGATTAACTATGGAAAGTAGAAACTTGAATTTTAGAAAAAAATATTTATGTATAGGTGAACATTTTCTAGACATTATACATAAATTTCAAAATGTTTTGGTTTTTTGTGCTATATTTCTAAAATTAAAAATGCTATCAGTTTTCATTCTTTTTTATTTTTTGATTTATGAATGATAACATTTTTTTTGTGAGTGAAAAAGCTTAAAATTAATGCAAAGTTTCTCATGAGTTTTTCGAAAATCAATTAAAATAGATCGATAATACGTCATGTAATCATAATTTATTTTATGAGCGTTAATAGTTTAAATTTCACAAAATTACTTTTGAGTTATTTATACAACGTATCTTCATAACCTATATACCGAATACCTATAATGTTCAATAAATGATTTAAATTTAAAATTGGAAAACGTTTGGAGGACGTTACCGTCACACTCACGTTTAAAAGCATTATGTTAAGTAATAGTTATTAATTATACCAATTTCCCTTATTATATAGTCAATTTACGAACATCACTCGTTAGTTTAATTTGTTTTAATATTAGAATGTTGAGTGAATCGACCTATTTTAAAATTTAAAGGTACCTAGGTAAAAATAGTATTTATGATTTATCGTAGTTAATTTTTGATATTTCAATTTGAAAGGGAGTTATAGCCATAGTTTATAACAGCCAGGTAGTATGTAGTATTTTGTCCTCGTCCTCACTATCAGGACCGACTCACGGGAAAATAGTGGACAAGGCAAAATCAAATTTTGCCGCCCTTAACAATAGAATATTATCAGTATTTTAAAAATGCCACCCTCTTACTAATGTGCAGCTTAAGAGCCGCCCTAGGCATGGGCCTATGTCACCTACCCCTTGAGCCGGGCCTGCTCACTATAGTAATAAGAGGACGTCACAACTCACAACCGCTGACCGACTGACCGAGTTATCTTTGAGTAAATAATTGTCTTATTATTAAACTTAAAATTAAAAACAAATTCTGTGTTAATGTGTCGGTTTTTGATATTTCAGCTTTAAGCGAGTTACGAGTAGGTATGTAAAATATTGTAATTAAAAATGATCACAACTCGCTTAAAAATAAAAAATATTGTAAAAACCTACTTACAAATATAGATAATACCTTCAAGTTCGATGACAAGTCAACTGACTCTAATATTAAAGTTTAGGTAGGTACAACACAAAATTGTTTGCATTGTACCCAGATTTTATGTTGTACGATCTTAAGACGAAGACAACACATCGTTGTGTGATGTCTTCTAAATAGTGGGTAATAGGTATACCTCATATATTCAGGTATGTACGGTATTAAAGGTAATCAATTAAGAATGAACAATTTATTAGATATTTTATACAATTTATGAGGTATTAAAAATAATATTTAGAGATTAATCGAAAGATAAAGCAATTAGGTACTTTTTAGTATTTTTATATAGGTAATTAACACGGGTTTCATCGATTCCGCCAGACCTTTTTATGCTTGGGGATAAGGTTTATCGATTCCGCCAGGGAAAAAATAATCTTCCCAAACAAAAATTTTAGTTTAATTTTATTTATATAGCTATATATTATAAATATTATATGAAATATCAGTATAAAAATGTTATCGCTAATTGATGACTTGTATACGCGTAATGATGCGAAAAACGACTAATATAGTATTGTCCAACACTATAATCTGGTTAGTCTCGATTTATCCTCGTGTCATTATACTTTATAATAATGAATTTCGAAATCGTAGCAGGTGAACGAGAAAATAACTTAGTTATTTATCAAAATGAAAAATTGTTTAATACAAACTGTGAAATATTCATGTGCGTATAAGTGGAAATGTGTTAGTAAAAAGTGTAACTTAAAACTATATTTGACTAAATTAATTTATATTTAAATGAATTGTTGAATTATTTTGTAGATACCTATATTATTATTATTATAACATTTTATTTATTCAGCTGTATTGTATTATTTTTTATATATTATATTGTATTGTATGAATTATTATACTGATTATTAATTTATTTTTAATATTTAAATGAATTATCGAATCATTTGTTAGATATATTATTATTTTTATAATGAAAACAGGTTGACAGCAGCAGTTGCCAGGTTGAGGTAAAAATTGGTAGGTGGCGGAATCGATAGGTTGTTTTTGGACTACCTGAACTGGCGGAGTCGATACTGGCGGAGTCGATGCTACATTGGCGGAATCGGTAGGCCCCCCCAATTAACAACGGACGATGAGGTGATACGATCCATAGACCAGAACACTACGTACCTATATAATATGAAAAACAAAAGATTAAAGGATATTTAGAGTTTTAACCCTGATAAAAATAAATAATCGTTTGGCATTTAGGTACATGGGGAAATTATTACTATGCAAACAAATCTATTTGTGTTGAATATTTTATGTGGTTAATTCGATCAATATAGTAAAATATATGAACACGATTCAATATAATAGAACGATGTAATAATACATTTTCTATACCTAGGTAGTAGATGGCTATGATTAGGTATACGGTATACCATACGTGTGTATTATATTATATTATCGTTGCTTAAAATATATACTATTATATTAATTAATCATCATGGTATATCTTTGTAGTTGAAAACATTGTTTAAGCAGTGTACCTAAAATAGTATTGATAAGTCATATAGTTGATCATCCCGAATTCTTATAGGGGTGTTTTATATTTATAGATTAATATAATATGTTGTTTTATTTTTACGAACAAATAGGCGTAATTGTACCTAGCTTTGTGAAATAATTCGTATATATATAACATGCAACCAAAGGCAACCATAATTAATAAACAACTAAAAAAAGTTTCAATTTCCACCGTGAATCTTAAGATCCCTGTTTGACCACCTTTTTAAAATATGAATATCAGAAAATCCTTTCTTATTGCACATCTATAGATCATTACTCGTCGGGAACCACTATTCCAAATATCAAGTACGTACATTTTGTATTTTAAAACCAATACGTTGTTGCAATTTAAATTAGATATTGCTTGATAGATGGCGCCACTGTTGTATTTTCACAATCCCTTATATTCCCCTTTAGGGGCTGAATTTCCAAAAGTCCTTTTTACCGGACGCCTTCATCATAGTAGTTATATGCATGCCAAATTTTAGCCCGATCCGTCCAATAGTTTGAGCTGTGCGTTGACGGATCAATCAGTCGGCTTACTGTTTTATGTGTACAGATGACGTATTGAGAAATGTTCTGAAAAAATAGTTAAACTTTTTATGAATATAAAGATAACCACATTTATTGAAACCTATAGGTATCCAATTGAAAATAATCCAAAAATTAAATCGTCGACGGACGGCTATGTACCTGTATTTAGTCCTTAGATAAAGCATAATATTATTAATAATATAATATATAATATGTATAAACATATCGACTATGTAACGACATTACCACGAAAAACCTGGGCCTCGAGTACCGGAGAGCCTATTCTAAAAATAATCGTTCCAAGTTAGGATTTCTCTACGACACCTCTGCAATGATGGATAAAAAAATGCCCCCTCCCCCCCTTGATAAGTCTCTGAAGCCACGCATGCCTATGACCCGCCTATCAAATACAAATTCAGGGTCAAAACGATTCGTTTTCGATGTTAAATTAATTTCATCATTATTATAAAATGTAGCTAGTGTAGTAGTGTACATTATAACATTATACTCGTTATGGGTATTAATTGTTAGATATTAAACATTTTTCTCAAAAAAATAGCATTTTGCACTCTTTTCAGTGTTTACTCTAATCGGCCGATATGGTATAGATACCTACTTGGCTAGTGGCTACCTACAGTGGTGGTGCGAAAATGCGGAGACTGAAGCATATTGTACCTATGTTTTAAATATTTCTACCACCCTTCATTGAACAAAAATTAGCAGCAGAGGCCAATATTATTAATTATAATATTGGCCGTGATATTATTGACATTGATTGTGTCGCGAGGTCTAACGATTATATAATATATATTTATACATCCGCCCACCCATTTATCAGACATGAAGCAATTATCGCTTCAAATGATCCTATATCCCGCCGCCAATGGTTACCTATATAAATATACGGTAAGCACAATCAATATCGATGGTTTAAATTAGGTAGGTACTTTATTTTATGCAGTCATTGACCATATTATGGTCGGATTTCGCTTAAAAATGTATTTTATTCGTAGATCATATTATTATATTCATATTATGCATTATACATAAATAACATTATATATATATTATGGATACAATAATATACATATTGCATAATACATAATATATTTCAATTATTAGATATATAATAATAATATAGGTATATATAACCATATAGACCTTAGTAGTTAGTATAAGGTGTATCATATTGTGTATAAATTGTTCGCGACGTTACATAATATACGTAATATATGATTAAAAATTATTGCCGTTAGTGTTATACCGTTATGTACATATATTTATTAAGTTCTAGTCTTAGAGGCTGGCTGTTCTACAAACGAGTTATCCATATTATATTTAAAAAAATTAGTGTCAAATGCCCATAATTGTTTGAATACACACGCGCGTTTATAGGCAGGCACTCACAGCTAGTGCTTCCCAAAGGGCGATCCGTGAAATTTTAAGTGTGCCATAAAAACTAATTTTATTTTAACGCTACGTCCTAGCATGACGATTGGCAGGTTTGAACGTTACTGTTTCGTACAAATATACAGTAGAATAAAATATTATACGATATTGAAAAAAAAAATAATATAATGGTACTAGATAACAGATAATTGAAAGACTATTGTTCTATGATTATAGGTACCTGATAAGTACTTATTTTTGGAAAATAGACAACGTGTATACAAAGTGTGCCGTGACTTATAATAACAAATAATTATACGCCGTGATGGAAAACACGTTTGGGAACCACTATATTATAATACTACTATGCTAGTGTTAGTAGTACTGTACTATTGTAGTAGTGACTATAGTGAATAGGTACTAACTGATGGGAATAGGAAATCATTTTCAATAAATTTAATACTGGGTATTTCAGAATTCAAACCAGCTAGATGTATACCGGAAAAGAGTTTGGGATAGTAATTTTAAACAAACTTATTTAAAATGGCTATACATACACAATTTTTTAGTGAAAAAACTAGAAAGTTCAATTTGAATCATGATATATTTAATGATTTTTTTCTATTTTACAATAATTCATAATGAATACACTTATATATATATATAAATTATTTTTGAATAATATAATGTGTTGATCAACTTATTTATGTAAATTATTTTTGAATAATATATTGTGTTGATCACTTATATTTTACCATGATCAATCAAACCATGAACCCATAAATATAAATTTAATACAAATTAACAATTATAGATTATAAGAACAAGTTTGATTCTAATACAATAAAAATAAGATAAAATTAAATAATAATAATAATACAACTTATATAATATAATAACATCAATAAACATGAATTAAAATTCTAGCATTTGGTTAAAACATATTTTATAGTATTTTATCAAGTTCGTTTTAGCTGAGGATAATTATATTTTGATGTAGTGGCAGTGGAGTAGGTACATTACTACATTAATAAATCTAGTTAAACTAATAATAACGTTTGAAATTTGACTTTAAAAAAAAAAAATAAAAACTATAAAACCGTTTTTAACAGAGATTAAATTGTACAAGTGCACACTAAAATGTAATTTTTATCTTTAAGTAGGGGAATAATAAAATCTTAAATATATAATTTTTTTTAACAAATAACATTTTAAAAATGATAGAATTCCGACAAAAACAGATTTTCAAGATAGATTTAAATTATAGTCCAATATAATATTTATTACTGCCACATAAGTTTAACATTGCATTTGTTAAAAAAATTATTTTAATAAATATAAAAAATTTATTATTTTTGTTGTCTACTAATGTCTGTTAGAAGACATTAGTTTAATATTATAAACCATATAATTAGCTAAAGATGTAACAATGAACACAAGCAAAGAATACATGAATGAATACACAAATTAATTTTTTTTAACATTATTAGGATACTAAGAGTACAATACTTCTCTGAAGGAATAATATCTTATTTTTTAACAATATGTTGGTTATTAATTTTCTATAAAGATATAGGTTATATACTAATATAGGTAATATAAATATAGTATAGTCTAAATAACTAATAGCCAATAAGTGTATTTTAAAATATTAAATACAAATTCAAAACAAAATATTTTTATTTTATTTCCTAACTATTAATAAATAGTTTTTAAATCATAATATCAACATATGGACTATAAATAGAATAAAATAGTAATTAATTTACTAAAAATCCAATATTAATACTGGATAACAATATAATAAAAATAAATAAAATAAATCCAAAATCAGTGCGTATTCCTTTGTTTTGAGATGAGTTTAAGTTTGTTAAAAACAAAGGATTTATTTTAAGATTTTGAATACGTTCTTTTAATATTTTTGTTATCGATCACAGAAAAAAAAAATTTTTTATGATAACAAGTATAATCTATCACGAATTGTTTTCATCATATTCGCTCAGTCATAGTTTTGTTTGTGTTACTTGTGTTACTGTTGAAAAATATTCACACAAATACATCGTAACAATTTTAACAATATTAACAAAACAATTGTTACAGTTCTTACGTCTTTTATAAAATGGTTATAGACAATTAACCTACATTAACAACATAAGAAATGATCTTTTTAAACATCACAATAATTTAGATCTTAATTAATCAAAAATTTCTAAAATCACGTTCTTTTACATTTTTATGATATTTATATATATATATATATTTTAATAGACACATTTCAACAATATTATTTTTAACAGTATTAACAACTCTCTGATGGTCCGTTCTAGTCACGACCAGTTCTAATTGCCTAAACACTATAATGTTGTACATATTTTAACAGATGTTATCACAGTCTAATTAGTAAAATGTGCTTTTTTTGAGTTGCACTCGTTATATAAGTAGAACCACATAGTTATATAGTTTGTGGTAGGAACACTTTTGCTAACATAATACAATATAAATATTTTGTTTTTATCATTATTGAAAACAAATGTTTTATTTTAAAGCAATTGGATTGATCATTGCATAAAAAATTGATCTTGGTGATTTATTATTAAGTAAAAATTCAACTTGAAATTAGCAAATACTATTCGAATATTACGATTGTTTTATCATGTTTAATTTTTTAGTCAAGTATGAATTAGAAAAATAAATGAAAGTGTACAACACTGATATTGTAACATAATAATCAATAAATAAAGTAAATGAAAAATGTACCTTGGTAACTTTCAATCATCTTTCTTATGGTTATCAGATTTTTAAATAGGTATGTTAAATAACATTTTCTTTTATTATTATACATTTTAAACAAAAAATAAAGTATCTAATACTTTTTTTGAACTAAACCTTTCACATATTATAAAATTAGTGTAAAAAATATATAATATGTAATGAATCAAAATTTTAAAATGTTCCTATATAAGATATTTTGTATTTTGGAAAATAGCGAAAAAATTATAAAGTTCTTTCTTTTCAAAATGATTCCATATTATTTAAAATTTTAAACAAACTCCAAAAGTAAAAAAACATTAAAATGAATCAATGACAGAATCATTGTATACAATTGCCATGAATAATGGATTTAAAGTAGAGAATAACAAAAAAAAAAAGGTTAATAAAAATAAAATAGGACTAGATTGAAAATTGTTTCTTTAAACAACATCTATGATTCAATGTTTTTGTTTTAGAGTGAATTAGGGTGTGGTAGTAAAACAATATTAGAGTATTTTATTTACTATTACCATTTGAATCTTCTACAATACTTTACATTTGTATGCTAATAAATTATTGAATCATAGTTCTAGATAGGTACTTCCAAATTATGTAAATATAATTTGCAACCGTAATTTTTTAACCACACAATCGGCATAAAAAAAGTGTAATTTGTTATTAATACATATTATGATTTAACAACAAATTATATTTTTAAGAAGGATTTTTAAAGTGTATATTTAATTTTGTAATTTAAACCTTTTTTCGTAATTAAGATATTGTTTTTTTTCGTGCTAACTAATTATTAATGACCACAAAATATAATGTATTATGTAAATTTAATAAAGGTATTTTAAGTTATTGTTGTGGTAAATTTTAATTAATATCTAATTTTGTTGTTAAATCTTTAGAAATACATTTCAAAATGTAATGTGAATGACTTACAAATAAATTATTTTTATTTAACGGTTTCCAATTTGTATCCATCCAGTTTGATACATCCTGAAAGCATTTAGAAAATATAATTTTTTAATTCTTGTTATTATTATACTACTGTCTAATATAATTCACAGTTTTAATAAAATATATTTATAATCAGATGAGGATATTTTTTAAATATAATAAGCTTATAAATGAACATTATGGCTAATATTTCAATAATGATTATCTTATACTATAATATATTTTAAGTAAACACAATTGTGAAATTTGTTGTCTCTGTTTTATGATCTGTAATTTAGTAAAAGTGTAAAACTATTCACCGTATTTCTCCCATTGCAACTACATAGTTAATATTAAGAGACTATGTAGGTCATGACAAATATTAATAAAGAATAGTGAATAATATTATCTGTTTTGTCAAAAGCTTTTTAGTATTTTAAATTTTAAAGCAGTTTAAAATTTAGAGATGATATGAATTTTAAATAAAAAAAATTTTTGGTAACTAATTTATCGAACAATTTTACTTGTAAATTTATGGTAAAATTGGTTAATTTTAATAAAAATTTATCCACCAATTGAATTTTTTCACAATATTATGTAAAGAAGGCAATAAACATATAAAATAAAGCGAAAATGTTACATATTAAGCTATAATAACCAGTAACCACATATAAAGGCAGTGACTCAATGGTTAACGAAATGTTGTATTTAAAAATCATAATAATTTTTATCACTTATCGGTCATTATCATTCGGTAAAATTGTACACGGTAAATTTACAAACTCACATCACTATTTTAAATAATTTAAAATGTATACAGTATATAAAAAAAAACCTAAGAAATAATATATTTATATAATATTATGATAAGCTAATAAGTTAGTGTTGTGGTACATTAATATTAACCATTAGTCACAGAAGGAAGAAACAGCAAGTCTTTTCTGTTACATCTGTGTAACATGGAACAAATATGACTAATTAATTAATTATTTTTATGAAAGTGGACATTTTTTGATACGATTGAACATATTGTTTTTATAAAATAAAATAATACTTTAAAATTTATATTTTTTTTAAACATTAGGATTGATAATAATGGAATGAATTTTGCTGATGTATTAACTCATAGTTGACACAACAAACACATGAGGATTCTTTTGTTTTGAGTCTTACATTGTATATAAGCCTAAAACTACTGATACCAATAAGACATTAAATGTTAATCACCAAACCTCAAATAATTTTACATTAATATGTAATAGTTGAATTTGAAAATACTTACTAAAATAACTTCATCATAAATCATTTCAGTTTGTGGTTGATGAAAGCAAATATCTTCTTCTAGTAATTCATACCGTTTTAAGTTAGAACCTCTCAGTCTTGCAATTCCACATACGTCCACTGGTTCAATAAAGTATCCTAAAATTATTGACCATTATTTACTACATTTTAATGAAAACATATTTATGATAATTTTTAAGGAAAATTAGATATTGTAATATGATATGTCTTTTTAGTATGCAATTTTTTTAAGGTCTAAACTAAATATTTTGTCACAATTTGTAATTTTGGAACTTGACATATCTTTAAATGTTATTAATTATTATTATGATCTATTAAACTAATAAATACACTAATTTACCCAATACAACAAGTTCTGTAAGTTTGCTGCAAACCCATGACAATATTATCAGTGGATTAGTTTCAATGCCATCTGCAGAAGGTTCAAGATGCCAATGTCCTTTAAGTAAGCCAGCAGGGTTCATTGATTGTTCGTCAACCCAAATTAATGATTGAAATGTACTTCTATAGTCCAGTAATTTATGTAATACTTCAATATTCATCTATAGATTTATAACACTTAGTAAATAATTTTATTACACATAAATATTAAGTAATTAATAATTATTATAATTAATAGATATGTTAAAAAAATATATCATAAGTAACTTACTACATTACAAAAAAGAACTTTGAGATGTGTCAATGGCATTGATGGACGAAGTAACTTAGTATGAAGGTGCTTAGCAACAATATGACAGTTGATAATTGTTAATCTTAGTTCAAGTTTCGGGCTGTAAAAACAATTTACAAAAATTTAAAAAAAACAATTAAATGTATTCACAATTTAAGTACAATATTACATAATTAACACAGGTAGCTCGGGTATTTATTATATAGATAGGTATAATACAAACAATTATAAATAAATAATGTTAATAGTTACCAGTATTTTTTAATATCTGCCCAAATATCATCACTTATATCTATATCCAACTCATTATGAACATGTAAAACAAGGATTTCCAATTGAGA
Source organism: Metopolophium dirhodum (assembly GCF_019925205.1). NCBI lineage: Eukaryota > Metazoa > Arthropoda > Insecta > Hemiptera > Aphididae > Metopolophium > Metopolophium dirhodum. Next base: position 35,429,737 of record NC_083563.1, on the reverse strand, counting down.
CATTGAACACAATGCTGGAAGCAATTTGCACGTATTGGAATTTAGGTCTAAACTTAATTTCTAAAATAAACATTTTTATTATTATTAGTAGATCAACAAACCTAATCAGATTGGGAAAAGAAAAAAAATACTGACCTTTAAATTGATTAGCGATGACATACTATCAAAAGTAGAATTAAAACATGTCGTTTTGCTCTCTTCGTTAAAAATCGATGGTCCCAATCCAGCTAGTTCCAAACGTTTTAAGCTATCACAACTATATTTGGATAGCATATGAATCAAAGCATTCCAATAGTAAAACATAAAATATCCAAAACTAAACCCTTCGATGTTTCCTTTCTGCACGACATTGAGAATAGCAAACTCAAAATAGTTTTGAATTGACCACCTGTACTGAAATCTAATAAAATGTTGCCGTTAATAACAACCCTAAACAAAAGACCTATATTGTCTGACATGTGTTCAAGACGACCAGACACTCACATTTCGTCCTTCGACAACTCACAGTGATTGAGTTCAATGTCAACGTTTCTCAACAGTTGATTGCCCATCAACGCCTTGACAACAGATGACGCCAATTCAAAGCACTGAGTGCTACGGGAATCAAATGCAAGGTGGATGTCACGTACCAACGTCACTAGGTTCTTATTGGCGTGCTTCACTTTAGACTTGACTTCAGCATATGAAGTTCCAGCAGACGATATGTCCAGAACCAGACTGTGCCAGAACTGCGGATGGTATAGAGCGGTTCTCCAGTGTTTGCAAGTGGACGAAGCGGCCACTCTGGATTCAGGTGATAGGTGAGTGAACACCTGGTGGAGAGCCAGGCTGGGAAGAGAGTTCCAATTGACGGTTTCCATTTTGACAAGAAACAATAGAGATATCGGGGTCGTTGATTCAACGCACTAGGGTTCACAGACATTTGACGAGAAGCATTTTCGATTTCGGTCTCTGGGAATATATATTATTGTAATAATATGATGTACTTTCCTGTAACAGGTAGATATGTAGCTTCGTAGCCTCGTAGGAGCAAGTGTGCAACAATATCGATATAAGATGGTAATAATATTAGAAATACTGTACGGTTAGTCTCAGAGTGTACTAAGAACTATGACATGGAGTTTATGAATTTTTTCTCTCTAATGTTTGTAAATTTGTAATTAATCTAACAAGTTGCTCTAGTAATCTAGTCCGAAGACATTTTGATATTTGATTTCCGAGCTCAGCTTCTGACAAAAGCGAAGCGAACAGAATAATATACCGATACACTGATACAGCGATACCGTACACGATCAACAGCTGCAGCTGTTGTAAAACGTAATTTGTTATGTGTAAATATATTATAGTAAATACTGTGAACCATATGACTGACAGTGTGCGCGAGACGGGTATGAAAAATATCGGAAAACCGTACAAATAACATGTTGTAATATTGTAGTGAAAAAAAGTCGGCCTAGACTTCTGAGTTTCTGACGACTATTAGCAATTAAAGGGTGGTGGGAGGGGGATGTTTTTTTTTTAGAACTACTTCAACTAAAAATATTATAAAAATTCATCTAAATCACGAAAGTTTGCTAATTAGGTATATTGTAGTTAAAAATTATAAAAAAATTTTCAATTTTTATAATTTACGATTGTTAATTTAAAACAAGATTTCTCATAAGTAGTTAATACCTACACTTAATCTATAACCAAAAAAAAAAAACTAATAATTATAATATCTATACACGCAGTCTTTTTTAATAAATATTTAAGTTTAAATTTGGATGAAATTAGATATTTAATTTAATTAATATATTAAATATTTACTTTTTATAACTTTTTCTAATTTAAAAATATTATTTTAATATATAAGCTGACAGACCATATGTACTTCAGTCACGTATGTACTTCAAGACTCGTAGTCTTCACTCAGAATCGTTTTAAGTATAAAATCCTCGTCGCTTAGTAACATTGCAAATTCACGTTCAGCATAACTAATTTCCTAATTATATGTATGGTCTTATAATTATATAAGACAATTAATTCACTCTGATATTAACGATAAACTTACTATAATTTATAATAACATTTAAAAGATTGAACATTTTCTGTGTTTTGTGTTGGTTTCTACGACAATGTAATATTATCTTTTAATTAGGTATGCTCACAGATAATAACGCAGCTTAAGTCAAAATTATGTGACAGACAGTGGTGTAAACACCCGGGGGGAGGGGGTGTTCATTGTTCAACCCCTCCCATCGGTATTTTTTTCACTATACCAGAGGTATTCAATTTTTTCATCGTGCTCCTTTGTGTGTTTACAATATTTTTACGGCTCCCAAATCATTATAAAAAATTGAAACAATACGGACACAATACTCGTATTGTTATAGCCACCAATATATTATATATGGGTATAGTATTAGAAATAAAAATTCAAATAGTCGGGTAGGTAATATGTTTCACTATCGTTTCCATATTATATTTATATTAAGCAGGGGCTCCAGCGTATCATGTTTTAAGGAGTAATATTTAGGCAATTCGTAAGACAAGTATACCTATTTGGGCTATGTCTATGTACGAGAAGTAAACGAACACTAGTGTGTGTGCTTTATCGCTTTTGTCACAATGCCGCCCGCTCATTTCAAAAATTCGGATTCCTATAACTACGATAGTATAATAATAATAATTATAAGTTATAACAACAATAATAATAATAATAATTATTATTATTATTATAATACCTACTACATACCTATTAAAAATTTAAAAAATATAATACAATTAATAAAAATGACAGACAGCCTCTTCGAAGACCAGATGTTCAGATGACCATCTGATGATGGTAATTAATGATTACTTAATTATGGTTTATAAATTTAATTTTAAATGAAAGATAAACTATTAATAATATAATTTTCTTCAATTCAACGATTCTGAGCAGAGCATGTTTAGTATATAATATAGTATATTATACAAATGTTTGTAAACAAGGAAAAAAGTGAAAAAAAAAATGTTTTTTTACCAAAATATTTACCACATTATTCTCTAACTATATTTTAAGTTTATTAAGATTGGTTTGTGTTAAAAAAACAAAAAAATAACAACATAACCAGAATCTACTCTCCGCACTCAGGATGTAACATATAATTTTGGTTTCCGGTGCTTTTACGCGGCTCTCTTCGACTTCTCGCGACGCCCCTTGACGCCGAGTTTGAATACCTCTGCACTATGTGCAAGCCCGGTTAAGGGGGGGGAGGGCAGAGGGGGCCATGGCCCTGGGCCCACAACATAGGCTGTATATTGCTATATTATATCGATAATGTATGTATTATTATTATTATGCTATCGTAATATTGACAATGTCCTCTATTCTTAGCAGGATGATAATGGTAAGGAAATGGAATTTATGTATAGTATTTAGTAATACCCGAGTACAGTGAATACCGTCGGTTACGAATTAACGACGGTTGAAACATTATAGCTATAAAACTGTTTTTGATGTTAAACTTTGAATATTACCTAGAATAATGAACACATTCATACATATATTTATAAATTATTACGTATATTATGTTCATTGTTCAAACACTAAGGTATACATTTTATAAAAAAAAGTATTTAAATGATCAAATGTAATATACGCCTATATGGTAAATATTTTTTTTATCTCTGAAATATAGGTATTTATTTGTGGGTAACCAATATTTTGATTATGTTTATGGTCTTCTAAAATTGTTTGGCCCCAGACCCAAAATTAACTTAATCCGGACTTGTCTATATATAAAAATGAATAGGTGAAATTGAAAATGTGTCGATATATTTTTATATATTAGGAATATAAATAGAATTATTAGAATTTTTTATGTATGCCTAATCCTTTCTATTGAAAATATCTGAGTAGGTATTGCCACTATACAGGCGCGTCCCCTGCAACGCCCCTTCGCCACCACCATAATAATTTTTAATGTATGAAATCACTCTCATTGTCAACAAAATAATAATAATCAACCTTTTAATTTACTGTTATGAAACAATACTTTGTTACGTAAACTTATTTGTAATGTAGTCGCATTAAAAAAAAAAAAATCAGAAAAATTGACTTAAGTTTGCTCAAACTATTGAAAAATATGCATAGGGTATTATTGATTTAAAAAATAGATTTGCCCCTCCCCCTAGAAAACTGTCTAGGGACGCCACTGCAACTATATATCTATACTTAAAACAATAATAACATTCAAATTGTATAGGTACTACTGCAGGGACGATCTTAAAAAAAAATCATGGGAGGGGTGTAATCTTCATGTCTTATATTTAATCATTATCATTATTCTGTGGAAAATATGTTCAATCTTTCGTAGATCGCAATAGAGAACTTCGTAATAAATAAGATGAAATAGATAAACGATTTGTAATTTTTGTTATACATAATATGACTTTTTTTATTAGGCATACCTACCTAAAAATCCGTGGCCTTCTAATAGGTAACTAATAACATTTTTTGATTTTATTCTGAAAGTGGTTTTGATTTTATTGGTAGATACTCAACAATTAAATTAGCCACTCACAGCCTTGTATAAGTATAGGTATTTAATAGTTAATACTAATTTGATTTGCATCTGTAGAGTTTAAAAATGTAACCTAATGAATAAAAATGAGAGCCTAATCATCAGTCAAACCGACGCATTGCATAAACCATAACATATAAATAATAATTTATGTATTTATATTTTATAATATTTATATTTACCTACAAATTTTTATACATCATACTTATACCGAATACTTACTTGTATTTATTAGAATACATCACATGTCCACATTTAATTTGCAAGTTACATGTAGATTGTAGTTTGTAAGTTCTAAAGAATTACTTAAATAAATAAATTTGAAATATAATTTTAAAAATTAAATATAACTATTGAAATTATACTACAGTTAACATAGATAATATAAAATGCTGTTGAACAAAAATGAATCATTATATTTTATTATTTTTCATTAGGTATTAGCTTAAGAAGGCAGGAACATTAGGTTCTGACTGTCGAGTGTCGTACGTCTCGTACCCATACCTAGCTATACATTTTAAAAGTACTGAAATACTGAATTAACTATATATAATATAATATAATATTATACAAAGTACTAACTACTAGCTATTAAGCAGACATATATAAATATGTTTATTTAACATATTAAATCGTCCATAAACATATTTCCTAGTTTACCACTTTTTTCATACTATTATATCGTAATTGTTGAACATTAGGTATGTAATAATTTATTACCATTTTAATATTTAAATATCCACTATCCATGTTATACAGTCATATAGAGTAACCTCCAATAGTTTGTACTAATATATTTATATTGTTATTTGTATTTTGTTTCCATGCATCATAATCACTAGACGAACTTTTAAAAACCTAAAATACATAGGTAAATATATAATATATGTACTTATATATATCTACTCAATATGACAATTGACAACATATTAATATAGTGTCATTATAGATTAAAAATCGAAATCGTTGAAGTTGTTTCTACAGAGGTTTCTACGCCCTAATGGGCAATTGCCTAATAATTTTAATGAGTACTTCGTACATTACATAATAGATGTTAACCGATATTCTCAGGCATTAAAAAGTAATTATTTCATCGCGTGTTCGATATTATTATATTATAGCTCAATAGACAAATATAAATAATAAACTAATATGTAATAACTAATAACTAATAGTAACTAGTAAGTATGTAATAGCTATGTAGTATGTACCTATAATATAATATATTGTTTGAATACTGTTCAAACAGAGTTTACGCAATATTATATTTGAAGAAAATTAAAATAGCCATGAAGACCATGAATAAGTTATAGGTGCAAATACAGTACTAAAAAATAATATACGCGATTACAAATATGATATTGTAAACCTAAAAAGCGGTTTACTTAAGGAAAACTAAGTGAATCGGCAAGAACAATCGGACCAGGAAATTACCGTGTGACAGGCCCACCCAATATAATATAATAATCATTTTCCATTAAAATATAAGTACCTACGAGACTTTTTTATTTCATTAACACTTACAGAAGTTTCATATAGCTTATAAGTTCCTAACCATATTTATTAAGCATTTGAAAAAAGTTAGTTTAAAATCACAAATGAAAAAAGGTGGGAGAGTGGGTCCAACTTTACTGTACATTATAGGTGTAGTGTGGGTCACTGTAATGGATCACGGATGTGTTAAATTTGAATTCAATGATATTTTATGATTGCCAGTCCCTAAAATTGTGTGTAGTACGAGTAGTACGACACACTTTGTGTAGTAGGAAAAGTGTAGAGTGTAGTACCAAATGTAAAAGCGTGTTATTCTAATTAAACCTTTATAATAATATTATGTATAATTATTTATATCTTCACATTTTTTTTTTATATTTTAATGTTTTTTTGCCAAATTGCATTTTTATTATCTACCTACTACACAGTTACATAGTAAACAATATTTTGTGTTGTTACGTCTTTTATTATAATTTTTTTTTTTTTTTGATCTGAAGCCCGGCATCTATGGCCATTAGCTGTATAGGTTGTGTACGTTTTAATGTCGGTAGGGGGAACACGTGTGTGTTGGGTTTGGCAGAGTTTTTGATTGGGCACCCGTAGGTATGCCCGGGTGGAGGATGGCGGCACTTGTTCTCCGGACACCGTGACTTGGCCGAAGAAAAATGCCGTCCGTGACCAAGGAATCGATCCGGCATCGGCTGTGTCGCAAACCAATGCCTTAGACCGCTCGGCCACTCCGTTGTAAATGTTGTAAGTACATTTTTTGACGAAAATGAGTCAAGTGCATAATAGTATAAGAATAGTAATAATTGTATGTTTGCAAATATGTGGTTAGTGATATTAGATTCTGAGCGAAGCGATGAATGTATTGATTCTACAATGATGTGTGTTTTTTTTTTTATTTTTTTTTTATTTTTGTGTCTGTCATCACCTTTTAGGACAGTAAAAGTGCTTGGATTTTCTTCAATAGTAACTTTTCTGATAGGAAAGTGAATCTAGTTGGTACTTTGGGGGGTCAAAAGTAATAATTTCCTAGTAATTTTCACAAGCGACGTGAAAAACAAAAGAAAAATTAAGGAAAAACGGGAATTTGTACGCAAAATCTGTTTTCGAGAAAATAGATTTTGGTTTTTGGTGTAACTCTTAAACAAATGACCGTAGGGACATGAAATTTTGACTGAATGTTTATATTAGCATTTTCTATACACCATAAAATTTACAAAATATTTTGACTCTTTTTGAGCTGTTTACGGCCATTGTCAGTTTTCAATTTTTTTAGTTTTTTTTTCTATAAATATCAATAAAATTTTATCTGTTGATTAAAAAAGCTTGAAAATTTAATAGAAGGCTCCTAGGTTATTGTTTCAAAGGCAGACGAAAAAAATTAAAAATCCTTAGTCACAGTTTTTAATTATAAGCATTTAAAGTTCAAATTTTGACAAAATACGGAAAAATCACGAAAAATAGCAAATTATTTTGAGTTGAGAATTCATAAAAATTTTTCTTTTTAAATCTAAGATTTGAAAATGTAATATAAGATTACTCATAAGTTTGTCTACCTTTATCAAAAAAAAAATGTCTAGAAGAAACTTAAATTAAATTTTTACTCGATTTCTCATGTAACAATTTTCTTATTTTATTGTAATTAATAAACGAATGACTGTAGATACTTGAAAATTTCACTGAATGTTCATATTAGCATTTTCTATACACTATAAAATGTTGAAAATATTTTGACTCTTTTTGAGCTGTTTACGGACATTGTCAGTTTTCAATTTTTTTAGTTTTTTTTCTATAAATATCAATAAATTTTTATTTGTTGGGTAAAAAAGCGTGAAAATTTAATATAAGGCTCCTGATATATCGTTTTAATAGCAGTTGAAAAATATTAAAAATACATAGTCACAATTTTTTTTTATAAGCATTTAAAGTTCAAATTTTGACAACATTTATCAAATTTATAATTTATTAATTATTTTGTGGTTAAAAATGTATAAAATGTTTAACTTTTATGACTAAAGATTGAAAATTTAAAACAAGGCTCCGAGTAAATAGGTTATATATAAATTACTTTATTCACAATAATATCATCAAATATACTTGGTAAAATCATAGGCTGACTGACCGTTTTCGCTCAGAATCGTTTTTCTTATACAATGATATTATATCATTGAATTCAAATTTAACACCATCCATTACAGTGACCCACTTGTAACCTACTGTACAGCAGAGCGACATCCACTTATCCACCTTTTGTACATATTTAAGTCAATAGAAAGCGGACGTATAGATGTGGTAAGTACCTACTACAAATAAATATTATTATTTCTAAAATGTGTTAATTCCTATAATTGTGTACTAATAACAGTTTTGTAATAATGTGTTAAGTGAGCACTTACAACATTTTTACCGTCTATGAATTTTTTACTGCCATAATGGGTGTGTGTTAAATAAATGTGTTAAGTACAGTTTTAATTTATTTATCTTTAAAATGTCTTCTACTTGTAAATAGTTATTAATTATTATATACTATTGATAGTGTAAATAAGCTGTGAATCACAACTATTCAATTTGGTTTAGTTATTGCATAATCTCTTCAGTGATACATACAAAATTAAATCATTGAATTGGCTCTACTGTAAAATTCATTATTTTCTACATACAACATTTTTAAATTAAGCCATCGGTGTGTAATACGAACATTTGGATATTTTAGGAACTGATCATTGCATACGAAAAAAGATTCTGATCGAAGAAGAACTATCAGCCTATATTTTATGATATAATTATTGGTTTACCTAAAATAATTAATTTTACTATTAGTAAACGTATACAGTTGGTTGAATACTTACATTTTTGCATTTAAAAATTTCTTTGTGTGTATAAAATATAATAATATATTCGATAAGTTTTAAATACCCACCGGCCAGGAATAACATATATATATATATACTATTTAATGACATCAAAATAACTTAAATTTTTATTCTTCATTAAAATATCTAATATCCTCAAAATTTGAAATGAAATATTCTATAAAAAAAATTGTGTATGTATATTATTTAGATTTTTTGGTGATAGTATAACTGTATAAACTACTTATTAGATACCTTTTTTTAAATTTTCAATCCATAGCTATAAAATTAAAACATTTCTTACATTTTTAAGTATTTTATCTACAAAAATTTGTAAATTTTCATGATTTTGATAAATTTTGTCAACATTTGAACTTAAATGGTTATAAAATGCTTATGTATGTTTAATATTAATTAAATGCTATTATAACAATTTATGAGGAGCAATGAATTCAATTTTCAAACTTTTTGACAAAGAGAAATTTTAGATTTCGTGCGGAGCGAATTTTTTTTTGTGACTGGCATTACTTTTTGTGTCAGTAAAGATGCTTTGATTTTCTACTTTAGCATTTTTTCTGGTAGGAAAGTGACACTTATTTGTACCTACTCTGGGAAGTAAAAATCAAAAAATTCTCAATAATTTTCAAAAGCGTCAGGAAAAACAAACAACAAATAAAGGAAAAACCAAAATTTTTTTTAAGTTGATTTTGTTTTTTAGTGTAATTCTAAAAAAATTACCGTAAATAAATGACATTTTTATGGAATATTTATAATGAAATTTTCTATACATCAAAACATTTTTAAAATATTTAGATTATTTTTGAGCTATTTATAGATATAAGAAAATTTAGATTTTTATACGTTTTTTAAAGATATTAGTACTATATTACTATTTACTATATTATGTCTTATACGACAATAACCTGTTAAAACGTTTAGAAATAATAAGTTTTATTAAATTTATAGGTACTACATTTTTACTTTAAATTAATGTATTAGGACCTAGACTATAAAAAAAAGGTTAGGTTAGGTTAGTCTATTCAAAATGAGATGATGACTCGGCGGCCAAGTTGTGCGCATGGGCGTGGCTTTTGTTCCGTAGTAGCGCTTGAGGCACCGCCGCGGACGGGAGCTTTAATTAGTCTAGTATCGACTGCCGATGTGTGTGGATAATTTAAAATGCATTGCGCGTATATTTTGTATGTCTGTTGGTCGCGGACGCACACACGCACATCCACGTCTCGCGTGACACGTCCCCGTTGCTTCGGTCACGTGATCGATGCTTGTGGAGGGAGTATGACCGTCGGCTGACCAAAACTGGTCGCTGCCGAGTCATCATCTCATTTTGAATAGACTATATGCACTATATGCATTAAAATTATGTAAATTTATAAACAATTCTTAATATATTCTTTAATATTCTTTTAAAGCGAGTGTATGAAGTTTTTTGGAACGAAATGTTAAAATAATAAATAATAATATTCTGTTACTCATTACTATAATGGAAAAATAAAAACATAATTATTTAAAATCGGTATAATTGCACTATGGTCACCACTTTTTTGTGGGATTTGTATGATGCCAATGTAAATTATTATCAGTGTCCAGGCCCTGGTTGTAGTGTTGTTACTTATAACTTTTATAGGTGTAATATATATCCAACAAAAAACTAACCATGAAAAAAAGGCCAAGCCCATAACCTTAATTCTTAATACACAAATACATCCATATGCATTAAATCTTTTTCAATTTTATTGATGATCACTTGGTCAGTTTCTGATATCGTTTCTTTGGCATTATTAACCACTGAAATAGATTTCAATCACGGACTAAGATAGAATGGACTGAGTTAAGATAAAATTGTCTTTTTTTCCAAGGATTAAATTTGTCTGATTTGGAATATAAATATTGCATACAGAAATTATATTGTGCATTAAGAATAAGGCAGCTACTGCTTCCAGATTGGTTACTAGTGGGATTTCTTTACTAGGGATAGACGATTCAATGAATATGGCTACCCCACCATAAGTGCGACGACAGTCATCCCTATTTGTATTATAACAGCTATAATTTTTGAAGTGAGGTTTTTGTTTTCTTTTGAAATTTGTTTCTTGGAGGCATAAAGTTCCGTAATATAAGTTCAAGTTCACTGCGCTTTTTAAAGAATTCCATTGGATTATATTTATATCATGTTCGCTCATATCAGAGGCCATCCTGTTTCTAATTTGCGAGGTATTTTATTCTCAGGTATATATTTGGTAGTATATAAAAAAAAAACGATTTAAGATGAGGCTGTTAATTTGTGTAGGTTTATGGTGGGGTGGATGGTTTTGAAAAATATGTTTGATATTTTTGTTAGTTCAGTTTGCTGGAAACGTTTGAGTTAATCTCTTCACATAATGTGTGGATGTTCATTTTGTGGTTTCCAAAGTTTTCCAAAACAAATTGTAACTGATCCATTGTAATTGAGGGGTTCTTGCTGTTGGCAAAAAATACATCAGCTGGCTTTAGCAGGGAGTCTGTTTCGTTATCCTCAGTGGGGGTTAGTGAATTGGATTTTGAATACATTTTTGGTTTTATTTTTATCAGGCTAAGTAAAAGGCATAAGTTATAGCATTTTGTTGCTTGATGCTGTAAGTGAGTTGGGAGATTTGGGCGTGTTTTTGTCAGATAAAGGTCTTTTAAGCTGGCTGTTGGTTGATAATTTCATTGGGTTTTGTTCTATTTTATTATTTACTGAGGGTATGGATAGTATTTCTTCTCGATTTTCCACACTCCAGTCAATGATGTTTTAGTGCGGAGTTACATTTATTGGAGGGAGTACTGGAGGCTGTATATCTTCTTTATCTGTCGTATCGTGTTTTAAGGAGGATTGAGTAGGTTGAGAATTATCTATACTTTTAGTAACTTCTTTTTGTGGGTTTTCATTTAGAGGTATTGGGTTGAGGTCATGCAAAGGTTTGGAATTGAATTAATTCAAAAAATCTTTTTCGCATGAATTGGATGTGTGTCCGGTAGATTTGCATGTATTTGTATATGTTATTGAATCATCGATAAGGACTTGAGCTCCATTTGAATTAATTATCAGTGATCCCGGGAGCTTAGGTGTATCTTCACGATTTATATACATCTCTCTTCTAAAGCTCAGAATATGTTCATCAGTTACATCAATGCCTTTAAGCACATTAAGTATTTCTTGATTTCATATGTAGGGGCAAATATTAGAAATAATTATTCTCTTTGATGGATTGGTTAATCTACGCAGTTGTATTTCATGTTCGTTTATTGTAATTATTTTAGTTTTTTTCCATCAAAGCGTCTATTGTACTTTTGTTTGATAAGAATATGCAAAACCGATTATTAGATATTCTAAAAACGAATTTGATTTTTTTGGAGATACATTTCGTTTTATGGCTATAACATAGTTTTTTTGAGGAACTCATTTAATGGAATAGAAAACTAATGCTTGGTTTCTTTTAGGTGTATTACAATTTGCAGTTGTTGAAGCGAAATTTCTGTTAGGGGTTTGTTACCGTAAGAATTGTTTGCGTTTGGTTTGGGTGCGTATTATTTTATTGTACGTCTTGATTTTTTTATAGACGCAGTGTAGATAGTATTGGAACTGATAGAAGGAATCAGTTGTCACAATACCAGGTACGGTGGAGGAGGCGATTGCATTGTAGATTAGGTGTGGTGAAGAGGTAGTAGTGGTGGTCGTTTCATGACTGGTGGAGAGGTGTGCGATTACGTTTGTTATTTCCGTCCGTCGGAATAGGAATTGATGTACGATACGAGTTAATTTTAGTTGATTTAATTTACGTAGGGATTTTATGTTTTTGCAATGAGATATTTGCCTGACTTCGAATGTTTATAGTGTTTGGTGTAGAGTTAGAGTTTTTTCGTTTTTTTGGAAGGTGTTGGGATGTTAGGCATTTTGCCTGTTTGCCTGTTAGTGTTCATTACAGGTCCTACGGTATTATTAAATAATTTCCGTATTACCTGTTTAACTGCTATATCATGACTAAAAAAATAATTAAGTATGATTACGAAAAACCTGTTTTCGGCCGGTTTACGCATCTCCCTACTATTCTACACGCAAACCCATTGCCCGTAGTTCTCCGCATTTCAATCGTCGTCAATATGAATAAAATAATATAGAAGCGGAAAACTACACGATAGACGTGGAAAGGGTGGTATGCGTATCACAAAGTTGTGATCATACCTGTTTATTTAGTCATAGCACGGAGTATATAATGCTTATCGGGAGCTGATAATTACGCACTGTTAAACGCACGTGTTTCACTATCGGTGGTCATTTTTTCGAGAGCTACCTAAGAAAATGTTCATGTATAAGCTGCCATTTAAGCTATATAATTAGGCCCTATAGTACAGGGGTTGAATAATTAAACTATAAACATTCTCAATGGATCTATTGATATAACTTTTATTTAAAATTTTCGATTAGTATTTGACTCTAAGTCTTTAGTCTATTAACTTAATATAAACTGACATCGAACATGTTGTATAATATTATACAATAAAATAAGAAAATCGCTGTGCGTCCCAAAAATTAAGAAAAAAGAAATAGGAAAAGCAGGAATTTAAATGCAAAAACCAAAAACCAGTTTTTGACAAAATTGGTTTTCTTATTTTAATGTAATTCAAAAAGAAATAAGTAACTGCAGTAAATACTTAAAATTTTCACCAAATGTTAATTTTAGTATTTTTTATACTTTGTATTATTTTGACTCGTTTTGAACCATTATTATAGACAATTTAAATTGTTTTACTATTAGTATTGTTAAATACAAATTCATTACTTACTTACTTAAATATGATGTACTGCTAAATTAAAAAAAATTGTTATTATTTACTTAATTTTTTGGATTAATTGATAGATTTGAACATGACTTATTTTTTAGAACTTAAAAAAGTCCTGACTGCCTTGTACCTGTACGGCTGTATGATAAACATGCAGTGCCGGATCTATATAGGAAATTTGGATACTTTTATATTTTTATATTATAAATATTTTTATTGAAACCATTGTTTTCACATATCATATATAGGTACTGTATGAACGCGAAATCTGGGTATACTCTATAACTAATTTAAATACATTGCACAGTACAGTACCCTATACATATTTTAGAATTCTATTAACGGGAGATTGATGATCCAATAGTCTAATTGCATGTCCCGCAACAGATTTAAAAAATATGTATATACTCTATTCAGAATAAGAGCGGTACTGGGCAGCCAACTTGTGCGCATGGGCACGGGCGTGGCCTCGTTCTGAATACCGAAAACTGGTCGCCGCCCGGTACCGCTCTTATCCCAAATAGAGTAGTCTCTATATTATAATTGAAATAATTAAATGCACAATACTCGAAAGTATTTGAAAGGATTTTTATAAAAATATAAAATATATTAACATTATAATTTTTCAATAATAATATTATGTACAACTGAAAAAGAATGGCCACGAATGAATCAATATTGGTCAAACTGTCAAGTTTTCTTTATTATTATTATTATTATTATCTGGATAATAATTATAATAGGTAGAACAAGCTAAATGTATTTATGTACTAATAATAATGAATTTTCGGTGATTGTTTATGTTTTTTACTCAAAGCTCAATGTTTGGTAAATTACTACCCGAACATTTAAAAAATAAGTAATGAACTTTTTATAATATCAAATCAAGAGTTCAAAACAAAATTTTTTAAATATCTCAACCCCGCTGCTTAAATTTTTTTTTAAATTTATTTCACAAAAGCACATACACAATCTATACAATGAAGCACAATACGAATATAAGATAATGGTTACATAACATAGGTTTCTTGAATAAGAAGCCACCCGTTAATAGCAATTATCTTAGGGGGGAGGTTATTGAGGAGAGACATTTAATTTAAATGGTCACGACATCATTTCCTTTTGAGTTTACGTTTTCAGGAAGTGTGAAGGTATGTAACTCTTTTATTAGAGGGTTGGGATGATTTTCTAGTCTGTCAAAAAAGCGTTTGTAGAATAGTTTCGCTTCACCTATAGCAGGTTGGATACCTAGATCTTGGTGGAGGGTTGTATTAGAAACAAACAAAGGAGCTTGAATTTCATTTAAGTTTGATTTCTTAGCCGATCCCCGTATTGTAACCCATGTGTCCATATAGGGTTTAGGAGAGTTTTGGATATTAGTGGTTTTGTTTATAAGCTATATTTTATTCAGAATAACTTTGCACACTTTCGAGCACGCAACTGAGCCGCCGGCAGTTGTCTAACCCCCTGGCTAGAGTTCGGTGCGCTTTTCTAGGTGCGAGATTGGTCGTTAGTTGTCAACAACTGCCGTCACCCATCGCTATCGACAGCAGCTGTCGCCGTGCATACAGATGATCATAATACCAATATCGTAATAATTATTACATATTATTTATTAATTGGCTATTATGTTATAATGTATATATTTTTTTCTGTACCATGTTCCTTGTACCTTATTGGTCTGCACTAAACACAATGCCTACGTCGTACAAAATTATCCATGAAAAAGGTGCGATATTATTGTTCACTACGTATACACCTGCTGAACGTCGGCGTCGGCGGCGGTGGCACAGCAAACATCAGCGCTCACCATGGCAACAGACATGCGCAAAAGAGACGAGTTTTCATCGATCGAGTGGGCAAATAGTTATTTTGAATAGAGTATAGTACATTTATTTTTTGATAAAAACGTTTTTAACGACGAATCAATCTTTTAGTTTTTATATGTTTGTTCCAAGTTAATATTTAGTCGAGAATAAATCCTAAATATTAAACAGTATTGAGGGGTGGGATAGGTTATTGATTGAAACCTTTGAATAGTGATCGTGTATTCGTGTCTAAGGGTAAAAGTTGTAAGAGGCGATTTATTGTGATTTCCTTTTACACGTTATTTTTCATACCATTCAGATAATAAGGTTAGGTTAGTAGGGGCTATAATTGGGTCGTTATGAATTGAAAAAATTACTTTATCATCTGAAATTAATGGGTTAATTAGGAGTTTAAATTCGTTTAGGAAGCTTGACATGTATGTATTGGTATCTGGAGTTAGTAGAGGAGTATTTTGAAGGAGAAGTTGATTCTGAATGGCTTGAGCATACGTTTGAAAATGAGTTGAATGATTATTGGGTGGAGTGTTAGTTGATTGATGGCTGTCTTTTACATTATTAGGCTTAAACTTAAGATTATGTAGGTTATGGTTATTTGCATTTGGTTTCTTACGAAGCTGGAGATCTTTATCAGGTTTAGCAGCACTTATAGTTCGCCGGATGGTTGCCGGAGCATAGGGCACATCTCATATAGGATCTTGGAGTGAATTTGGGCAGGCAGATGAGTAGTGATTGTTTCTGCAACGGACAATAGGATTTTGTAGGACCATTAGCTTGGCAATTTTGACATTGGCTGACGGTCTTTGGATTGTGAGGTTCTTCAATTTATATTTTTGTATGTAATAAGGATTCTAGTTTATATATATCTTGTGAAAAGTCTGAGGGTTCTAAGTCGATGAAGAAGAGTGGAAGGGGTGTTTATTGAGACAATGTACTACTTGGGTAACTTGTCTTACTTGCTTTACTTGGAATAGTTGTACTTCCGGTTCATTTTTAATAAAGGTTGTCGGAGTAGAGAGATGTAGATTACGCAAAATTACGTGAGTTGATCTGTCTTCATTTAATTGGTAGGAGTAGAAATCGGCTTTTTCTTTCCTTAGAAAATGCACTACAGTTCTATAAGAATCTTTGTTCGATGTTTGAATTTTTAAGTTATGCGCAATTGATTTGCAGTAAAAATTATCGACGCCTATCAAACCGATTAATTCAGTACATAAGCTAGGAAAATCTTCGACTCCTTTAATAAATATTGGAGGGGGTGGCTTGTTTTGGGGTGAACTAAAACTGAATTGGTGGGTTGTGATTCATCAGTGATAATTTCTTCATTGGTTGTTTCAGCTGATCTGGGTATTTCAAAACTGTTTGGTGAAAATAAAAGTTTATTTTTGTGTTGCACTTGTGGAAATGATAAGGGGTTCAGAGTTTGAGGAAGAGTTATTTCTTTTTTTTGTCTAAATCCATTTATCACTCTTTGAGTCACTAGGCGGTGTATTTATTGTTAACTTTAAATGAGTATTTGGAGGTTGTTTATCTTTTTGATTCTTAATTGTTATGCTCATAATTACATTAAAATTAAGATTAATATAATTGGTGTATATCAGTTTAATTTTAAATTAGATAGGAACGCGTAACGTAAACGCAGGTCCAAAGGTCACCGCGAGTAACGCGAAGTAAGATTAATATTATACCATACACTGCACTATTAAGCACATACGATTATAATATACAAAATTGGGTACTCCCTGTAGCACGAGTGGGTCAGCTAGTGAATTGAGCTGACGACGCAGGGTTTTTATACGCTATAAAATATATTATTTAACTTGACAGGTGTTAATATTGAGAACCATTAGTTTCTGTTTTTGAAAATAAATTGAGGGGTTTCAATTCAAAACAAACCTTTTCTATTTTTCTAATTTTTTAGGATAGCTCTTTTTTGTTTCTCTAATTTTTAAATGATTTAGATTATATGTGATATACCATTAAAAATAGTTAAAAAATAAAAATAATAAATCAATTTCTGATTCAAAAATTTTCTTCTCAACATTTTAAGTTTAAAAAAAAGCGATTTTGGACAAAACGTTCATTTTCTAGAAATACGTACCTTTATCAATAAAAAACTGGAAAAAAATAAATCAATTTAAATGCATCATATTTCCTAAAGACAATTAAACGCCATCGTTGACACCGGCCATGGGCGCTAAATTATTTGTGCCCAGTTGACATCAGCGTTCAACGTGTTAAATAATGAATGACTGTGTGTCTGTGTAATACTCATTATTATTTTTTGGAAATATGTATAAATTATACATATTTTATGTTCATGACTTTTTATTTTTCATAAGCTTAAGAGGACCTGAGTGCCCTGAAACCAACAGCGCCCGGGGCAAGGATACCCACTTATATTTAACCGTAAATGCATATTTGGCTATAAATGCATATTCGTTACATATTTCAATGAATGCGCTGTTACGAAAAAATTTCAGTCAGTAATACGTCGAAGTAGCGACACTGCAGTTCTAGCTATCTTAATTTAAAATACATATTTTATAATATGTAATATATTACCAAACTACGCCACGTATTTTATTGTAAGGCATTCAAACTACAACGAAACTACAAAAAAAAGGGAAAAACCAAGTGTAGTAGAAAATTATCAAAATTTTAATTAATGTATTATTTATATACGTACTTACCATGTTTTATTTATCATTATTCATTAGACTTGTAGTCATTATAGAATATTTTGAATTTTGAATTTTATCTATATCAAACACCTTATGAACTTTAATCGTATATTTAGGTAAACTTTAACATGACCAGGCGATGAATAATAAATCATAATTTATATTCCATTCGAATTCAAAAAATCAAAAAGAACGTACATTTATAATAAAGTACGTATAATGAGTGGTAAAACGTAGCCCTACTATCGAACGACGCGCTCCTGGTGGCAGAGTAACTGTGTGACTTTTGTCGGGCCATATTTTGTAAACGGAGTTCATCTATCCATATCTCTAATCTCCATGGTTATTATATTCACACATATACATATTGTCAACCGAAATAACGGTGTTAGTAATACGAACTGTACTGAGCGAGATTTGCATTTTTAAATTAACAAATGTTGATTATTATACTATGTTCAGATTAAGATTGAACCGCTCGCTCGACCAAAACATGTTTTTTTTTCGCGCATTCCGGACACCGGTGGGAGCGTACGCACGGCGGCCAATCACAGAACGCATAGCCATCGCATGGGGGGATCAGGCACTGTTCGGCGGCTCAGTCTGCATGCGCGACGTGGTTCAATCTTAACCTGAACTGAGTATGAAGTAATGGGGGATAACTCCTCTTCTGACAGATTACCTGAGTTCACTAGTTGCCATCATAAATGCCGTAACAGAGATACCTTCTTTAAATTTACGAAATTGACCAAGGTATTCATCAGGGGCGCAATTTCAATGAAAAAACTGGGGGTGCTGAAGCCCCTCTATTTTTTTTTGTCATATTATCATATGGTTATTGATATAGTCAGAGGATGAAATCGTACAATACCCATTCAACAATTACCTAAAATATTTAGTATTGACTATAATGCTTTGGAAAGTATATTATGTAATTAAGAATTAATTAATTAATAAGCGCAATAACTAATATGTAAACATTTATTTTTTAAATTTAATTTAACTTTACACTTCACTCTAATATCATTCTCCTTTCAGTTTTACCAAAAATATGTATATAAATATGTATAAATATGTATACTTCATTTACATCAATTTGATTGGTCAAGTCTTTTTCAATATACAACATTGACAAATCAGTAGTTTAGTAAATCTCTGTTGACCCATTGATACCCTAAGCCAAGTTTTAATTTTTCTTAAGGCTGAAAAGGATCTTTCACAAGTAGCTGAACTGATTGGAAGCGTGAACATGAAAACAATGGTAAGAGTGGACAATAATTTTTCTAATACCACTGAGACAGATGACAGTGCAAACTTTAATTTTAGCTTTATTTTATAGGTTTTTACTTACCGGTAGTGGCAGATATTTCTCCATAAGCTTCACAATTGGTCGTTTTTTTTTGTTATATTTATACTTTTCAAATATTGAAAACATTTTGTTATGAGTAAAAGTTTATGACTAAATTACTTATAAAACAAAATAATCCAAATGGTTCTTTCAAATAAACTTACGAATTCATACGTTCACTGTTTTCTATTCGAGCGGTTGATTGTTAATGAATGCAGGTGGCAGTGTGCACTTATGTAGACGATAAATACAAGCAAATAGCAATTCGAAAACATTGGTCACTAGTATAAATAGAATTATTTACTATCATTATCAATGATAAAATTATAACAGTGGCAATAGTGGATTGGGGTTTGACCATAGAAACATTGAGTATTCTGAGTAATAAATTTTGGCACACTGCAAATGTGTCCAGCGATGCGTTTTCGCCGAATTGCTGTACGAACGGGTGTTATCGACACCGCTACGATATTTACAAATAATCTAAATTTAAAATGTTCATTATGATTTTATGTTTTTATTACACGTCTTACGTATTACCCGTCTACACTCTACATACACAAACATTTCAACAGAATATCACTTGATTAGTTTTTTTAAATAATAATATTATTTATAAATATAAATAAAAAATAACATAATAAAAACTGTTTTTTTTTATACATAATGACTATTAAAATGAAAATTACCATGAAAAAATTTGGGGGTGCTAAGCACATCCAAGCCCCCCCCCAATTGCGCCTGTAGGTATATTGATGGAAAAGACAGTTCTTCTGCATGTTCATCAAACAATAAACTGATAGGAACATTATTTTCTCCGGGAGCTATGCATAAGTACTTGTCTTCATTCCACATTAATGTTGGCTGTTGGGCTACTAAACTTTTTTCAATTGGAATATTAATATTAATATTAACTCGCGTAAGCAATAATAATGAAAATATATTAAAATTTATTACTTTAAGTTTTAAAAATTATAATCTTAAAACATGTATAATTAATAAATTGAAAATATAAAAACTTTTTATTATAAAGAATTTTAAGTCTCATATCATGTAAAAAGAACCAATTAATAATAAGCATACGTAATTTTTTCAAGACATACAGTCACAGCCCGCTAAAAGAAGTAAGTTTCTGTCGGAACTCCCCAAGTGCCCCCTGTTTTGAATTTCACATACCTATTAATATATAGCTGCAGCAGTGCTCCCCACCCAAGGTGTATTAAATATAATATTATCAATACACCTTGGCTCCACCATAGCACACGTTGTCATAACCAATGTTCCGTCTATTTCTATAATCTATGGGGATAACGTGAAAACGGACTACAGAACAGTATGACAAAATTAAATACAAGAAAACAAATGATATTATATACTAATTATATATGTATACTAATAAATTACCAAGTAACAACATACATTTATAAATTTTAAAACAGCCAATTATAAACCAATTTTCTCTCATTACAACCACCAGAATGAATATTTTTTTTGTACACAGTTCGCATTTGATTAAATAGTTAGTTGGAACCCAGATAATCAACAAAAAGCTGGCCAAAGGATTTTTTTGTATATTTTACCCGTAAAACTCTATGCTCTCGTTTATTAGTAGAAATAAAAATGCTATTTTCAAATTTTTTTTATTACGAAGGATATTGCATTTTTTCACAAGCAGGGCCCCCAGCAATTTATAATTTTGTTTTGTTGAACCCTTTATATAAAATTATTCTTTGTATGTTATTTTGATTTTGTTGTAGAATGCTTATATACGTGTCTTTAAATTAGCGCCTCCCCAAATCAGAAGACCCTATTGGAAAATGTATTGGTAAAAAACAAAATAAGTAAATATTTAAATTATAATCTTGAACTAAGATATTATATTATTATGAAGTCTCTTAGTTCATGATTCTAATCAAAACGTTTACAACTAAAAACCAAGGTTTATAGATTATCTATAAACCTTGGCTAAAAAACTATATGGTTATGATAACTTTGTGATAACTATGCCATGGCATACCCAGCTGCAGCATATGAGTATTTCATATATTATGAGCTCTCAAAATAATCGCTAAAAAAGTAATTACCAAAAGCACCTAAAACTACATTTAGTCCCACAAAGATTATTCCAATGTTATTATATTAATATAATTTGTAAATATGGAAAATAGAAGATGGGCACAGCCGGGGTCATTTGTGCAATTGTCTTCCCCCTCTTGGTTGGGTGATTGTGTAACCTCTATGATACCTAAATACCTATGATACATCTGCATAAGTACCAGATGGACATTAATTCATGGAGTACAAGGGTGAAGGGATAGATCTCCTATAAACTTTTTTTTGGTTCTGAGCAGAGCGATTATTATATTGATTTTACAATTATGTCTGCTTATCTATTGTCCATCATCACCATTTGGGGCAGTAAAAATGATTCGATTTTCTAGTAGGAAAGTGGATTTAGTTGTATTTTGGGGAAAAAGTTGACCAAAAGTGAAAAATTCTCATTAGTTTTCAAGAGGCTGGAAAAACAAAAAAAAAGGGGGAAAAACAGAAATGTCTACAAGGTCGATTTTGTCATTTGGTTTGACTCTAAAAAAAGTAACCGCGCTGCAGTTAAATTTAATTTACACCGAATGTTAATATTACTGTTTTCTATACACAATAACATTTTCAAAATATTTTGACTCTTTTTAAACTATATATTTATAGGCAGAAGAAAATTTCGATTTTTAATAGTTTTTTTTAAAAATTACTGTTTAAAAAACTTGAGCGTAAATCCACAATATTTTTTTATGAGTATCTGAAGTTAGACATTAGATATTCAACTGTAAATTAACAAAATCTCATAAGAATTTTCTAATTTTGTTGTAATTCAAAAACTAATAACCGTAGGTAAGTATTTAAAATTTTCAAAATATTTTGAATTATTTTGATCTTTCTATTAAATAATTGACATTTTCGTTTTTTTCTACAAATTTCAATACATTTCTAAAAGTACTTATCTAGACACTTACTGCACACCCACTTGCCCACTTTTTTTATAAATAATATTAGTGTGGAGGGCACTACATTGTGATTTATCTTAAAAATTATGAATATATACTCCCACCCCCCCACCATGAAAATTCCTGTCTACGCAACTGAGTTAAGTTAATTTTCTAATTAACTCTAGAACTTATCTAGTTTAATTCACTGTTGAAATAACTTTTTTTCAGTTGATTTAAAAATAACACACTCATCAAGTTAAAATTAAAAATGGTTTTTAACATTTTTAGTTTTAATTATTTTACACAATAATTACTATATACACTGTTTTGAATAAAAATAATCTTCTACTATAATTTCTGTTATGTTTTTTGACAAAATATTATTATATAATATAGGTAGCGCAGGATCAAGATTCTTTTTGTGATCCAAATTTTTTTAAATTAAAATAGTATATAAACTGTTTTTTAAGTGAGTTAAATTTATTATTTGTTTACTACTAAACAATCTTGTGGTTAATCAATTTAACTTGTGTTAATTATTTCCATTAACTTACCCACCTTTGTCTATGTGGAAATGCCTAATAAAAGTCTACGAGCGGGATACACACTGACTCTGAAAAATGACTGCCAGTCGATGATAATTTTTCAATTTATAATTATTAAATCTTTCCCAACTTGCCATTAGTTGTTTACCCCTTTGTACTTTTTTCAGATGGTTTACCTTGAATCTTGATATACATATTTTAAAAAATATCTTCAGTACCTTCATGAGTATTTATTTATTCAAAACATGTCATTATGTCAATAAGTACTAAGACCTGCGTCCTGTGCGTTAAATCTTGACCGCTGAGAGAGACCATGTTTTACATTTCACATTCGAGACACCTGGATTATACTATAGCATTCCTTGAACGCAAGTAACATTTTCATTAGAAACATACATTTTGTGGCTTGGCGAGGCACATTGGCTGCTATCAGTCACGTAATGTGACTGAGAGTAAGGTGTAATGTCTGCTGAACTAGTCCCTGTTAGGTGACCACTGGGGTTCATAGTAGCAAAAAACCTTGGCACACATACACGTGTTGCTTACCTACTGTAACAACCTCACCGTACCAATCATAGTCCATAATCCCTACAATAACTAATAGCCATAGTTGCCAGGCTCAAGCTCAAAAATAAATAAATATGTATTTGTGTTCAATAGTAGTGTTACCTAGCAAATATAAATCAACAATAATATGCCTATAGAATACCTGAAACTTACAGTTTCTGACCATTTAGTAGAAATGTTTTTAGATACATAATTATATAATTATTACTATTAGGCGTACAATAATTAGGGTCAACAATAAAAAAAAAATAATAATAAAATTAGTAATCACATGTATTAAATTAAAACTTTTGAAAAACAATAATACTATAGCTTATCAGTTGTAGGTAAAAATTGTCAAAAAATTTAGGTATAGGTACACTTAAAAATTATGATAGATATTAATTTTGTATAATATAATTATTTTATCAAGTTGTATTAATACTTAAAAAATATTGTCATATTTAATATGCATTTTTATATTTTGTTGTATAATATATACAATATATTACACTTCCAAATATCATACGAAACACGAGAAAAAAAATATTACACTCGACTCGATATTCTACATGGTATGTTTTCAGTTTTGACACTAATTATTGAAAAATAATAAAATATTTTATTAAAAATAAAAAGATAAATTACTAAAATATTATGGTGAAAATCATCGATCTGTACACAATAAAATATTTAAATACTTGTAAAACATAAAATGTGTAATTTTTAGTGAAAATGTAAAACCTTTATAGGGCTATAAAACTATTAATTCAATTAATTAATATAAAATCTAATTACATTCAATTTACCGTCTGCTTTGAAATCGATTATTTTGACCACGATTGAATCGATTATTTCTATTATTTTCTCTAGACGTTCCTTGGTATGTGTCAGGATAAGTATTATTAGTTTTATATGTATTTTTACCTTTATAATAACTGGAAGCATTTTGATGATATTTATTATAAGAATCCTGTTGTTGCCCTTGGTAATAATTGTTACTCCGATTTTGTGAGTAAGGATCATTGTAATTATCTACTTGGTTAGCTGAATACGGATCAGGTTTCTCTGGAGATATATTGTACTCATTAGATTGCTCTTCAGCAGTATTATATTCATTAGGTTCCTCTTGCGGTATATTATATTTACTTGGTGGCTCTTGAGATACACTGTATTTATTGAGCAATTCTTGAGACATATATTTATTAGGTGGGTCTTGAGATACATATTTATTAGGTGGCTCTTGTGATATATTGTATTTACTGGGTTGTTCTTGTGACATATTGTATTTATTAGGTGGTTCTTGTGATATATTGTATTTACTGGGTTGTTCTTGTGACATATTGTATTTATTAGGTAGTTCTTGAGGTAAATTATACTTACTGGGTTGTTCTTGCTTTTTATTGTATTTTTTAAGCTGATCTTGTGTTTTACTGTATTTATTAGGCTGTTCTTGAAGTTTGTTGTATTTATTAGGGTTTTCTTGAGGAACATTGTATTTTTCAGGTTGGTCTGTTAAAAATGTAGTAGACGTTGATGGCTGTGGAGAGTAATTATTAGTTTCATTTTTTTTAGCTGAATATGGATCTAAAGAATATGAAGTGGTATGAGGTTCATTGTTAGGACTTTTATAAAATGATTGGTCAGGAGTGGTTTGCATTTGAGTGTTGGTAGGTTCTAAACTGTAATCCGATTTTATTTCTGGCAAAAAATGTTTTATACTACTTAAAAGTTTCTGCTGCTCTTCAGTGATTTCAAAATTAACGCTCATGTTGTTCACGTCTTCGTCTTTCTGTTCACTAACTTTTTCTGTAACAGCCTTACAAACGTCTGATAGTTCATAATTATCATCATCATCATCATCATCTTCTTTAAACATAGAAGTAACTTCTTTTAAGTTAGATGGTCCCATATCTATGTACTTTCTCAATTTTTTCACCTCTTCTGGTTTTTTTTTCACCCAACTTTTTTAAATAAGTTATAAGTCCATCTTGTTCATCAGTATTTAAATCTCTGAAATTCTTCAATAAGTTAATTATGTCACCCTGAGATAATTGGTCTAAATTTATCTTTTCAACTTCTTCCTTCTTATCAACTTCTTCATAAGCAGTTTTCATCACATCTCCGTTATTTATATTTGCTAATAAGTTCTTGGCTCCTTGTATATTATCTCCAGACTGTGCCATACCCACCACAGCATTTATGAGAGTTTCTAAATCGTTTTGTGACACATCCACTCTACCTTGTGCTAGTAATGCTTGAGTTATTTGCTGCGCAATAGCCATTTTATCAATAATACCAACTCCGGGCACGATAATTGGAGCAGTTTTAGGTATAGGTATGGGTGTATGTATAGGTGTGGGTACAGGCGTGGGTATGGATGTAGGTGTAGAATTTAACATGCTTGACGTCGGTATAAACTTAGGAGCTAACTGCATTAATTTTTCAATGTTGCGAATAGAAAACATAGTAGCATTTACTAAACTCCTTTTGACAACACCTGCTAAAAGTTGTCCTTTGAGTTTTTCCTTTACTGTTTCAAACATCACACAATTGTCTGGAGTCAGCAACTTAATTGAGGATTTGGGTTCAATTTTTTCCATTACAAGACCTTTAGACAACAAATCAACTATTTTAGGTGCTAATAAACCTAATTGACTTTCCAATACGCTCAATTGTCTTAAAACAGTAATAACATTTAATGGATTTTCAATTTTAATTTTTTCCCTGGGTTTATTATGATCATTGATTTCATTTATCGAATCTTCTGAATCTGAATTAATAGGAGACGCTCCAGCAACTCTAGGTTTTTTATCATTAGATGGTTTGTTAATTACAATATCAGAGTCTCTTTCGAACACTTCTGATACTGGAATATTATGCCAACTATGTTTTGAATCAATTATCAACTTTTTATCTTTTAAAGGAGGAGAATCTCTGGAAGGTGATTCAGAAGAACTTTTATCCATATTAATATCACCCAGTATTTTATTTTTCAGTTTTTCCATCTTTTCATTAATTTCTTCATCATGCATTTCCTGTGTACGTTTACTCCATGAAAGGATCCATTCTGGTTTAAAATCGTAAGTACTTGGATCTTTACCCTCCATTTGCAATTCTTTAAAACGTCTATTCCAAAACTTTTTCCATTCGTCTGGATATAATGGATGATTTTCAGGGTTTTTTTCATGATAACTTAACTTTTTCTCCATTTCAATTTTCATTTCTTCTACAGCTTTTTCGTATTCTTGTATTAATCTTTTTCTTTTACTTGAATTTCTGAAAACCAAAACTTATTATTAAAACATACATTTATATTATAAAGATTTATTTTATTGTAAGCATAATTTAAATTAATAATAATTAAACTTATTGTAAACATAGTTTATATTTACATCAGAAAAAAACCCCACCTTTCTTTTTCTGTATGGTATTCAGCTGAATACATATCTGGAGAGTAGAACCTAGGTCGATTAGGTGGAGGGAACCTCATAAATGGTCTTGGGAAAGACATATAAGGTGCAGCATAAAACATTCTAGGATGTGGGTGTCCTGAGACATAACCCGACATAGAGTGCATATGATGCACATTTGGTGAAGGGGATATTTGCCTTCTGTATGATTCATCTCTTTCTCTGCTTCTATAACGCCTTCTGATACAAAAACAAAAAATATAGACTAACAAATTCTTTTTATTTTTATTTTTAGTATTAAATTACCGATGACTAGAGTATTTATTATTACGGTTGTAATAAGGTGAACGAGATCTTGAACGAGAACGTCCAAGAGAACGTGAACGAGATCTTGGTCTAACCATTACAGGTGTTTTTGAACGTGTACGTGATTTATGACGTACTGGACTCCTAGAACGGCGATGTCTTCTAGGTGGTGATCTACGTCTTCTATCTTTAGAATCTCTACCTGAAAATGAATAATTATCTATTTTGACTTGAACTATTTTATTTTTATATATTATATTAATTGACAACTTTACTTGATATACGCTTTCTTGGTTTAGATTCAGTATTTGGTTTAATATCAACAAATTCTATATCAGAATCACTTTCTTCTTTATCATTCTTTGGGCGTAATTGGGATTTATTAACAGCGATTCTTGGATTTTTATTAAATGACCTAAAATGTACAAATTATTGAATATATTAATGAATTAAAGGTAATAGATAGATGTGCTAAATATTTAATATAATTTTACTTACGTTTCAGCTTTAATAGCCTTTTGTTTTTCTTCTTCATCACGTTTATTTTTCTCGGTTACTTTTTTTAAAGGAACTTAAAATAAATAATTCAAAATTGCAACATTAAAAAATTGAAATAAAAATTATAAACTTACGCTTAATGACCAACTAATGATATTAAGATAATTAAACATAAATAACTTACATTTTTCTTGTAAAAGTGAAGGATTTTCAACAAATTCTGACTTAATCATATCTAACATCCATAGATCTTCTGGATTTTCCCTGTATCAAAGATAAACATAATGTACTACCAAATATTATATTCAATATTTTTTTGAATTTTTACTCGAGTTCATGTAGGTATATTCTTTAAAATGTATAGCTTGCAGTTATTATTTTTGTGTTGGTCAGACAATATTTAATTGTAATGTTTTGTTTGTAATATATTAATGATTGTCTCTAAATACGTGTTTACATAAAAATGTCAGAAAAAGAATGTTTTTTTTCAACTTATTTACATACTAATTATGACATAAATAGCAGCCATCGACTGGGTAATATTCTTATAAATAGCCTATCACTATTGATTACAGGCATGTAATTATTTGTATAGGACTTGGTAAAATTACTGATGTACTAAATATACAAAATACTGTACTCATGTAAGCAGCGATTGATCACGATAAAGGAATTTGGTGGATGATGACATTGAAGATGATAGAGTAGCAAATGATAAAAAGTGAAAACCCACTAGTACCATCTTTTATTTAAGTTCAGTATATTTTTTTATAGTAGTTATTGTAATGAAAACAACTTCAAAGTTACAATGACACATAACATCAGAAATATAATTACTAGAAACCACAATATGTGAGTTCTAAATAGCAATATTACTTATATAAATAACATAAAAAGAGTAAGAGAAAAAGTAATTGTAAGGATCTATTTAAAAATGTTCTTTATGTGTTGAACCAAATCAGCATATCAGCAACACAATCAAATAGTTTTTAAAAAAGGTTGAAAGTCCAACGAGAGAGCATGCTGTGGCAAAACCAAAATTGATCATGTTTACACATCCCCGCACGACACCTAGCCATAGCACTTCCACCATCCGACAGTGACCACTGGTCATGAACAATCAACAGGTTACTACAAGAGGCTAGACTGCATGGAGAAGAAAATAAGTTCTTGGTGGTCAGTCTACATGTACACAACTTGTATGCTCTCATTGGACATAGTATGCATATAACTAAGTAACAGTGAATTGTATACTTTAATTTTTTCATAATATTATTGTGTACATATTTTTTTAAAAGGGTTTATAACTTATACCTACTTACATCTATAAAATATACCCATAACAGTTAAAAATATCTAATATTTACCTAAATTATATAAGAATTAATACAATTTACTTACATGATATGTTTTCCATTATTTACTTGTCTTAAGATTTTTATTTTTTCAGTAGATAAATCAAATAGACTTGCATCAACCACTATTGGTTTCATTCGGCCATAAGTTTCTTCTATTTTCCCAATAACATGGAATACTAATTCTTGAAATCCTTTAGAAGACACTTTGTTTAATTTTTCCAATGCACTAGCCAATGATCTAAAATATCTTCGCTAGGGTTTAAAATGAAAATATTTAACTTTACAATTCATGTTGACGATTTATGAATAAAGTAATTACCAAATATGCCATGTGATGATTAAAGCTTCGCAAGTGATTAGGAAAAGTTCTTGGATCACCTCGTTTGTCACATAATGCACACATGTACCTAGGTTCTTCAGTTGGTTCAGATGGCAATAATTCAAGAATAAATTCTATACCTATTAATGGTATAAAAATTGAATCCAATGTAGCTTGAATACGGGCTAATACATTATCCACTTCATCTTCCATTCCTGGTGGTATTGGTTCACCCGATACCATTGACGGCATACCAACACTTATCCCAGCTATTTCAATAACACCACATAAATTTAAAACACAGTATGAGGTACGCTGAATTATTTAATTTGTATAAAAAATATATTTACTCTCTGAACATGCTCTGATAAAGTTTTTTGCCGGAAAACAAGATTTTCCCATTTCTAATAAATGCATTTTGTTGGTTAAATGTTCTTCGAGCAATGACAAAGATGGAACTTTGAATGGATAACAAGCGTGACATGACCATGATCCTGTTGTTTTGTTTAAAGTTATTAAATACCCGGTTGTGCCATTATCCAAGTGAACAACTGTAGATAACAACTGCTCTTCTCGAGATAAATCACTGGGTGCCTAAAAAATTTAAAACTTGAATATATATATATATTTAAAATTTTTACTATTACAGAAATTAACTAATCAAATGCAGCTATTAATCAATTTTATAACTTTAATTTCAACCTTTGTAAAATCATTCATTTTTATCATTGGTCAAACCAAAATTCACTGCATTGCAAGGTAGCTTAATTTAATTTAACTTATACCAAAATAACAATTATTAAAAAAATATAATCGTATATTTTTTTAGAGCTTTCTGAATAATACAATTAAACTCAATAATTACAGGTTAACAATTAAGCACAAATACAATAGGTAATACAATTTGAATATTATTTAATATATTATAATATAGATATATTTATTTATATCATAAAATAAGTAATCCTATCAAAATTTCATAAATTATAAATTAATTTCAATGCGCCCCTGGTAATTCAGCTTTCAGGTACAACCCCCCCTCTCCTAAAGATAATTTATGTTCAGACCTTGCACCTAAGTGCAGTCAGGAGTAATATTTCTCACAGGGGGGAAATGGAAATCAGCAAAGAATAAGGGATGAATATTTGTATGTTATATGAGTGAGAATATATAAGAAAGTACTCAAGTACAATAAATATAATAAATTGCACCTAGCATATTAATTAGCATATTTTAACCAGGGCATCGCAAATCTTAACACTGGCACTGTCCATTAACATCAAAGGAAGATTTTGACTGATTTAAATTAATCAATATAAAAAATATTCAAATTTGTATCAATCTCAATAAGTCTTTAGAATGAATATTGTAGTAATAGGTATATAATAGTTATAGTATATTATATTGTATCATAAATAAGTAGTTTCTCTAGTTATTTCAGCAGTGGTGAGATTTATTTTTAATTGTATACATCAATGCTAAAATTAAACTAATATATAAAAATGGGTTGAATTAAATGGGAATGTGAAACTCTAGAACAATAAAATATATAAATTATCATACAAATAGAAATGGAAAAAATATTGTAAAAGGATTTAAAAATTATTTTGGATTACAGAGAAATTAGATTTCAGTTCTGTTGAATTTTAAAAATCATCTTTTAATAGTGATCACTCCTGTCCACCCAAGACAATTAAGTACAATATTGAACTATAAATAATTACATTCATGCAACATTTATAATAATTTGTATTTTGTGTTTAAGAAACTGTGTGGATGGATTGTGATGTAAAATATATTATTAAATTATAATACTTATTTATGAAAATTAATATAATACTGTTTAATGTTAAATCATACAATAACACTATATTAATTATAAATTAAATATAACGAACATATTATAACAAAACAATTTAGTTATATATATATGAAAA
This sequence comes from Metopolophium dirhodum, assembly GCF_019925205.1. Classification (NCBI taxonomy): domain Eukaryota; kingdom Metazoa; phylum Arthropoda; class Insecta; order Hemiptera; family Aphididae; genus Metopolophium; species Metopolophium dirhodum. The sequence continues at coordinate 35,398,250 of NC_083563.1, read as the reverse complement.
AAAAAAACTATCAACAATTACAAAAATTATAATAGCAATAATTGTTCTTGAATCTTGAGAATTCGTTAATTTTATGTTTTAATTGCATACTTCAATATTTGTTAATTTTACTCTTTTTGCTGCTGTCAAAAATTTTTAGAAGACATTCTCTTATTACATAAAAATTTCTTCAGTTTGAGCAGATTAGTTCAATAATATAAATGATATTGATACTTTTACTGTAAATCTCAATATGGCTTAAATATTCTAATATACTTAATTGCATCTATTGTTTACAGCTAATATTGAATTATATTTTATTATTATTGACTATTACATTAGGTTTTAGAATTTAAGTACTTAAATAATAAATTAACTAACAATTTGATTAAGACAAACATTTTTTGATATTAATTCAGATAATAAATTAAATAACTAAAAAATTTCTAAAAATTGTATTGTGAGGCAAATTTTCATAATACAAATATTTTAAGGTACAATAGTTCTTAATTTATATCATACAATTCACTAAAAATAATATTTAACTATATTAGGTACATTATTATAAAAAATATCCTTGGGTGAAACAAATGGATACAGTAAATAAAATTAGGGTCAACGTATTTTCATAATTCATTTTTGATATAACAATTAAACTATAAATAATTCATTTTTAATAATTAGTACAATGCTAATTAATCATATATTTCATACTAAAAATATTAATAGTAAGCCTATTAAATTAATTAATTTTAGATGTTAATCCACGGTAATAAATAACTAATAGAAAACCATGAAATAAAATTTGAAGAATTATAGGCCAAGAAATATAAATATAAATTAATAAATAACTAAATTAACTGTATTCAATCATGACTAAATAATCTAACTTTTTCAACGATATAATATGGTAAGTATTTGAAAATTTTAATACATAAATTACATTTAAAATACATATAATTTGATTTTAGTTTATAAATAATAATAATATTTTAAATGAAATATTATTATAATCTCTTCTAAATTTATAAAAGTAACATTTCTGAAATAATAATAGTAAAAAAGAAAAATGTAGTCTTATGTAATACCTAACATGTAATACCTAACTGAATACATCAATATATTATGTGAATAACGTATAAGCTAATAAATTGAAATAAACAAACATTATTACCTTAAACGTTGAACGTACTGGTGGCGGAGATGTTGATTTTGGATGTTTGGCCGGAATAAAAGGTTTGTCAATGACAACATTATCATCTTCTTGAAAACTTGACTCGATATCAAAATCGTTAAAATTTTGATAATGCATTGAAATAGCAAAGTTGTAAAATAAACACTCGATAAAAAACAAAATTTATCTTGCAAAAATAAAATAAATTATAGTATTATCACTGCACTCAAGATCAAATCTTATTAGAACTTATGCTCTTCTAGTCACTTCAATGGAAGGATGTTTCTTACGTGGTTGATTTTAGACAACTGAAAAATAACAATATATTTTACTGTTTATAATTTTCTAAAATTTATTTACATATAATTTATCATTTAATCCATTTCCGTGGATAAAGTTATTTTGTTATTGTTATATATACATACAAGTTGATAGGTCACACAAATTTTGATGTATTTTTCCTGATTTTGAAAATTCAAAGAAGCATAATTTTTTGTAGTTTGAAGAATTTAACAATAATATATCTAACAATACTATAATAATCAATTTTGAATTGTTGTCTATAGTTTTTTTTAATGGCAACCTTCCAAGTATTCAATTAATATTCAATTAATATTCTTGAACAAAATACTTTGCTAAATATTTTGTAGTATAAATATAGAACAGATAAGAATTATATTTAAATATATTAAGTTAAGATAGACAGAGTATTCTTAAATGTTATGGTTCATTATTCCGATCATAAAATAATAACAGTTAATTACAAATTATATGTTTAATAATCAACATTTTTAAAAAAATAATCTGCAGCCCAATATGAAATTAAAGTTATATTTAACTAATAATATTAAACTAATATGTGTTTAATATGCAATATTGTTAGCAATACAATTAAAACAAAATTGATTTTGTTTTCCTAAAATGTTATAAACACCTTTAATTATATAAATTGATAAAAATTACTAGAATATCAAGGAATTAATACCTATATCACCTTGTATATAAACATAATTAAAATAAAATTACAAAGTAATATCTAATAAATTAATTAGTATATAAAATATGGGTAATAGGTAACATGTACATTTTAAGCGTAGATATTATTTTAAAATGGTATTCTAAGTAACAAGGCCGTACTCAGAACAAATTTAAGGGGCGGATGGTTGAAACCTTAACCTACCTAGGTACGGCCTAGAAAAGTAGTACTTATTTTATATGATATTTAAGACTTTATTTAAATCATAAGTTTTGCATTAAAATTTACAATGACAAATGTATAAGAATCTCAACAAATTAAATAAATTATGGCAGTAATGTAATGTACTTATATTTATTTATTTAGACTTTGAAAATTTGAATTGTCTTAATATATTTGATTCACTATTATTTTTATTGTCAATATAATTTTAGCAAATGTCTCAAAAGATAGTTACAAAAATTCACAAGCACAAAATATTTAACAATTAATTATTTTTAATTAAACACAGAAATATAAAATATGAATTCACAATATTTTAGAAAAATATATGTCATAAATTGACAAATTAATATTATGTGTCTTTATTATACTTACCTTTCCTTAATATCCAAAGTGGTTGTATTTAGTATATGATGTATTGTAAAATATGATGATGTGTCATTTAAAAGTTTAAATCACTTCGTTTTTTATTATTATTAAAATAATAGTAGGTATTTAATATAAAAACGCATTAAATAATATTATATAGTATATACAATTTAGTATATAATATACTAAAAAATTAATAATATTGGATAAAAAACCCTACACATAATAAATTATATACAACCATATCGTATTTCTGAAAAATTAAAATACTTTACAAAAATTAATACATTTAATAAAACATTTAACTATAAGACTATTTTCTGATTTTATTCTAATATGTTAAAAAATAAATGAATTATAATTTGATTTTAGTTTGTTATTTACTTAATTATCATGTAGCATATTATATAGGTAGCATATTATAAATTGTATATATTACCAGAAATATATACAATTTACTATTAAGCCATTACTTATATATAATTCATATTTACTTTATATTTTATAAAATTTTAAAAGGTCAGACCTATCAGGTTATTATATAAAAAATGTTTAGGTATTAATTACCTATAGATTGTATGATTGTCACATTTAAATTCAAATTAATCGCAATTATCTTTTGATAGTTATTGACTGATATTTTTACTGAAAACACAAACATACATCAGTGTGCAACAAAGTGTGTTAAATGTTAAAATTATTATTTTAATATACTGGTTATTTTTGCTGTGGACGAAGCCTTATTAATTAATTAATTTAAAGAAACTATAGACATTTTACACTGGATAATTATACTAAATGAAAACTAATATACATAGGTATTCAATAATTTGAACAGTAATTATAATGTAAAAACAAGGATAAAAAATAAATCCAATCCTATGACTGAGTCACCACAGTGGTTTTTTCTTTAAGGATTTATAGAAGTCAGAAGTAATACTAAAAACCAATATTGGTATGTAGGATTTAGGAACATTTTTAACAATTTTAACACTAGTATATTATATTCTGAACTGGTTAATGTAGAAAATAAATAGATAAAATAGTATTAAAAGCCATTAATTTTGATATTCATTGATTACCTACAGTTATGTTATGTGATTACTAACTGCAGTATCTCAACTAGCTTAAACCGAAAACCAAAGATTTTACAATAAATTATAAATATTATATAATTTCTGTTCCAGGCAATATTTAATGTCAACTAAGACCCAACTGTTCAAGAGACGTAAATGTTTACTAAAGGGATTTGACACCGTGATTTTCTGTCTTTGTCAAAAGGGTTGTGCACTACTGCATCAGATCAATTGGTATGTTTGGCAAAGAACACACAAGTGCGTAGCCAGTAGATAGGCCTGGGGGCTTTCATATAATATGTGGTCTACTGGCAAACGCGTTCTACCGGCTGCTGTAGGATGCGGTCTACCTGCTACCGGCCGGTTTTTACATAGGCCTAAGTTTATCTTACACTTTTTTTTTCAGTCAACACTTTACCTTTATTGCCTTATACACAGATAACAATACTTTGTAAAAGTATGGGCTCAATAGCTCAGTAATAATTAACAATTTATAGTTTATACACTCAAAATGTTGGCAAAAGATTTTTATTTAATTTTTAGTAGTGATCAACCACAAATTTTTTAATTGGCAAATAATGAAAATTCCCAATGTCTTAAGTGTGGAAGTGCTATGAATTTATACCTACGCAAGGAGAGAGGTAAGGAATGGAAAATTTTACGTTGTAAGCGAAAGGGATGTCAAACAACACAAAGCTTAAGGTGAGAAAAGTATATTCTTATATTCATTTAGCTTATTTTATCATAATTGTGTATACTATTATAGGAAAGATAATGCTTTTTGGACTTTTATTGACAAAAATGGTCGTCTAAATTAAACCTATATATAACCTAACCTAAGCCTCAGTCAACAGTTAGAACTGGTGTTTTACTGGACTCAAGGTTTATCCAATAAAACAATTATGACATTAACTGGGAGATCGTCCAACACCGTATGTGACTGGATGAATTTGTGTCGGGATATACCAGTAAAAATGTTCGAAAAACGTAATAAATTTATTTTCGGTAGACCGCATACTATATTCGTAAATCGCCGGTAGACCGCATACTATACTTGTAAATTCACCGGTAGACCGCATACTATATGACAGCCAACACGGGACCCGATTTTCTCTCATAAAAAAAATATATTTATAATAATATACCTATTCACAGATATGTATACACATATTTACAACAGTATTATGCTAAGGCCACACAGAGAGATACGTACGATATATCTGCTATGCAAACGAAGAATAGTTTTCTATATTGACAACGTAAATGCCAAATGGCCACACAGTTTAATGTATGCCATGTTCGCTACGTCGGATACATCATACATCACAGCTAGGCCTTAATAAATTAAAATCAAAATATTTCACTGAAACTGTTTCAAATGTTTTGGATCCGCTAATAATCGACTTTTCTAAAAATTGTATATATACTGCAGTAGTTGAATAAGTAAAATCCGATTCGAAACAAACAAACACACTTTTTAAATTTAACATTCTCGATTTAAGTTCAACTTGTGATTAAAGTGCTGTGCAGCCTGTTATTAGTTTTCCTTGTATAGTTATTTCTGGAAAACATTAATGTTTTCAAAGAAGTTGGTATATAGTAAGTATCCTTGGTTGGAATATTCAGTTATGCTAAATCCTAAATGCCATTTTTGTAATTATTGTCGTGATTTTCTCTTCACCTAATAGTTTCTCAGTCCCAAACAGATCTTTCTAAATTGTTGAATCAAGTACAAATTTATCAAGTTTGATTAGAAAAATTTAAAAAAATAAGTAGGTAATTGAACGTTTTATTATAATTCTTGTACCTCCTGTATCCAAATGTGAAAATTTACCTCAGACTAATTATGAAAAGTCCTAGTCTAAATGATCTGATGTTACTTTCTATAGAAAGGGAAATAAATGGACAATTTATGCATAATCCATCGGCTGTTATTGACAAGTTTGCTGTCATAAAGGAAAGAAGATTGGAAAGTTTGGATATTGTGAAAATACATTATAAATATTAAATTGTCAATACGTATTCTGTAAGTTATGAGTATATTAATTAATAATTGTATTTGTATTTTGTAAAACTCTCTTGTATTCAGATAAGTAAAAATTGTATCTATTAAAACTATCTACTTATTTTTTTAGTTCACTTTGTTTTAAGCTTGGTTTGAAGTTATTAATTATTGATAAAAATAACTTGACAACTTTGAAATTATGGAAGGCTAATACAAAAATTGGGAAAAGTCCCCATTTTTGTCGGTAAGAAGGTTTATAATGGGCATACCCAAACAAGCAGATATTAAATAAAAATTATTAATCCTAAATAATATTTTTTATTACACATTTCAATTTATAAGATGTTTTATTAAATAACAACATAAAGAAAATAAACCATTCCCTAAGTATAATAGGTATATTCAAAAGAATAATATTATCTTATTCAGAGAATTGATATTCAACACTATTCTAGAGATGAATAAATATAAATACGTAAAAGTATTGATTTTAGTATAGGATTTTTTTTTAATTTTAATATATTGTAATAAGTACATACATGTAGTAATTCTAATACTTTCATTTTCTTCCTAGATATATTAAAATTAACCATACAAATATATAATCAAAATGTAATAAATCAGATCTGATTACTCAATGTCGTACTTGATAGTATAGTAACCATTTACTTACCTTACGTAAAGTTGATCTTCAAAACTTCTATAATACAATTTATTAACTGATCTTTTCCAAAAATCTTGATAAAAATTAGTTATAAATAACATAAAAATTAAATACTTTTCTGGTTTAAGCATAGGATTTATAGATAAATGTATAATATATATATATTAATTATATTTATCTTTGTTGTGTTATCACAAAATAAATGTATCTCTACTTCAAACAAAAAAAGAAAAATATTTGCATCTCATTTTGAAATTATCATCAAGTATATAGAATGTGGATAATTGCACGGAATCATAAAAATATCTTTAAGTTTTATAGTAGTATCTATAACATAACAATAAAAAATCAATTTAAAGAATATGATATATTTGATCATCACTATACAAATAATTTATATTCCGAGTACCTATGAAATTAGGAATAACCTTATTAATTTTAATAACAATATAAGTCATAGGCAGGGCCTGCACTTATAGCATTTGCTTATTTTTATGGTTTGACATAAAATCAAAGAGAGTATGGAAGTGTATGTTATGTTTCAACATGTTCAGTTAAGAAATTTGAAAGTCCTTTTTTTAAAGATTTGAAAAAAAGCTTATTTCCAGTTTTTCTGAATTATTTTTCAGAAAATCGATAAGAAATTCAATATTAAATGTTTTAATGTTTTCAAAAACTCAAAAAGACTTCAAATTTTTGATTTTTTTAAAGATGACATTTGTTTTTTTTTATGTATTTGAGTATACAAATCAAACAATAATATAGAAAATAATTGTGTTGATAATTTTTGTCGCTTATTTCAATATTTTTAAGTGCTTATAATGAAGTATTTAAGTGCATTTTTCAGCACATGTCAATACACATTTAATAAACACAAAAATATAGTCACAATGGATAAAATATGTGTAATTATATTGAAGAATGCACAATATTTTATTTTAACTGATAATTTGTCTCTGTCTTACATACAAAATCTATCAAAGATTGTCATCACCAAATTTCAAAACAAAACGCGGTGATTTTTATGGATAATTGATTTAGTGACAACTTAATCAACATATCCCATTACTTGGGTGTTAACACAAAATGTATAAACATATTATATCATTACAATATTATTCAATTATTTAATCTATCTTTTTTTGTTTATCTATTATAAGACTAACAATTTAACATTTTATTGATTATTATGTGACTTTAATCAGTGTTGCTAATGGTGTATGGTAATAATATACTAATATCATATAGGTAGCTTCAATATGTTGTATTCAACATATAGTTAAGTTATTTAACTTGTACATATTTACACAAAATATATTAAAGGCACTTAGCACTGCGGACCCCATTGCTTATGAGTTATGACCTATAGAGTAAAGTCAACCGCTACTACTGAATATTTTCACTTTAAACTATGTACCTTTGTATTAGATTTACGTAAATATTAACAATAAGAATCAATGAAATAGCATCAGAAGTAATTTTATAATACGACTATTTAAATTGGTAGGTATGTTTTACTGTATTCACATTCAACCATTTACTAGGTATCAGGTAAAATGTTTATTTTTCTAAAATAATATTTTAAATTTATACTGAAAATGAGTGGCTGGACATTTCAGGTAAATAGGTACCTATTTTAACCAACAATAACTTTTAAATCAATTTAACAGTGTATTAAAATGTAAAATAAACTATTCAATATCTGAAACGTTTAAAACCTGATTTATTTTGGAAAGAAAATATAAATAGTTGAACTTACTTTTCAAATTTACTTCTCGTCGGAAAATATGTAAGCACAACAGTTTTCACGTTTAACATTTATATTTACAGACATTGTCACACACGACTATGTGACATTTGAAAATTTTGAACGTAACACACACGAAAGAAAAATCTCAAATATGTAATGATTGTTTATTCATTATTGTCTACCCGTAAAAATAAAACAATATTAATAACGTACAATCGATTAATCAAAACACAACGTATTGTTATTTATTGTACAATATACGGCGTACATTCGTACATGAACTACAATGATAAAATATATTAAATTGTAAGAAAAATACTTTGGACGTAAACCATGAACATTGTATTGTGGGTAAGTATCACGATTTACGAGTTGCCGACAAACTTATTTAATTTGTCATGCTAAATAGTAACATCACTAACATCGACGAACTGAATATCGATATTTACATAGATGATAGATCAATGATCAATTTATATAATTGTAGAATAATAAATTGTTCTTTGATATCCACGGGCAGTGTTGCCAGATTAAAAACTTCATCCATTCTGCAATTGTATTATTTATGATATTATCTTAAACCCATAGATAATATTAATAAAGATCACGATTTAAGATAACGTTGTATAAACTTTATCGTGATAAAGATCCATAGACCTAGATAGTTGTATAAACTAATGGACAGCGATTAGGGAGAGAATTAGTCAGGGGCACGGTATAGAGTGAGCGAGAAAAGAAACGAAATGGTGTAAAATGTTTACGGTTCCTTATGCGGGCTCCTTTACTATTTATGTTCTTTACACGGACTATAATATCTTTACCACGATTTAAGATAATATACGATTTATGATATCGTTTCGATTGTTTCCACTCCATTATCTTAATTCTTAGTCCCTGGTAATAACCATGACAAAATATAGAGGATAGGTTAGGTCACGAATTAAGATATACGTATATCTTAATTCGTGGGTTAGGTTAATAGGTTAATTTAATGACGATATGATAATACGGGTAAGCAAGTGACATTTGCGCGGACTCGGACCAAATCTGGACTTTTGCGATCATACCATGTTGTTTATATCATAACAATAACCACAATCAATGATAAACCTTTTAAAATCGATTAATTTAAAAACTATTTCCAAAGTTTAAATATTTTCAATTTTAATCAGTTCATTGAATTGAGTTAACTCTGTAGTCTGTAATTTAATAAGCAATTGGTAGGTTCCAAGTAATAACAAATTGTTAACAAAAATGTCTTATGATTTTAAGAAAGACGAAGATGTTAAGGAATATATTAAAAACTTAGGGATTGAATATAGATTTGGCTGTTTCAGTGAAAAAGATGCACAAAGTAAATTCGGAAACTGTTATTTTATTCTTACTTTTTTTTTAAATATTTGTAGTAACAGAATTTGTTTCATTTAATGATTTGTAGCATGTCAGTTGCTTGGTGATTATTTAGAGACTATAGAAAACAACCCTGATAAGGCAGCCAAAATATATAAAGAAAATTGTGATGAACGGGACTTCGGTCGCAGTTGCTATAAGTATGCTTCCTATTTGGAAAAAAATAATTTGAAAAATCTCAAACCAGTAATTCCTGAGGTAATGAGAATATTGTTTTTAGTCAATACCTATCCAATAAAAGTTTTTTTTGATGTTTCATTTGTCATTCAACATTATTCTTGTGAAATATGTATTATATTTATAGATGATAAGATATTTTAAGAAAGGTTGTGAATATAATTGGTCTGATGGATGTTTTGCTGCTGGAATGAAACTCCGTTATCACAGTGACTCAATTACTGATGTTGATGAAAGAACAAATAGCTTACTTCAAGTAAGTTTTTTTTGGCAATACTCAATTTAAATTAAATTATTTAAATAACGAAACCTATCTGTCTTAGAGTTTGCAATACTTAGAAAAAGCATGTAACAACAGGCATTCAGAAGCATGTTATGTAGCCAGCAATATTCATTTTGCTGGCATTGAGGAAATTGGATTAGAACCTAATAAGCCCAAATTTTTAGAATACTCAATAAAAGCTTGTGATCAAAATGAATTGAAAGGTTGTGTTAATGCATCAATTATGTATAACAAAGGAGATGGTGTACCTAAAGATTTGGATCTTGCTCAGAAGTATAAAGAAAGAGCATTAGATATACAAAGACAAATCAAAGAAGAAAAAGGTATAAAGTTTAGTTAATAGTTTTACTATGATTGTTTTAAAATTATTGTTATTAGTTATCATTAAAAAACAAAAATGATGAGTTATATATTTGAAATAAATTATTCTGATTTATGACATTGTTCATTGATAATTGTTATTCATATTAATAAACAGCTAATTTATTGTTTATTAGACATTATTTTTGAAATTTTTTTATTTTAATTTACATTATGACACCTAATAGATTCGTTAAACTATACAAAAGAAAATACCAATTAGAATGTAATGAGTGTAAACATAATTTTTCACAAAATAATCTTTTATGATTGTATAAATAAGTCAATCATAATAACTTTAATAAAATTATTCTGTTTTCAATATTTCTAACAAAAAAAGGGGAAAAGTAGACAAGTAATAACAGCTCAGCAGTACAGGGTACCTTAATCGGAATGAGATCATGACCAGTCGTGCATTTAAAACAACTTCCTCCACCTCATACCGTTGTAGCCACTACCACTTTTGCATACAGAAGGCGTGCGGCAAACCAATAAGAAACCAGCTGCGCGTAAAGGACGCTAAACAGTCTGCCGCCCGGTCATGTTCTTATTCCGATTAGAGTATAGCTGTATAGGTGTTTGGTGTATCTCGCCATTAAGAAATTTAGTGTAACGTATGTGTTAAATTTGAATACAATGATCAATCATTGCATACAAAAAAGTAAAAACTATTCTGGGCAAAGACAGCCTATATTAATAAGTATATTTTTTGAAATATTTATGTTACAATTTTTAATACAGGAGGTTGAATTAATTTTCAGTGAAAATACCACATTTATTATATTATTAATATTTAATTATTATAGAACATATAACATATATATCATGTTTGGTATTGTTATTAACTTATGAGTCAATACTGACTTTCTGTAGAATGTTGGAATACGTTTGTGGTATACTAGTGCACAACAATTTAAATTTCTACAATATAATTATTTTTTATTTATTAATAAAATACTCAATTTTATTATTGAAATTATCTGTTCCACGTACGTGCGTGTTTATGATATGGTTTATTGATGTATTTTCTGCGATTCGGGAAAAAATAATAATGTATATTGTATAGAATAATATTATTATAAGTAAAATAATTTTAATAATTTTTTTATGTTTATCTATTAACTGTTTCAATGTTTAAACCAGAGCTTAGCGCCCGAATCATTTACTAATTGACATATCAATTAAAATATATTTTCAAACAAAAAAACAACAACACTATAATATATACATTCCTACTTTGCTCTACTTGATAGCTTTTTAAGTTATTCTTCCCTCAGAATCTAAAAAATATTGTTACACAGATTTTAATTTTATTGTTGTTACAAGTGACATTCCATAACTTTATAATATTTATAACCTTATAAAAATGTAGTGTTATTAATTTCCAAGGAAACAAGTAGTAGATAATGTAATATTTATACTAACAGATTATAAAACAAGTTGACAAATTTAATTTAATTAAAAACTCATTGTTGTCATTTAATGATAAATATATATAATATAGCTATATTATTTATAAAATAGTTAAATCTGTACAAGTTAAAACTAGTTAACATTCAATTATTTACAGAAAAAATATACACATCCAACATTTTGATGATTGTCATAATAACAAAAAATAAAAAAAACATTGCTCACTTTTTTATTTATCTCTTATTTTTTCTTCTATTAATAATATTGGGCCTTGAAGGAGATTGTTCAATTTCAGCAGACCTAATTTTCTCATCAAATTCCTTACAGATATCATTAAACATTTCTCCATTTTTGGTAGCCATCATAACAATGTGTTTTTCAAAAGCTTTGGGTACTAATGTTTTCAAAACGTTCAAGTCTTCATTGCTCACTTCACCGCGATCCAACCCTAAAGTGAAACCCATAGTTTTCAAAATTTCAGTGTCGTCAACCATGCTAAATTTATCATTGAAACTCATTCCGTATTGTTTTTGGTCTTCTGATATTTCTACTTCAACAGATGTATCTTCATTCGCACTAATTGCCATAAAGGGTAGATTAACAAATGTGTTATTAGGTGGAGGACCAAATTCATTTTCCATATCTTGATTACGTTTCACTAAACGTTTAATAGCTACTTCTTGCATAATGATCTCTTGAAGAGCTAAAAGTTTTCTTTTTACACTATTAAGGCGATTTTCTTTTTCTTGAACAAGATATACACTGTTTTGTATTGATCCAGTTGGTAACCCTTTCCAGGTTATATCTTTTTTATTCTTAGCAATTATATCTAAAGCCATTAATACATTCAAGGCATCATACACACGGCGTCTAATATTTTTTTGATCATATAAAAAGGTTGGGCTATTACTGTTGCCCACACATTCAGCCACTAATTCATCTGCCACTTCTTTGTACGTGGTAACCATTTTAGTCTTAACTTTATCACATACTCTTTTGGAGAAATGTCTCAAACCTTTGTTAGCTTTTATAGGCCGAACTTTAAATGGGCTTTTATCATTAAATGTAGAACGAAATTCATTCGGAGTTAGCTGCATAGGCAAATAAGAAATCTTAGTAGAATCAAGAAGTTTTTTAGTAGTTTTGGTCATACGCCCTTCTAGTAAATCGTTCAAAATGTCTGTTCGTACGACAACATCAGAAGAGTTGACATCATTATGCAATTTGCTTTTACTGGGTTCTTCATGTCTCATGTCTTCTATGAATTCTAAATCACTACTACTAGATTGATCTAAATCATCACCACGGACAACAATGACCTCGGGATCTTCTTGATATTCACAATTTACTTCCAAATCATCATAGCTTGAATCAGACATAGGTTCTTCTTTTATCTCTGATGAACTGTCATCAAAGAATTCTGGAGAAACAGTGATGATTTCAGTATTGTTTTCTCTTAAATCGCTCATTCTAATAATTTTTCTCATTGGCTTTTGTTGCTGTTTTTCAATAAGATCCTTGACTTCTGGTTTTCTGTGGCCACCTTTTACAACATTACGATTTCTAGTTGGTAAATGGACAACTTGAGAGTTAGCGCAAGGATCTTTTACTACATACTTCACTGTGCCAGACATGATGATATCAAGTTGATTTAATAAAAAATCTGTAAAAAATTTAAAATAATTATATAATATTTTTAGATGTACCTCGGTACTCTACAACATAATTTTTTATTTTGAGTTCTTATTGACTCGCATGATAAATCTTGGCAGAACGCATATTGAGTAAGGTCAGAATATGATGTTAACAATCTGTCACATGTTTGCAAAAAATGATTGAAATAAATTGAAATTCGATATTAGAATGAATCTGAGGTTTTCTGATAGAAAAAAACCCGAGGGTGGCATAATCTGTGGACTGCAGACGAATGACAAAGTGTGCCTTCGTCATTTTGGAGGTCTCGTGGCTCTTTTTTTTTATCCACGAGGGTAACTCTAACCGTGCGTGCCGTATACACCGTGAAAGTGTTCTATATATAAATATATGTAATAAGTACGTGGTATAACACGGTGTGAGCGATTATATAGATATGGGAGCGACTAAACTATCGAGGGGACGACTGGAAATCTAGATTTAGCGGCTCTGAACGTTAGGGGGACGGGGCCGTGCGGCGTGAAGATCGAAATTTGAAAAAAAAGCACGCGACAAGTCCATCCGGGACGATATCCGGCACCGGTTTCGACGTACCTGGTTGTGCTGAGACTGCTCGACCGCATAGCCCGGGCGTGAATTTACTTCGACCAGAGCCGTTGCGAATTTGCGACGGGTCGGCGTTGATAGGTCAGGACTGTCGTCGGAACTATGGGGTCTGGGAATATTGACACGGAAGTGGAATCGGATATTCAGATCCCGGACCCGGACGGCGGCGAATAATACGAAATACGAATTACGAACGTGCAAACAAATTTCCTCGCATTTCATGGAACAGTAAAACCTGTAACCACGACGGGCGCGGGCTGTTATCACAACGTAGTGCGAGACCTCGCCGTTATCAAACCACTCATGACTGCGCCAGTCGCCGATGTTGTTGTTGTTGTTGTTGTTGTTTACGCCGCTCACCGCCAACGTTGGACGGAGGAGTCACACGCACGCACAGGCACCGACCGGCACGAAGACGGGGGGAGGGGGATCGGGCACCAGTACGCCGCCTGCCACATAAAACCGAAACCCAAAATGGCCGACCGCCGGACGGTCACAACGACGCCGCAGTAGCCTTTTTCGTCGGAACATAACGCGCCGCGAGCTTTGAACGCCGTCCGAACAGCACGCGAAGCACCGAGCACGACGCACTGGGACAGTGGTGAGTACAGCCCGTTCGCGACCTCGTCCGCCGTTTTCCGGTCGCCGGCGTTATTTTTTGGTTGGTATGGGGACGGGAGGCCGTCGGCCAACACTGGGACGACAATGCTGTACGGGCAAATGTTTTATCATATTGGCAACTTTGGTTCCGACCGTTACAGGTTGTCCATTTTTCGGCGGACACGGACGGACGTTATTTTTTCTCGCCCGCGCCACTATATTGCGCGTGTAAACGTGAATTTCATAATTTGTTCGGTGTCGCCCGACCACTCCAACTGCGAAGTGCGCGAAGCTCTTCCGGGCCGGTAGTCGCGATTCCGGACGGTTACTGTTCCCGGCGGAGTGCTGGCGCGACGCCGCGCCTAGACACAACAATTTCAGTGCCCGTTTTCAGTTTTTCATTCTCGACGTCTTTACAGTAACAGCCATTAATTCCCACCGACGACTTGACGTGTGTTCGCCGGCCTCGGGTCGTTATGAAATCGGTGACGATACGTTACGCGTACCGTTCGCTGTAACGGCGGGCGACGGAGATTTTTAGAAGAATGATCAATTCGTTTTGCAGTTTTTGCCGGTTTGTCGAGCTTTTGGTTTTTTCTTTTCGCGATTCGTCCGTCACGTCGATAAATTTGTAATATATTATATATGTTGTTGTTAATGGCCATAACGGTGTGGAAACACGGTCGTTGTTGTTGTTATGCGTATGCCCTCGTAGTTTGTGTCAAAGACTGTTCTAGGTGTCCGATAGATTTATTACACCCGATCACGGCGACATCATATTTATTCAGTATAAATGTATGATAAACCTTGAAAAATTTCATAATTTTCACTATTATTTATTGTTAATTTATACCGCGATAAACGATTTCTTCCAACAATAAAATCAAAAAAGTCTGTTTATTGTTAGTGATTCGTGTTGGCGGTGGTTAGATATCCATCGATCCCATTTTTCCCTCCAAAAATATATTTATCGAAAATCGGACTATTGTTTTTATTAATAATAATATTTTTTTAGTTTTGCGTCTCATGTGTATTACACTCAAATACCTTCATTAAAGGTTTCGGCTGTAGGTACATAGTTTTAGTCTAACCGAATATGTTTGGATTTGTTAAATTTTTTTTTTAATTTGTTTTTTTATGTTAGGACTATGTCCCAATAATTTTCTCGTTCGACTGCAAATATTAGAATTTTTAATATTATTTACATAATATATTCTGTTATTTTTTAAATCAATTTATAATTTGTTTGAACTGTTATGTACTATTATTGAACTTCTATTGCAATTTACTGTCATACTACTAATCCGAGGTTTTCAATCCAGTATAATATATATAAAAATAGGAATAAATTCCTGTATGAGTTAAGTACATTGTTTTCAACTGATATGAGTTGAGAGTTTATGTCATTTAGATTTTAAATAATTAAAACTGCTGCCTACATGGTTCCAATCTCATTATTAGCAATGTATTTTTAATGATTGTCTAATAAAAATAGTATACAATTAATTAGGTCAATCTTATCAGTTTAAGTTCATTAAATTGTTAACTTTAAAATTAGTTTCTTGCGGTAACTAACTGAATTTCTGAATTTTTTTTAGAAATTTAACAAATTAGGAAGTTATCATGGCAACTGATCTAGAACTTGAAAGGTCTTCAACAACGACATCAAATACATGCTTAATTTGTGATGGTAGCACAGGAGTGTCAGCTCGAAATGCCATCTCTATATTTCAGCACCGTGTGTCATCTTCAGATCGTACTGTAGTTAAGGTAATTGATGGTGTCCTTGGTATAATACTCTCTTCAGAAGATGTACATTCCATTGTTGTGTGCCGTCGATGTTTTAAATCTTTGAATGAAGTGGATGAACTTGAAGATCGGTTAGCTGACATTAAATTAGAGCTTACCTCTCAATATCAACGTACACTGAAGTAATATATTGAAAAAAAATAATTTATATATTATGTATTTTAATGAACAATTTATTATTCTAGGAGTAAATCTGAAGGTTTAGATATACATACAATAGACACTATTGATACTGAACTTGAAGTTGATACACCAAAACCGGTTAAAAAACGAGGACGGCGTCCCAAGATTAAGGAAGAATCTATTGATATACCTATTTCTAACGAAGACATTTTACATGATGATATTGATTTAAAAGAAATCGAAAAACAGCAAAAGTGTTCATCAGTAGATAATTTAATTGAAATGTTAGAAGAAGATGGTAAAGATAACAATTTGGTTTCAATGAATATTGAAGAAGAGTGCTCTCAAAAATTGATCCAACCTGCGGATATCAAACAGGAATCTATTTTACATGCTGAGATGGAAAATATTGATGAAGATGATGATCTAGATGGCAGCGCAATACTTGATGAAGATGATTCAGATTATGAAGGAATTGATGATTCCAAAAATGATGATGCTGAGTCTGGTAGTCCAAAAAAACAAAAAATGGCTAAAAGTTCCCTAAAGAAAAAAACTCCTGAAATTCTCATACCGCAAATGGTAAGTTTGTATGACCATATTTTTTTTTATAGTATTACTTGAAGATTAACTATCTATATTTTATTCTAATAGTTGGTTCATCATGATGGAGATGTTTACACTTGCCTGCTGTGTAGTGTAGATAATAAATTTACAGCAGATGCTAGAGGTATTGTGATTCATGCCAAAAATGTCCATCAAATCAAGTTATTTATTTGCGATATATGTGGGCAAGAGTTCCTTAAAAGGTAATATAGAAATTATACAGAACTACCTATCCTTTATGAGGGTTTAACATAATTTTATAACTAAGAACACTAGTCTTAAATAAATTGATACCTATTAACAATAAAAAATTACAATTATTTAAATTTTTTTTACAAAATGATTAAGTTCACATGTCATGTCCTGATGACTCATGTACTTAAAAATAAATATTTATCACTTGCAGTTCCTGAAAATAGGTTATAAGGCTCAGAATTTTACCTACTTACATTACATTACCTATCTTTTCACAACTCAAGTATTAGGTGTATTAGCTTATTGGCATGGTGTCTAGTCTATAGAGATGTTTTGGTGATGATCTTTTTCTCTTTCGAAGGAGGCAGTCCTAGTTTCAAGTGAATAAATGGCCAATATACTTATCAAACCATCCTTGTTTAAAACTAGTCATCAGAGTACTTTATTTGTAAATTACGTGATTATTATCTATTAAGATAAATACTTAAGTGGTGAGATCCCAGCTTTATAGATGAGTTAAATTATTTAAAATGTATTAAATCCCTTTTATACTTCATAACAACTTCTTTTCATGAAAAATGAGTTAGTTTGAACGATTAATAAGCTACCTTTAAAGCAGAATAAGTATTGGGTTAAAGACTATCGTACTGATAATAATACAGTATAGTAATACATGTATTGCAATGATCAGATATTTTGTTTCACTCTTCGCTTTTGTGACATAGTTTATTCGGTTATTAACATTAATTTCTAAAAGTTTTCTTTACTATTACACTTCAAACTATAGTTTATACAAAATTATTATAAAAAGTTGTTAGGTTTTTTTTTTTATTAATATTAAAAAAATAGAAACATTTAAAATCTGTTTTCAAAATAATAATTTTTTATTTTTGTTTATTTATTTAAGCTAAGTAAGTAAATATTGAGACCAGTTTTGTTTAACCTTTTGACGAGTGAATTAATATGACGGTATAGGCAACTTCTTATACATATGGAAAATAATAATTGTAATAAATATAACAATTATGTTCTAATCTAGTTAACATTTTTAGAAGAGTTAGATGACAGATGGCAGCACATATTTCATTATAGGTTCGAAATGTGTATAAAAATAATTAAAATCACTAAAATTCTATAAACAGCCTATATTCGTCAACAGATTAAGGCAACAAAGGGGATTATCGGGAATAGTGGCAGAGGACAGATTATAATAACTTTCTGAGTATGTGTGTGGAAATTTGAATAATAAATGCGGGCATGGGTATAGTGCAGATATTAAGGTCATTGTGTAAAGTAAGATTACTAACATACTATGGAGCTTTTGTTATTAGCCTTAAATTAATTGACTGAAATTATTGAAATATATTTAGGTTTGATATTTTGGCATAGTCAGGCGAATAATTTGTTTGTATACGAGTAATTTGTTTTCTAGTGAAATATTTGACCTAAAGAGATGCCTAAATTTATGTAGTTTGAGGTTTAAGGGTTTTCTTTTGATTTTTATGTGTTGCCTTGATTAGCCTTTTGTCAAGATAAACACCTAAATATTTGACCGAGTCTTTCTTTGGAATTATTTGTTCGTTTAAGAACACTGAAGGATTGTTGTTGAGGCGTAGACTAAAAGTGATGCGGATTGATTTGTCCTCATTTATATTTATTCTCCATAGTTTAAACCAGGTTTTTTTGTAGCTGTGTTTATATCTAGGTTAGTGGAAATTACACCTGTATCAGCTGTAGCTAGGCTAGTGTTGTTAGAAAGGGGAATATCGATTGTGAAAATATTGTACAGCTTAGGGACAACAATATTCTGCCTTGAGGTACACTTGCTTTGATGGGATGGACTTTGGTTAGGTATAAAAGTTTGTTTTTAGCTAATCTAATATTTTGCATGCTTTGTTCTAGACCTGAACTGATGAAACATCTAGAACATCATGCAAATAGTGAAGATGGTAACTTTGTTTGTGACATTTGCAGTAGAGTATTTACCAATGTGCGTATGTTCAGGGTACATAAAAAAATGCATATGCCACAATCTAAAAATCATACTTGTGAAACTTGTGGCCGGCAATTTGCGTAAGTAAAGTTTATTGATCATATTTATTTCTAACAATTAGTGTTAAAATTAATTATTCTATAGGTCACGGAACACATTAGAAGAACACAATAATACACATACAGGTGTGCGTCCATATCGTTGTGAAATTTGTGGTAAAGATTTTACTTCCAAGTATACATTTAAAGCACATGAAAAGGTACATACCAATCGTGAACGAAACTTTACTTGTATTAACTGTGGTAAAGCTTTTCTTACTGAGCAAAATCTGATACATCATGAACGAACACATTCGGGACTTAAAAATTATGTATGCCAAAAATGTGGTAAGTGTACAATTAAGTATATATTTTCGGTACTCGTATAGTATGCTAGCTACCGTAAAAAGCTTCCTACCTACTAAAAAAGTTGATGGTGGTTAACCATTTTTACATACTGATTAATAACAATAAGTAAAAATATAACGTATATAAGAGTAGGTAGGTATATTTTCCCTAGGTAGCATACTGCATTTATGCAGTTTTTGGGTAGATAGCATACTACATAAATAAAACTAATCAAAAAATAATCGTTATCCATTTTAAACATTTCTTAGGTATAAACTACTAATCACCCAATATGTACAAATTATATTTATTGTTGTAGATTTGTATCTTCTCAAATGTTTTCATATAATATTCATTCTTATCCCTTTTTCAGATAACCTAATAACTTTTTTTTTTAGATTGTTAATATATTATTACTGAGCACTGATTATATTATTTTATTTTGTTTCATGTTTTAATTTTGATTACAACTAATATTATTTATTAATTTTAGGTAAAGCTTTTGGCACTGCACGCAATTTAGAAGTGCATTATGTTGTACACACAGGTTATAAACCATTTATTTGTCGTATGTGTGGCAAAGCATTTGCTAGAAAAGCTGAGATTAGGGATCATGAGCGTATTCACACCGGAGAAAAGCCATACCAGTGTGAATTCTGTGGAGCAACATTCAGGTATAATTTGTTAATTATGATATGTTTTATTTTATCAAATATTAGACAAAAAATATTCAAATTTTATTATTCACACATCTAGTCAAAGAAGTAATTTGCAATCTCATAAACGAGCTACCCACTATGACGATAAGCGTTATAAATGTACAGATTGTGGTAAAGGTTTTAAGAGGCGTCGCTTATTAGACTACCATATGAAGGCAGCACACACTGGAGAAAGACCATTCAAATGTGATGTCTGCCAAGCATCATTTATTTATCCAGAACATTTTAAAAAACATGCACGCATTCATACAGGAGAAAAACCTTATTTATGCGAAGTAAGACCAGTGTAAAAATATTTCTTTTAAAATTACAATATTGAAATTTTGTTTTTAAATTTATTAAATTAAGGTTTGTGGTAAAGCATTCAACAGTAGAGATAATAGAAATGCTCATCGTTTTGTGCATAGCGACAAAAAGCCCTACGAATGTTTAGTTTGTGGTGCTGGATTTATGCGTAAACCATTACTTTACAATCATATGACTCAAGCTGGTCATTTGAATGATACTATTGTTGTTAATCAACCACGGCTAGCATCTAGTCCCGTAACCATACAAGAAATTCAAGAAGACATTCAAATGCCAGTTACCGATACTGAAATGGAACTGGCCATGGTGGTTGATTCTGAAGGAAATCAAACAGAATTAGTTAGTATTCAAATTAAACTGATTAGATTAAATTACAATAATTAATTTAATGTATCAAAAATGACAATTTAGCGTGACATGACTGAAGAGGAAAGAAAATTGTTTGCTGGAGAATTAAAAGAGCACATACTTTTACCAGGCAAACAAGAAGACCTTGGAAATGATTTAAATTCTGTTGAGCAAATACTTGTTGATAATAAATATCAAGTAATTTACCATTTTAGATTCAATGCTTTTGTTCTTTTTATAATTATCCCATATTATAGATCCAATACACAACGACTGACCAACATGGTGATGTTCATACGATGTTGAACATGGATCATCATGGAGATGACGGGGATGTGGATGTTGGACACATGGAGACTGTTACTGTCAGTGTTGGTGGTCAAGAACATCGTCAATTAATAGTGCCAGCCACTCGTCATATAACATTGAATGAAAGTGATGCTGCGGCATTTGCTGAACATGCTACTATAAATGGTGAAAACGTGCAAATAGTACAGATACAAATACAGGATGATGACGGAGAAGACCAAAAACATTGGTTCAACATTATTCAACCACAGCAAGGATAACAAAAAAATTTCTAAAAACTACAATTTTAATTACTTAGTACTAATTTTAAGTATGTAATATAAAAATATATATATTTATATAATGATGACTGAAAACTAATTTTTCAAGTCTTAATATTTATCTTCATTTTAACTAAGTTTTAGCATATGCAATATAATGATTTTTATTTTATGTTCATATTATTTACATTAAATACATTTTCTGTATTTATGAATTTAACTTGTTGATCATTATATACAGGGATTATAGTTGGTTGACTTTAAGTTCATTTTAGAATATGTTATTTTAAGATGAACTTGACTTGCTGTTGCACTTAAAATTAACTTGTGATATAACCTCCTATATTTTCCTTATTTTTAATTTTAATACAACTTAAATGATTTAGAAGTAAAATTATTTTGTTCAATTTTATACTAATAAATGTCAGAAAAATTTTTTATTTATTTATAATTTATATTATCTATTCTTTTTTTATTAGCACCTATATGTCTAACATTGACTACTGTACATTACAAAGAAAAAAATTAAATTAAATTTCATTTTAATTTAGATAAAAGTATAAAACATCAATATATTATGTACTTGATTGTTGATATAGTATTTTACATACTATCAAAGTTGTAATCGTTTGAATAATAAAAACATAGGGATTATTCATGTTTTTTTACGTTTTATTGAAAATATATGCATTATTTTGAAACATGATCCTTATTTTTATAGCTTGTACACAGTTCCACACTTGGACATATTTATTTTTCATAACCTTTGCCCATTTAACATTCTTAAGAAATAAATCTGAGTATAATGTACCTAAATATCGATACAAAATGATCAGTCAAGAAGACATATGTGTTTGGTATAAATACTAGTATTAATAATCAATGGTATGGTTAGGTTAAACCTATGAACTATGTATGCCAACAATTTAGTTTTTTTTTTTTTTGAGCATTTTAGATTACCGATGTAACAATATATTTAAATATATATTTAACTATATATAAGTATATAAAAAGGTAGTTGTAAGAAAAAATTATTTAGCTTTATTAAATTAGGTATTTCAGTTAAAAGTATTAATGCATAATATTATACTAAACTTTAGAGGACTATAGTAGTTGATAACCTAGCGAACCAAAATTGATTATTTGACTGTCAAATTGTTCAGAAAAACAACTTTGCCAGAATCCATCAAAATTATAGTGGTTACCATTTGGAAAAATAAAGTCAATTTTATTATTGGTACAACTGCTTGTTTAAAAATGTTATAAAAAAATTGCCTGTTAAAAATAAAGAAACACGTCTTTTTTTGCTTTAACGAAATTCCATATCATTGATCCATAATTGTTAAAAAAAAAATTCACGTACAATGACATAAGATCACAGATATCTATATTATATTATCTATAATATAGATATCTGTGCATAAGATACACTCAGTATATTTTTTGTATACTAAACAATTATACAATAATATAAAGTCGTTAATATGTAATGATACAATTATTTTGAAGTTAAAGTTGAAAGGGGGCCCATTAAGTGTATAGTGTCCTGGGGCCCAATTGATCCTTAATCCGGGCTTGATAGCAATAAATAATAAATAGTGTATCACTTTTTGCATACATTTTAATTTACAATCTTTTTTCCTCGCATCAATTTTTTTTAGGTGATTTATGCAGAGCTATAGCCTTTATTGTAAAATCGCGCCATGGCCCCCCTGGACTCCCCTTAATCCAGGGGCGGGTTTTATCACTCACCAAGGGGGGAGGGGGCTAATAGAGGTTCAAGAATTTAATTAGTTGTTTTTTAAATCTATATAAAATTTAAAATTACAGATTATGTTTTTGAGTCCCTCATAAGTAAATCATTTTTTTTCTTCACAATAGTGACAAATTTTAAATAGTTTACATTGGTATCAATATTTATCTGAAGCCATTTAAAAAATATAGATATATAATTAACAACAAAAATTAGCTATTTATTTATAAAAAAAATATACATAAAATAGATATTACATTATTAATTCCATATTTCTTTTTTTAACTTTTGAAAACCGTTCAATGATATTATCTGTTGATACTTCTTTTTCCTTATGAACATGAAGTAAAGCTAAACCATTCAATCTATCTTGACACATTCGTGATCTTAACCAATCCTTTAACCTAGATTAAACATCATAGAAAACATTTTAGTAGAAAAATAAGATTATTTGGTTATATTAATTTAATATTATAATTTTAAATGTAGATAGATATACCTGCGCAAAGTAGAAAAACTTCTTTCAGCTGATGCAACACTGATGGGTAGACAACCAATAATCAAAAGCATTGTTTTAATATTTGGGAATAGTACATCCTGACAATGATCCAAACCATCTATGACAGTAATTGGTATAATATGACCTCCTTGAAATTAAATATAAATAATTTTAGTA
This sequence comes from Metopolophium dirhodum, assembly GCF_019925205.1. Lineage (NCBI taxonomy): Eukaryota > Metazoa > Arthropoda > Insecta > Hemiptera > Aphididae > Metopolophium > Metopolophium dirhodum. The sequence continues at coordinate 35,374,050 of NC_083563.1, read as the reverse complement.
TAAATAATACTAAAAAAATAAATAATAGATTTTATATTTACCTTCATTTTTAACTCTGGTCCATTTGACAATCCATAATTCAAGTTGAAGGTTCTAAAATATTATTTTCTATGGTGTAAACAGTATTTTGTTCATTTTCAGATAGTTGAGAAGTAGATGGAATCGGAATATTTATGTTTTCTATTTTATTACTTGGTTCTAATAAAATATGTTTTTTGTTAAAAAAATGTAGAAATATTTACATGTTTTCTTTTTGCGGTTGTAGTTGTTTTAGTATGATCTCCATCTGAATTGCTCATTGTGAAGATTATCAGAAACGCGTCGTTAACGATCGAAAATCGGACTAAAACTAAACACTAAACAGTAAACAGTAAACACTAAACACTAAACGAACTTATTATTCAATCGAGCTAATAATACTCCGACCGTTGATGTTTACTCGTCGAGCGTCGATGGAAAAAAGTAATCGTTATCTGCATTCTGCACTGCAGTCTGCACTTCTGCAGACTGTCGTTTGAATTTCGGGCTATTTTTGTACCATTTGCTCGATTCTCGTAATAAAGGAAGATAACCAATTCTTTATAAGTTATACATATACATTATATATATATTATATATATAATTATTACTCCAATAAAAAACCCCGTATTATCTATACATGACATCTTCTTCCAACTAATCAATAAACACACCATACACACATCTGTCAAAAACAAAATCACATACCCAAACCATCCCACTTGGTTTTGGAAAATCAAAGTCAATACTGAGCTTCTACAACTTAACAAACACGACACAAATCCCAATATTATCACCTCGCAATTTTATGAAATTATCCAAGACAAATATTCACACTTCGAAAAAATATACACTGATGCTTCTAAATCCACTCAAGGTGTTGGATTTTCAATAATCCAAAAAAATATCACACTCCTTCACAAGCTCCCACCGGAAACTTGTATATTCTCGGCTGAATCTCAAGCCATTAATGAAGCTATCATATTAGCCAATACTATCAACTCAAACCACATTCTAATTTTAAGTGATTCACTCAGTGCTTTACTTGCCCTTCAAAACCCACTACCCTCAAACGAAACTACCCAAAATATCCAAATAATATTTAAATCGACCACCAAAAACATCGAATTTATGTGGGTTCCATCACACATTGGTATTACTGGCAATGAAATGGCTGACAAGGCAGCTGACCTTGCAACCAAAATTATCCTCCACCCAACAATTTCCGACCTACCGACTAATGACATTAAATCATCCATCAAACGCAAAATACATGCTAGATGGCAAAATCATTGGGATGCTATTCCGCCTACCAACAAGCTGAAATCAGTCAAGAAAGACACAAAAAAGTGGAACCCACCGTACTTCCTCAACAGACGCCAAGAAGTTGCCATCACAAGATGCAGAATCGGACATTCCTTCACAACCCACGCTTTTCTCATCAACAAAAACCCACCTCCCACCTGCGACGAATGCCATGCCGACCTCTCAATACAACATATCATCCAGGATTGCTCAAAGTACAGGGACGCAAGAAACAATCTAGCTATACCACCGAATATGGATGAAGCACTAAACGAAAATAATATTTTTAAAATTATCTCTTTTCTTACTCAAATCCACCTAATAAACAAACTTTAACAATGTAAAAACCCTTTCCGTAGTCATTAAGCTATACAATTTTTTTTTTTTTTGTCTTGTACTCTTAATTCAAGCTAGGCTAATGACCTGTGATGTCGAAGCCTTATTTTCCTAATAAAAAAAAAAAAAAATTATTACTAACATTATTAAACTGGGCTCCACGTGGAGCCATATATTATATTTTCATAATAATATTACACGTCATGTCAGACGTCAGTCGTCGAACGTAAAACAATCCAAAAATAGCTTGAAGCCTAAATATTCAAATATCCATAAATAATCATATTCATCATTAATCATCAATGACGATTGATGGTATTTTATAATGATTATTAATATATCAATATAATATCATAATACTCGGCTTTGTAAAATAGTTGGCTTAGTCCCAAGGGGGGGGGGGGGCTATAGCCCCCTTAGCCACCCCTGCCTCAATCCGGGCTTGAATTCCCCACGGCCCACTGCCTATTGTAGTATTGTACGACAGATACTATACCTACAGGCTACAACCTGCTACTGTGATACTACCTAATATTATTTAAATATTTAACTTTATTAAATTTAATATTATTTATCAACCATTGTGTTTCGGTTTACACGCCGAACAAAATACATCGACAGTCAAATACTACGAAAATCGAACGGAACGATAATATTCGTTGTAGAGAAAATCGCGTGGGAACGACTGTTATCCAATGCCGTGGTTACGGAGGTTCGTTGGAATATTTTGTTTCCCACTCCCACCGTGATATTGCTTATTGTTCTGTGGTGCCACTACTGCGAAAGCCTCGTGACTTGTAAATAATAATTGTAATGTTTAGTGATAACGATAAGTGATTTACCATTTACCAATTTTGTTTTGTAACCGCACGGCGCACGTTACATTTGATGTCCACCGCGTTTTTGTCGTTATTCGTAATATAATTTTTAGTCGTCGATCTATAATATTATATAATATAATATTTCATAGCGATTTAGTTGGATCTATATTGTACATCATGTCAAATGGGAATGAAGAAAAGTTTGATTCAATGCTTCTGGCATTGGCGCAGCAGCACGAGAAAGGAGTAGAACAAGTAATTGGAAAAAAACATTATAAAACTCATGATTACCTATAGGTCGTTTACATTAGAAACTTCTTTTTTATTTATTGAGCCGTTTTTTTTGTGAAGAGAAACTAATATATTTTCAACGATAAACAATTCGGTTAAAGTTGTTGAATTTGATAGTATTTTTTATTTTTAAAAAGTAGTAAACTATTTTTTTTTGATCAACACTTATGTAGGTAATTTATGTGATGTATTCCTTTTCGTAAGCATTTGTGATGATAACATTTCTTTACTTTAATTTATATTTTTATTTCATTACTTAGTTACTTACCTATAACATTATATTATTGATTTTTCTATTGTTAATTCAATAGGTACTCATGTTGCTATAGTAACATATTTAATATAATATAGTGAAATCTCTAAATTTCAGACACTTGCGTGTCCGCTAATCATAGGGTTCAAGTTTGTAGTTGGTTCCCAAGACAACGTCTGCTATTGGGAGATGTTTGTTAGGCAAACACTGTAATTAAAAGTAGATAAAAAAGGTGAACATAACCAAATTATACTTAACAATAAGTAGTGTAATGTTTGTATTAATGAAAAATAAAAATTAAGTATGGAATTATAACGGAAATATTATGAACTTGAGGCCAGTGGTGTAACAAACTCAAATTTTGTCAGTCAAACATTTTTTTCCAATTCATCTGTGTCGGTCTGCATTTACTGCTGCATCCACCAGTTGGCCATTATACATAAACACCTTTGTGTTTATCTCTCCCTTAAAAATTGTTACTTACATATTAAACTGATATAATTCAAACAGTGATGAGGTGGAAATTAGTAATTATTACTCGCAGAAACCATAACTAAAAGTTATGTGACAAATAATACTATATCATAATATAATTTAATTTTCTATTTTGTTATAATTAGAGACCGGATTTATATAGGTACTCTTAAAAACTTAAAAATAAGATGTTTCTATGCTCTATAATTTCATCAAAATAATCTTTTATATGTAATAATATTCTTTTTCATAAAAATGTTTTAAATACTGAAAAACAAATAAAAGTAGCATTTTTATCTAGATTCATTTTTAGATTCTGAGCGAAGTGATGAATGTATTGATTTTACAATGATGTGTGTTTTTTTTATTTTTTATTTTTTATTTTTTTTTGTGTCTCATCACTTTTTAGGATAATAAAAGTGCTTGGATTTTCTTCAACAGTAACTTTTCTGATAGGAAAGTAAATCTAGTTGGTACTTTGAAGGGGGGGGGGGGGGTCAAAAGTAAAAATTTCTCAGTAATTTTCAAAACAAAAGGAAAAACGGGAATTTTACGCAAAATCTGTATTCGAGAAAATTAATGTTACAACTTTAAAACAAATGACCGTAGGTACATGACATTTTGACTGAATGTTTATATTAGCATTTTCTATACACCATAACATTTTCCAAATATTTTGACTTATTTTGAGCTGTTTACGGACATTTTCAGTTTCCATTTTTTTTAGTTTTTTTTTCTATATATATCAATAAAATGTTATTTGTTGGGTAAAAAAGCACGAAAATATAATATAAGGCTCCTGATATATCGTTCTAATAGCAGTTGAAAATTATTAAAAATACATAAGCACAATTTTTTTTTATAAGCATTTAAAGTTCAAATTTTTCAATTTAATAATTATTTTGTAGTTAAAAATTTATAAAATGTTCAACTTTTATAGCTTATGATTGAAAATTGAAAACAAGGCTCTACGTAAATAGGTTATATATAAATTACTTTATTCACAATAATATTATCAAATATACTTGGTAATATCATAGGCTGACTGATCGTTTTCGCTCAGAATTGTTTTTCTTATACAATGATATTATATCATTAAATTCAAATTAATACCGTTCATTACAGTGACCCACTTGTAACCTACTGTACAGCAGAGCGACATCCACTTACCCACCTTTTTTATTTTGTTTTAGCTTTTGGATACATTTTTCAGTTTTTTGGGTCGTAAAACTGATTTCTTTATTGGAAGTCCTGATGAAAAAGCTTCCGAACAAGTATATAATTAAAATAGCATTACATATAAAATTAATATCTACCTTTATGTATACTATGTTAATATTTTAGATGTTAATGTCAGTATTTAATAGACATCGTAATATTGCCCTGAATGAAAAACGTGCAATAGACGAAAAACGTAAACTGGAAGCATTAAAAAGATTACAAAAGTCACAAAAGGAGAAAGAATTAGAGACTAAGCCAAAACTAAAAGAATTAACTGATGAAGAAGCTGAGCAACTCCAAAAAGAGATAGATTTGGTAAGAAATGTTAAAAAATTCATGTGTACCTTTTTTATGAATCAAATTTATTTTTTAAACTTCTTAAGGTACCTATTTTGTTTACTTGCGACAATAATAACCAGAATTATTATTTAAATAATTATTAAATTAGTTTTAATTTACATAATTTTATATTATTTGTATTTTATATACTATCAGACAACAGAGATCTACCCTTACGCCGAATGCTTCCGATGTAGACTTTAAAACACACACAATAATTAAAATATAACCCTTTATTACTGTCTTATCGAACAGTGTCATACATCAAGTGATCACCGCTTAAGGGTCACATTTGTCCATAGTAATAATAATAACATATATATATATATATATATATATATAGCAAATCAACAAACAGATCATAAATATAATATATAAAAAATAGTAAAAAGACTTGCCACTCCCCTATAAGCATAGCATGTTATGGGTAGTTAAAAATTGAGTTGTGATATATCTAAATTGATTTACATTTAATTAATAACTATAAACATATATGAGTGAAATCGACATTATTATTAAGAATGACGTAAGTGAATTTACATTATGGAAAATATTTTAATTCATTTTCAAAATTAAAGGTAATTAGAACATTTTTATAATATACATTTTTAATACTAAGTAAATTCAATGAGTCATGTACACAATTATTACTTATAATTTTGGGAATATTAAAAATAAATTAAATTACACTTTCTTAAAGAAATAACATGATAATTATATGCTCGTCCCCAATAAACAATACCATAATTAAAAACTGATTGAATCAGGGGGGGGGGGGGTTCAGGAGGTCAGCTGACCCACAGTTAATATTTGCTGATTAAATTAGCCTATTTTCAGATCTTGGGTAGTCGGACACTTGCACCCTCGAATAAACACACATACAGTATAAATTAATTTTTTTTTATTTTATATACCTAGTACACCAGTATAGATTTCTAATCTGGTTTTAATAAGTGGCTCCTTGAGATGTCCTGACCCACAGTTTCCTAACTCTGGATCCGCACTGGATTGAACTTCAGATAAATATAACATTTGTTTCATATTAATATTATATATACTACGCATATCATGAAAAATATACATACAATATTTGTTAAATTATCAATATGGTAATTCCATTTTAAATTACTGTCTAAGGCGAGGCCTAGTTATTTAAAAAAATTAGAATTTTCTAGAAAGACAATTATTTTGACAATTAAATGAATGCACACATATTTTAAAATCATAGTAGATTAACTCAGAGTTAATATTAAAGTAAATATATTTTGATGATTTAGTTAGGTTTAATTCCAAAAAATTATTATCAAACCAATCTTTAATTTCTTTTACAACATTGTTAGCGTTAATATATAAATCATTTTCAGTCTTATCATGAAATAAAATTGCGGTATCATCAGCATAACAAATTATTTCAGCATTAATATTTAGGTTTCATAAACCATTTATATAGATTATAAATAAAACAGATCCTAGAACAGTACCTTGAGGAACACTGTGTGTAATAACTAGATCTCCTTTGAAAGAATTATTTAATTTAACTACCTGTGTTTTATTAATTACCTAAATAAAATGTTAATAATTCATACATTTTTCCTTTTAGACCAATATGATGAAGTTTTTTTTAATAATAATTTATGGTTTACACAGTCAAAAGCTTTTTTAATATCTAAAAATAATCATAAAACTTTTGCGACACAGTCTAAGTTATCATGAATGATTTTGTCAACCAAAGATAATGCATTCATAGAATCTATATAATAAACATTAAAACACATCTTAATGTTTGCAAATAGTATGCTCCCTATTCAAATTTCTGTGACCACACCTGTGGCTCTGCCTATATATATTAATGTGGTTGTTATTAAATAGCTCAAGACGGCACTGGCCACTGACAGTAACAAAATGTTATTCATCATCATTTTAATCATCAGAATCGACAGAAAACCCTGTATACTTTTAAGTATTTTAAATGTATATTATATATTAATCTAACGATAAATCATTGTTTTTGAAAAATCTTAAGAGTATTTAGGGTATTGCATTGCAACCCAACAAATATTCAAAAATTTGTCGTCTCCGTCTTACACACGTATGACATAGAAAATTTTTGTTTACTAGTTTCTATAGTGTGCTGTAAGTTTTGGTCATAGACCTATAAACTAATGGACAGCGCATTCTACTCAGCCCTGCCGTCAATGCTAGGTGGTCATAATATAACCATATAACAGAGAGAAAAAACATAAAGTAGTGAAGGATCCCACGTACAGCCCGCATAAGGAACATTTCAATGTTACTTACCTTAGACAATACTAATATATTTTATTTAGACAATTTTTTAGCTGTATTATTATATTTTTACTTAATTCGTTTTAAATATTTCTTATTATTTTAATAGCATTTTTTATTGTTTCAAGTAGTTCAGTCAAAAATATACATATGTATACACCTATTTATTATAGGTATTCATGAAAATATTTGGAAATTTATTTATATAGACAATATTAGATAATAGGAAAATAATAATTTCATATTCAATAGTAAATAATATAATATTATTAAATAGAAAACTTTGAAAAAAGGTGGGGGAGAAATTTGATTCGTTCCTGGTACCCGTTAAAGTAGGTTAAATTCTTTAGTATCAACTTTTTTAGAATTAATAATTTTAAAAATAGGGGGGAATGTCCTACCACACAGAAAACACCCGGGGGATGAGGGATTTGTCCATTTACTGTATTCATCACGGATTAAGGTAGAATTGACTGGAAACGAACAGACATACCTAACTTCATCTAATTTATATGAGGATTATCAATGGCGTATCCAGAATTTTTTTGGGGGAGTTGTATAATTATTTTTGACAAATTTTATCTGAAAAATCATTAATGAACGTTTTGTTATTATTTAACAATTTTTGTGGTGGGGTCACAAACCCCTAACCCTCTGGATATGCCACTGATGAATATATGTAGCGCTTTATACATATTTGCTGTTTTTCCTTCCCATGAGACTTTTATATTATGATTGATTGATTCTAGTTTCTAGCCCATTCCAGCTTAGTTTATGGTTTTCTTAAAAATAATGGTCGGTATTAATTATAATTTATTACTATAAGTTAATCTATCTATTATTATTATTTAAAAAAAAAAAAATGTGCATTAGTTAAAATAATTGTTTAAATTTAAATCAAATACATACATATTCATTATTTAAAAATTTAAAAATATATATATTTATTATTTACTAACCATAACATTCTAAAATGTTTCAGGAAGTGATATAATAAAGCTTTGAATTTTGATAGCTATTATTTGTTTTATTGCAGTTTATCAATTTGTGGTTTTAAATGATTATAATATGATTATTTACTCATGCCTTAAATGTTGTAAATAGTTTTAAAATTGTAATTTATATGTTTATAGAAAGGGTCTTTTAAAACCATAATTGTTGTGGTTGCCATTTCTAAAATCACCTGTATAGTTATAATATAAAGTATGTAAAACTTATGAAAGAAACATATGCACAATTATTTATATATTTTAATTTACAAAATAAATGAACATTTACAAATGACAAAATTATTGCATGAAATTATCTTTACAGGTACCTATTGATGAATTGAATTAGGTTATGTTTTATGTTACAATGAGCAAGTGATTTTTTAAAATATAATCATCAAACAATAACACAGCATTTTGAATGTTTTCAAAAGTTGTACTTGTTTACTATTGATAAGTTGTCTTTATTTAATTTTAGTCGGATCAGTTAATTTTTTTTGAATACATCATATTATTACCATGTCACCTAGATGCTATATTCAATATTGCGAAATACATTTTTTTTAAATATATATTTTATTTGGGTTGCTGTGTTTCACAAGAATTGTTAAATGGGTATTAAGAGGATGTAATACCCGCGTGTGTTGTCTCCGTCTTACAAGTGCGTAACATAGCAAATTTTACACTCAGCTGAACACGTGTACTCATAAGTATTTTAAAATTGTAAATTGTTTGTACATCTTAAAATACTCATAACTCAATAAAATTTAAATATAATAAAAAGCTTATGAGGTTGCCTGGATAATAATCTTACCTTAAGATTTTATAAAAGGTAAATTCACTCTAATTTTTAAAATAACGGAGCTATACATGTTCTGCTGAGCATAAAATTTGATATCTTACGCACTTGTAAGACTAAGACAACACATGCGGGGTTATCACATTCTCCTAAGGAAGAAAAGAGTATTTGAACATAAAATTAATTGTATTTAACTTGTGTTTTTAAATTTAATAATATATATATACCTCTGTTTCATATTTGGTGCTTTTGTAATTGGATTAGACATCTAAATTCACTAAATAAAATTAATATAGAAACAGTGTTAGTCTTAAAACAAAATGTATTCTACAAAATCTATAATTTTTATCAATAAAGATATAATTGTTTATTCCTGTTTTGTACTTAAAATATAATTAAGAATTATGTAGCTATTGTAAAAGTATTTTGCTGCACAAAACATAATTTACACAAAATGTATCAACCAGAATGGTATTGTACAATATTGATATCCATGTTTATGTATAATGTATAAGTGTTGTAATTTCAATATTATGTTAGTGTTGTAATTTTGTATACTTGACCATTCTATAATTTCTTGACAAATTATAATACATTTTGTATCGATTTAAATCTTTTTTAAGTATCATGGCAGCAATGTTGAGTAGTAACATAATGAAAGTAATGCGTTACTTTGTTTGTTTGTCTTTTCTATTAATTTTAATTATTACCAAATACGTATGTAAGTAGCAACATAATATTGATCATTTTTGCTACTCTAACCGTAAATTTCTAGGACGCCTTAGTATTTCGCTATATTAGGTATATTGTAGTGATACTATGTTCAACGCTACAAATAAAGTGGCCGGCTACTCCCGACTAAATCCAAGATGATAATTGTAATTTATGTAAATTAATTAATTTTATACTTTCCCATTGATTATAATAATATTTTTTTTTAGTTAGGTATCCAATAAATTAGACAATGTGTTTTTGTAATGAGTTTAAAATTCATTCATATCCTAACAACACTTTAAAAAATCTAGCAAAAAACCTTGCAATCTATTTTAGTTAAATTATAATTACTAAGATTGTATCAATGTTCCTATAAACAATTTGCTAACATCTAATGTGTCTTTTTAATCTTGTTATATATATATAATACTGTACTAAACTATATATTTAATTATTTGTTTTAGAAAAAAAACTTAAAAGCTGAAGATTCAAAAACTTCTACTGAAACAAATGAGTTATCACAACCAATTGAAGAAGATGAAGATGATCCAAAAGAAAAAGGCAAATTGAAACCAAATGCAGGCAATGGTTGTGATTTACCTAATTATAGATGGACTCAAACATTATCTGATATTGAAGTAAGTTTATTTGTGATTTTTTTTTAGTTAAATAATTTTGCAGACAAATTCTTGTTTTGTATATTAAAATTGTTAATAGTATAGACAAAATCATGTTTACAATATATAGGTACATGATAGATAGTGTCGTATTTTCATCTAGAGTTAAAGCCTATTACAGTTATATGTTGAAATTGTATATACAATATACATATTCATGTTTTGCATATTTCATCTATTTATAAAATAAGATGGTTTATGCTGGAGATCTTTTGTATATTATTATAAAATTCCAATTTTAATATTCAGTTCTTATCAATTTATTTAATACAATAATTTAAATTAAATCTGAAGGTAGGTAAAATACAATCAAACAACATACATCTCATATACTACATGATTTATAAAATATAAATTATAAATTATAATATTCCATTTTATTAGTCCATATTTCTTTGGGATCTTTGTATATTGATAAAATGAATGACTTGGTTTAAGCAAAGCTGTTTGTACAGTATATTGCACGTCCTAAAAAATAAAAATATATTTATATTATTAAAACAATGTTTATCTTACTAGTAATATAAAACGTTCAAAATATGATATTATTGATAATATAACTAACTAGCTGTAAAAACCAACTTCACCAGGGAAAAACCACAAGCCTCGGTTTGGATTTGGCTTTTAATATATTTTTTTGAAGTGGTTAAAACTATTTTCTAACCTTTCTGATATCTCTAAAAACAATTTCTAAGATTTTCGTCAAAACCAATAATCACTTATGAGTATATAAGTTACAAACATACATTTGGTTTTAAGGTATAGTTTCTTTAATCGAGGCCATTGTAAACGCTACAATTTGATACATGCTTTTACCTGATCTGCCAGAGTAACCAATGCCAATCATTTATAAACAAAAAAAATTCAAATAATATTGAAAGTAGTGATTTTTTATGTGTTTATACTTTATACTAATAGGAAAGAAAAATATACATCTGTTATTTATAATTTTGAAAGATTAAACTCATAGTTATTTTTCTAGGATATGCTAAAAATGTACTATATTTTGTTTTGGTGAGTTAGTCTCATTAAAATATACAGGGTGATTTATTAAGCATAAAACACACGTTACCTCAAAAAGTATTAATGTTTTTGAAAATATTTTTTACATTGTTTCAAGTTGTTAAAAAAACATTTTTATTAAAAAATTATATTTTTAAATATTTTTTATCCTTATAATTTTTAAGTTTTTTACTTTTTTGAATGACAGCATAGAGTTTTAATTTCATTTTCCAAAGCAGAATATTTTTCTAAGTATTTTAATACATAAATATCGAATTTAGGACGAGTAGTTTATGAGTTATAAGTATTTAAGGTTTAGAAGAGCGGAGTAGTGATCACACATTTGCGGAGTAACCCCATACAACTCCACTCCGCCCATCTAAACTTTAAATGCTTATACCTCATAGACTACTCGCCCTAAATTAGATTTTTATGAATCAAAAAACTTAGAAAAATATTCTGCTTTGGAATATGAATTTAAAACTCTATGCTGTCATTCAAAAAAGTTGAAAACTTAAAAAAATATATAGATAAAAAATATAATTTTTTAATAAAAACATAGTTTTTTTAACAACTTGAAACTATGTAAAAAAATATTTTCAAAAACATTAATACTTTTTGAGAAAATTAGTGTTTTACGCTTTATGAATCATCCTGTTTATACAATTTTATTTCATATTACAAATATTTGTTATGGTTATTAATAACTTACTAGCATAATATTTGTATTCTTAATAACTTACTGTGAACATAGTAGATGCAATATACAATTGTTAGGAAGAAAACTATTGTCATAGAAACTACCAATACAGTAAGCTGATGTCGTTCACAACAACATGTGGTAGGCTTTCTAGACTTATGTCGATTATGCCCTATGATGCCATTAACAATTGTAAAATGATTTGACGATGCTACTGATAAAGTATCTATATCATTGTTTCGATCAATATATTTGTTATGTGCATCTAAGTTTTCAGCACATAATAGTAACATTGAAGTTGTTGATGATTTACTCTATAATTAAAAATAAATGTAGTATTAGGAACATGTTTTTAACCATACCCGAAGAAAAAAAAGTCATTTTATTTTTCTGATGATACATAATTTAGGCAAATTTAAATATTGTACAAAAATATATTTTAAACAAAGTATTGGAAATAAAATTGTTGAAATAGGAGTCACTAATATTTGTAAAATATTGCAAAATAATTATTACACTGAAATAATTAGAGTTGCTTTAATTATAAAATTACATTTTCAATTAATATGCTACGTTTTTATTAAGCACCAATAGACAAAATGAAAATTTATATTTAAATAAGTAAAAAAATATATGTTGATTTTACTTGTACAAATTATAACAATAAAATTACTAAAATGTTGTGAAATTATTATTATATTCTTATTGAGTTTTTAACAACTTCGGTAGCACTGGCCATTAGAATTTTTAGTCTAATTTAAGCACGATTAATAAATTAAAACATATTATTTTCTAAAAATAACTCAGTAATTTCACTACTAATTTACGGATAGTTTACCTTTATGCTTAGTTGATTAGGCGATGTGGATGAGTCTGGCTGCGATTTGTCACTGGAATTTTCTTGTCTCCATGACGACAACGATGGTCTTGGTATAGACCATCTATACACCTACATGGTATAGTAGTTAACATGAATTAATATACTATGTTGAATTCAAAAATATAGTATGACAAACGAAAGATGTAGGTAATTTTATGATTATTGAAGATCAAGGTTATTGATGGGCGTCGTCTAAAACAATACACCTCGTCGCGATACCTACCTATAGGGTATTTGTAATAAGTAGTAATAACGCTTAGATGCAGGTTATGTAATATTTGAACCGGATTTTTTCAGTCAAGTTTCAAGGTCCGGGTCATGTATTGCAATTTTCAAGACTATGTAATCTAATTTTTTTACGCCTTCGGGTATAGAGTTATCCGGTTTTAATGTTATTTTCTGACAAAGTGTAATGAAAATTGTTCTATTATTAAATTTTTTCGATACATAAAAAATTGTATAAGTCGTTACATGTATGGAATTTCAATAATTGCTTAGTTATGTCTTTAGTCAACTAGTGTTGTTTTTTTAATTACAGAAGTACATATATAAAATATAAGTATATATAATACTGTCGTAATTTGTGATATTATTTTTTTTTTGTTTTTAAAGGGTGCACAAATTAAAACATTTCATTTTAACCTATTTTTTGGTAACTTATGAGCATAATATGACACATTAAACAAATATTATACGAGTATTTAAAAGTAATTATAAATTACAGTTTTTTCGAAAGCGGACATTTATGATTCTCCATAAATCTATTAATATTTCATATTATAATAATATTGCAAAATGAATAACTGCAGATAAACATTATATTTTATGAAATTTAATTATTATTAATTAAAAGATTACACATTATGTAATTTATATTCTGTGATTTTTATACCCTAAATGCTTGATATACTTACTAATATAATTTATTATAAATGTTTTATAATTGCATCATATTATAAATTATTAAAAAATATTTGTTCCTCGCAAAAATTATAATTTTTAATCATGTCTACCCACTAAGTTGTCGGCTAATTCAAAACAGTTAATAATAAGACAAATATCATGTCTATAAATAGGTATGCTTTACTTGTTATAAATAGTTAATAAATCATGTACAATATAGCGTTGAGTTGCGATTACAGTTATAAAACAGGTTTATTTATTATATTTACAATATACACCGATGATACACTGGATGCTAATAATGAGTTCCTTATATAACAGTATTGTAGATAGAAAACAAGTATAACAACACTGTTAGAGAATGAAAGGGGTCTATTTGACCATTGTCTTTTTGAAATGAGGATAATGCGAATAATGTTTCATTGCCAATGGCTGTCATTTATTTTTATTCCAAGTGGACGTACATAAGATTATTGTCTTGTTACTAAATTTCGCAGTCATAACTTTTAACATATTATTATCACTTTATCAATAATCAGTAAAAAATTAAATAGCATTAATATATTATTGTAAGATATACATTATATTGGTAATTTATTACTAGAATACTAGAATAATAATATTATGTATAATACAAAACGTACAGTAAAATAAACATTAAGATCGTCCCTACACCCGTTTCGTTGTTTCCGTCATACAAATGCGTAACATAGAAAAATGTACGTTCTGAATAATCCATTTACCTACGTTATGTTTAATATTGGAGTGAACTGTTATATTATCGAATTTTCTATTAAAAATATTATCTAGTGAATCTCTTAGGTTTTTTTATATTTTAATTTTAAAGCGAGTTATAAAAATAAAAAAAATGTTTTATTTTTTACACATTTTATAATGAGCTTAACTCTCTTTAAAATTAAAATATACTTACTATTCTTACTTGAACATTTGAAAATATGACAATTCACTCTAATATTAAACATAACAATTAAATGGATTATTCAGAACGTGCACTTTGGTATGCTATGCGTTTGTAAGACGGAAACAACGCATGCGGGTGTAGCATCCTCTTAAAAGGTAAAATTAAAAATCTCACCATTTTTTTTTCTATCTTTGTATAAACCATGCAATATAATATGTATAATTATTATATACGATTTTTTTTGTATTAAATTATTGCTCTAAAAAGTACTACGTATTACATTTGAATGATCATTTTATGATAATTTTATTACTATTTATGTTATAAAGTAATTATTATTATTGGGTCTACGTAACACGAAATATGAACTATTTTATCATTGATATAGTAATTTTTTCTTTGCTAAATCACTTGTAATACACAACTGTATTTTGTTAACGATATACGTAATACATCATCGAATTATTTAGTCCCTAGGGACTATTAAATAATATAGGTGAGAAATGAGATGTATTTGCACGGGTTTTATTAGGACATTTTATGTAAATGCTCAGAGTTCTTTAGTTTATAAAAATATTGATATGATAGGGTTAAAAAATATTTTGACCGTTTTTTAAGGAGGGATTTAACTGGGGACTGCCATCTTAAATTATACGGCCATGATAAAGGATTATGTATATACTATAATGTTTCGTGTAATAATTATAATAATATACATTTTAGTTCAGTATTTATTAGTATTTATACTTGAATAAATGTGTTATCATTAAAGTAGTGGGTGGGATATGATATAATATAAAATAATAGCAATACAAATATATAATTTATACGTCGTATCCTGGAGTCATGTCATGCAATTTTGGAATATGCAAAATTCTTTACAGCCTTACAGGTACACACCACATGGTTTAATATGTGATTATCTAGGCTCTAAGAACACGGATACAAATCCGGATACGAAGGCGGATCAATAGAGTTCAAGAGATCTGGTTTCGGTGCAAGGTCATATATTTTTATACTTTATATTATTTTTTTTAATAATATATTTGTGCAATTTATACTCTAAAATCATGTCAATTTAGACGTAAGTGCATGGTCATTATTATTTTTATTACAATATGGTAGGTACTGTACCACTGATTTTAATTTAAAATAGAATTTTATTGAAATTTTCGTATAACATTACTATTCAATACATAGATAATTTCTTAGTCAATGATTTTTCTTTATATAATCTTATTAAAGTCGTGGCACATGTGGTAATGTGGTATCAAGGTTTTTTCAGTCATGCGTAAACGGATAAGTACGTTAGTTTTATTTTTAAAAATATATTAAAATTAAATTAAACTCAAACGTGTACTTAACGTACTATACATTTTTTAAATTAGTTTAATACAATATTTACTGAAATATTTTTAAAATTTTAAAACAAACCAGTCAGTTATTTGTAAATCAAATTAAAAAAAAATTGAATTTGCAGTTATTTCAAGTGGATTCATTATTTATCATTGCATCTTATGTGTCCTGTAAAATATTTTTTATACACAGTGAGATTAAGCATTGCCCAAAATATTTACACAGAATATGTGATACTGTTGTTTATTTAAGTACAGCGTACTTGTATAAACTATAATACCTAGCTAGAAATTAAAAATGTTAATAATATTTTAACAAAAAGTTTAAATATTAAGTTTTGTAAAAAATTCGCTTTAACATAAATTACTAGTACGCACTTTAAGCTGAGGGAGTATGGTGTATTACCCATCTTTATATGCCGTGTGTCCGCGAAAACTGGGTACACTCTATAACTCAGTTACCTACATTACTCAATACCCTACACATATTTTAGAAGTCTGTGTGCGGGATATTGATGATCCAATAGTATAGTTTCATGTCCCGCAAAACAGAATTCAAAAATATGTATAAGGTTAAGTAAAAAGTACAAATTATTGTTATCATTGTGAATTATTTCTATAAACAATT
Source organism: Metopolophium dirhodum (assembly GCF_019925205.1). Lineage (NCBI taxonomy): Eukaryota > Metazoa > Arthropoda > Insecta > Hemiptera > Aphididae > Metopolophium > Metopolophium dirhodum. Next base: position 35,357,137 of record NC_083563.1, on the reverse strand, counting down.
TGTATTAATTTGTCTATAAATTATAGTATTTCTAAGTATTGGACGTTTTGATTTTATTCATTCAAATGTATTACAATATTTTATACGAATTAGAACAAATTTAAAATTATAATTTTAACTACCGAAGTCCAACTACATAATATACTTGAATACCTACTTAATTGCATATACCTATAAGAACAAAGTAATATTGCTTGCTTTGTGTTATAAATAAATTATTACAAATAATAAACTAATGGTTTTGGGTATGTTTCATATTATATTTGTTCGTTAATTATAATATTGAAATCTGAAATATTGGTATGAATGTTATTTATTAATATGGAATAGTGTAGTAATTTATTATTTAAAAGTTTTAAATTTTAATGGTTATGTTAGGTTCGTTTTAATTGTTTAAACGTTTTTAAATTATAGTTTAATCGTGTGTTTATAAGTATAATGCATCTATTAGTTTGATATAATTTTCTTAATTTAATTGTAAAGCTATTAGGTACTTACGAATTTTTTTTTAAGTTACGATATTTAATCAAGTCATTATGACTAAACTAACTCTTACAATTTTGTATTATTAGGGTTTTATTAGGTTAAGTTACTAAAATATTTTAGAGAAGTGTACTTACATCAATAACAGTGTTGTCGATATCAATAACGCTATCTACTTTTGGACTCATAGTTATTCGAAAAAGAAAACTTCCTGCTCTTGGGGTAGCGGCCTTTTCTTTTTAAAATAAACTACTCGCGCGCATCACTAGATACTCGTTAGCGATGTTGATAATTCCTCGTAGCCGGCGAAACATCACATGCACCGCATAATAGAGCGCACGAGTATTTTATATTACAGCCATAATATAACCAAGACATCATGGCGGAGTGGGAATATTAGTTGATCTCGATATTGAACTTCAAATTCACGAGCTCTCGGTGTTTTACAGTTCCTCTATTGTAAATACTTACACTATAATATAGTGTACATATTATGTACAATTGTTCCCTATTATACATGTGTTATATTATATTATATTATATTATATGGTATTTATATGAACATATTTTATATTAATTCGGTAGATAAGACTAATTTATTTTCCCATATCACATAAGTAAAATTGATTCAGGTATTACGCATTGTATAATGATAAATGATAAATGTTTATAAATAATACAATATACATTAGGAATCCTTTTTATCACAATCATGACCATACTCTTTTTGTGTCTAGGTACTTGTGTAAACCTTATTTAAAAAAATGTACCTACCTATTAAGTTTGCTTAAAATAGTTTGATATGTACCTAAACTATGATTTATTTAATAATATTCTGATTTTTGGAATTTTTAAATATACTTAGACCATATTTTTAAATTCTTGAGATTTTTTGAAGGGCATGTATTCGATTTTAAAATCAATTTTAAATATCGTTAAAAATCTTTTGTGAAATCAAAATAATATTTGTTTTATAATTTTTATTTATAAATCAATTAAAGTTTAAAAAAATGTAATTCAGAATTTAAAATTTAAGAATGACCAACAGACCAATAATCTTGTTTATCGGTAGGTAATTAAATTTTTTAGAAATGTTACACAGTCATGCGTAACAAACGTGTAAATGAAACGCACAAACGACGATCGTCTGCACGTATGTCTCGTAGGTAAAAATCAAAATTAAAATCGTAAACAATTTTCAAACCAGAGAAAGGTTAAATATATTGTGCAATATTATAAAAATCATAAAATTATAAAATCAATATATTATTTTTAAATTTAAATCAAAACAAACTAATATCAATAAATAAAATTGAAATTAAAATAGAAAACCTTGATTTTTTGCACTACTATTAAGAAGTGTCCTGTGGTGATTCATATGTCTGTTTTTTGAATGAAAATAACCTTTTTTACAGTAAATTGTTTAGTGAATAATACTTTTGAAAATGCTGATGTACCTCCTAATTAAGCATTTTATAGAGTAGTTAGACTTAATTTCAGAGGCTAATAACAAATTAATGTGAATTTAAGCTCAACTTTTTTTTTATTTTCCTCTAACAACAATTTACGAAAAACTTTCTATTAAATGTTCAAGTTTTTTGACCGAGTTTTTATATACATTTATTAAAAAAATTTATAATAATAGTAAATTGCATATTCCTATAAATAGCTCAATAAGATTTAAAATATTTTAAAAATGTGATGGTGTATAGATAATGCTAATATAAACATTCAGTGAATATTAAGTTACACTAAAAACCAAAATCGATTTTGTGAAAAATTCCCGTTTCTCCTTAATTATTTTTTTGTTTTTCCCGGCGCTTTTGAAAAATGCTGGGAATTTTGGCCTCTTGAATGCACCAACTAGATTCACTTTCCCACCAGAAAAGATTCTGAAGTGGAAAATCGAAGCCTTATTTCGACTACTTATCGTATACACAGACACAAATAAAAAAAACACCTCATTGTAAAATCAATACATTTATCGCTCCGCTCACAATCTAAATTTGTTTTAAGTAGGTAGGTTTTAAGTAGGTACCTACATACATTTTAAGTCATAAGTTCAATTTTTAATAATTAAATATGTCTACTTTGTGTGTATCGTGTATGTAACCTGAACTATTGTTTAAACCTTATTACCACTAGGGGAATTTTATTGTTGTTAATTGTTTACTTACATTTCCCAAAAATAAAATAATAATAATATTATATTCGTTTTGAGTCTGACAAGACAGAAGTGAATTAATAATTTTTCGTTTTTTTTTTATCAAGGGAGACGGATATACTACCGGATACATGCACAATTTAAATTGATTATTTGGGGGCTAGATAAATGTATACCAAAACATCCGGTGGGACTTGGCCCAATGCCCCCTTCACTCCCCTTAAACTAACCTTTAACAATAGTAATGGATTGTAAAAAATGCGAATTGCCCCCATAGATCATTTTATAGATATACTCGCATAGATATAATAATCTTATTATTAATAATCTATTTATTATATATTTATTATTTATTATCGATAATCTGCAGTGCATAGATCCAACTATCCAAGATCGCGCTATATCAACTTATAAACAAAATTTTAACCACGCAATTTTGTTCATTTTGAAATATTTAGTTTTAAGTAATAACTAATTATTTCATAAAAAAATTTAAATATTTACAAAACATTTTGGAAACACTGAGGGGCTATAATTGATTTACGGGAGGCTAAGCTCCTAACACCCGAATATTGCGCTTGAGTAAAAAGTTTCATATTACAATAACACTCTAAATAATTTACAGAATGCATTGTAATGTACGATATATATATATTTATATTTATAGGTATCGGGTATGTATTATGTAGATATGCTGAGTGATTCTTTGAACAGTAAATACTCATAATTTTGATAAGTATTAATGTTGTAAAAAAAATACTTTCAAAAATGGTACCTTATACTTTATAAGATAACGAGTTCAGCCAGTAAACCTGTTAAAAGAATTATTTTTCGTATGATAGTGTATAAAGTATAAAGAAATAACTATTATTAAAAAAATGAATGGATAAAACTGGGTTGATCAATAAAACATTCGAAAAGAGTCAAACTATTATTTAAAACCAAGTCAAAGTTCATATTTTTTTAGTTATACTTAATACCTGTGAAATTATTACAGACATTAGTGGCCATTTAAGTTATTCATAAATCATTTTTAATGTTTAAAAATCACTCAACAAAATTGTATTATTGAGGTGTACATATTTACGCATATTTATTTAATTATAAATTTGTTTTTAGTTATTTATGTCAAATGATAAAAAATGTTGTAAAATTTGAATTTGATTTATTGTGCATCAATTTTATAAAAGTTATGAACACTGGCTTTATCTTATCAAAACTTACAATTACCAATATATAATTTGGCAATATTGTTGTGAATAATTTGTATTATTACCATTCATTTTGGCGCTAAGTTGAAAATAAAAATATTAATAATATTATTCTTGATTAATAACTATGAATTAGCTAATAATGTAATTGATTAAATATGATATTATTTTCTATAACATTACATAAACAAATAATATTAAATAGTGTATATTGTTTAAAATGTAACATATATGTCATTCTCTTCCTAAAATTTACCTTAGTCCTTCCTTTTTCCTGTCTTGGATTACATTTTCGCATTATACCGTATAATGCAAAATTGTGATTCAAGACAGGAGACAATTTAAAATAATAAAAATACAGGTATGATTTATATCCCTTTTGCGACTTGTACTATTCATATATTATGTATAGACAGTAAATTTACTGTTTTATTATTAATAAAAACTTTTAAGTCAACACGTTTTGCAACCCAATGTTGCCACTAATTCCGAGTGTTTTATTAATTAAAATTGTATATTTTATTTTATTTTAATCTAATGTTTCTTCACACATTTTACAATTAGGTGTTTTTTTTTTTGTTTGAGAACTATAAATGTTTGGTAAAAGTGTCATATGATAGTTAGTAGATTCTATACAATATAAATATTAGAATTTAAAGAACATATCAATTACGAGAAAACTTTAAAAATTGTTGACGTTGGTTATTTTTTTTATGTTTTCCTTGCATGTAGTAAATGTTAAATAAATTTGCTTTAAGTGGTGATTTTTTCGTTTTAAAAGATTTAGAGAAGTATTTTGCACTGTATTTTTTTTAATCTATATTTATGGAAATTATTAATATACGACTTTGCTATCTAAGTTAGGTTAGGATATTGAACAAATTAAACTTCATGCTTGATTTAAAATTGTAATTGTTAAATTATTAGTGTTGAAAATCGAAATAATAATATTATTAATTTATTAAATTGAATTGAATAATATAAACGGGTTATTATGTGATTAATGGTTAGATCACTCAGATTCTAACCAATAATTATTTACTAACTAGGTATATACTATTTGACCTTAAGTTTCTGTTAAAATGTGTTTAAAATCTTCCAAAACTATTCAATATAACTATGTAAACAATTCATATTTTCTATAAATGATTAGGGAAATTAATTTTTCTAAATATTGTATTATTTATGTATATAAAGTATTGTAATTTTATTTCGCCAAGTTTTTGCACGTCAAAAGAACGTGATCCAAAAGGGGAACGTGACATTTATGGACAGACGGGTTTTTGTTTGTTTAGGACCGTTTGTTTTTTGTAATTATCAAACTCTGGTCACGTTATTAATTTTAGCTGGTCGTTCATTTTCACCAATCGAGTTTTTGTTTTTCAAAGGAACTCATAAAGTTTATCCTTTATTGATTTGGTTGCTGCTGATATTAAAAAAAAAATCTCTATAATATATTAGTTAAGTTTATGTACACATTTCAAGTATTGTAAAAACATTTTTTTCTTATAATTATAATTTATAAATATAATAACAATCATTGAAACTGTCTCGGGTGTGATGATCACCTTGTAGATACGCGTATGTGGATCAATATACCTTTTTAATATAGTGGTTCTTATTTGGTTACACCTCTTTGTTTTCCAACGAAATTATTTTATAATACTAATCTTTAATAATTAATAATAATATTCATTTTGAACCGGTCTGTGGTCGGCATTATTATTACACTGATTATTGATTAATCATTGAGTATTGTTAATTAATTTATAGCACCTCAATCTACTATAATAATATCAAACTGTATAGTATGCATACAATTTCCTTGTAATAATACTGTATATCCGACATAGTTTACATTATTAAAGTTATTAATCAATTATCAATAGTGTGACAATTCATAACTAATAAATTACAAAATAGTGCCATACACTTAAATATTTTATTTTATTTTTCTACGCGCGTTCCATAGATTCTGTTTATTTCATGAACATTGTTGTTAAGATAAAAAGAATATTTATTTATTCATAAATATGATGTGAAACCCATATGAGTAAATGTAAATAATTATTCGAGAATGTTAGCTACATTATATTATAAGTAGGTAGGTAACGACGTTTTGTTTGTCATTCATTGGTCTTTCAGTTAATCGTCTATGGATTTTTCATGATCGTTAAGGAAATCCCTAATCTTTGCCAAGGTCGCGAGAAAACTGTCAAGATGTCTGTTGCCATCTTTCAAAAATACATTCTTTATTGGTCACGACTTTTTTATTTTGGTAGTGACGTTGGGTTTTATGGAGTTGTAGAGAAACTCTATTTGGGAATGCCAGGAATCAACACTGTGATCTTCAATGGATGTACAATTAGTATTATTAAATAAAATACGTTTTTTAAAATTATGTATACATATTATTATTAATTTATGAATTGTGAATTATAATAATAATAATTCCATACAAATGTATAGATAGCCAATAGGCGTTTTTGTTAAAATTGAATGAATGGTTCATGCTAATAGTACCTTTATATATAGTGCATATTATAAATAAACTATGTTTAAGCTAGAACAGTCATATCATATTAAACAGATTTCGTATTAATTACTATTTACAAATTACCCGAGTCAAAACTAAGAAGTTATTTTAAATACATTAACTACCATTGGTTAGTAACTGTTTTACTAACTGGATCCTTTAAATAATTGTTATGATTGCGTGTTTCTTTATTTTTAGGTTTAATACATCCACGTAATTTTCGGTTCATATACCTAGTTGTTTGATAATAATTACAAAATATTAAACTATACTTGAGTGTAAAAGTTAAACTATACTAAGTGTTTCCGTGTAGTTTTAAATATTATATTTATATTAGCAATATTTATTACGTAAATTGCATAAAACGTAATATTATGCTTTTTGTGAATTAATTTATTTGAGCACAGCTCAATTCGATAATAAAAAGATGGGTTAGTGGATGTCGCTCTGCTGTACAGTAGGTTACAAGTGGGTCACTGTAATGAATGGTATTAATTTGAATTCAATGATATAATATCATTGTATAAGAAAAACAATTCTGAGCGAAAACGGTCAGTCAGCCTATGATATTACCAAGTATATTTGATAATATTATTGTGAATAAAGTAATTTATATATAACCTATTTACGTGGTCCCTTGTTTTAAATTTTCAATCCTTAACTACAAAAGTTGAACATTTTATAAATTTTTAACTACAAAATAATTATTAAATTTTAAATTTGATAAATTTTGTCAAAATTCGAACTTTAAATGCTTATAAAAAAAAAATTGTGCCTATGTATTTTTAATATTTTTCAACTGCTATTGTAAGAATATATCAGAAGCCTTGCATTAAATTTTCATGCTTTTTACCCAACAAATAAAATTTTATTGATATTTATAGAAAATAAAATTAAGAAAAATTAAAACTGACAATGTCCGTTAACAGCTCAAAAAGAGTCAAATTATTTTCAAAATTGTATGGTGTATAGAAAATGGCAATATAAACATTTAGTGAAATTTTCAAGTATCTACAATAATTCGTTTTTTAATTACAATAAAATAATAAAATCGTTACATGAGAAATCGAGTGAATATCAAATGTTGTAAAAATATGAATTTCAAACGCTCATAAAAATTTAATTTGATTTGCTTGTAGACATTTTTTTTTGATAAAAGTAGACAAACTTATGAGGAATCTTGTATTACATTTTCAAATCTTAGATTCAAAAACTAAAGTTTTTATGAATTCTCAACTCAAAATAATTTGGTAATTTTCGTGATTTTTCCGTATTTTGTCAAGATTTGAATTTTAAATGCTTATAAAAAAAAACTGTAACTAAGGATTTTTAATATTTTTTAAAATTCATTGTAACAATATAGTAGGAGCCTTGTATTAAATTTTCCAGCTTTTTACCCAACAAATAAAGTTTTATTGACATCCATATAAAAAAAAAAAACTAATAAAATTGAAAACTGAAAATGTTCCTAAACAGTTCAAAACAAATCAAAATATTTTGAATATTTTATGGTGTTTAGCAAATGATAATCTAAATGTTCATTGAAAATTTAATGTATCTACGGTCATTTGTTTTAGAGTTACCCCAAAAACCAAAATCGATTTTGTAAAAAAACCGATTTTGAGTATTAAAATTCCTGTTTTTCCTTAATTTTTATGTTGTTTTTCACGGCGTTTTTGAAAACTATTAAACATTTTATGTTTTGACCTCCCGAATGCACCAACTAGATTCATATTCCCATCGAACAAGATATTGTTGAAGAAAATCGAAGCAGTTTTTACTACCCCAAACCGTGATGATAGACACAAAAATTAAAAAAATATATATACCGGGTGATTCTTTTATCAAACAACACTCATTATTTCAAAAAGTGTAAATTTTTTTGAAAATATTTTTTACATAGTTTCAAGTTGCTTATAAAACAACGTTTTTATTTAAAAGTTTTTATTTTTATCCTTATAATTTTTTAAGTTTTTTACTATTTTGAATGACAACATAGGGTTTTAATTTTATATACCAAAACAGAATATTTTTCTTAGTATTTTGATACATGAAAATCGAATTTGGGGCGAGTAGTTCACGAGTTATAAGTATTTTAAGTTTAGATGAGCGGAGTGAAGTGGTACGGGGTTACCCCGCGAAATGTTTGTCCACTTCACTCCAAAACTTTGAATATTTATAACTCATAAACTACTCACCCCAAATTCGATTTTATGTATCGAAGCACTAAGAAAAATATTCTGCTTTGGAATATAAAATTAAGGCCCTATGTTGTCATTCAAAAAAGTTAAAAAGTTAAAAAATTATAAGGATAAAAAATATTTAAAAATATAATTTAAAAAAACGTTGTTTTATAAGCGACTTAAAACTATGTAAAAAAATATTTTCAAAAAAATCTACACTTTTTGAAATAATGGGTGTTGTTTACTAAAAGAATCAACAGGTATGAAAAAAAACAAACATCATTATAAAATCAATACATTTATCGCTCCGCTCAGAATCTAAAATCGGGGGGGAAATGTTCATTTGTAAGTCAATAGCTTATAATTATAATTTTTAATAATTAAACCTTACTTGAAATATGTACTAGAATTGAAGACTGAATACTAGACTGTGGATAATTTAGTGTTGTGGCCGCTCCTAAATCATACCGCTTTCAAAAAATAAATCTAATAGATTTTCCTCTTGAAAAGTATTTGTAAGATTAGGTTAGGTTAGGTTGTCTTTTGAATTGTGTATAATTTTAGGCATGAATATATTATATTTTTCTAAGTTAGGTTATCTATAAATACTTTTAGAAGTAGAGTATATTATCATAGTTATTGATTACTTGATAAACTTAATACTTAAAAAATTAAATATTATATGCAATCAAATAAAAAGCCGTTGTAAAATACTTTAAATCAATTTTTAACAGGATAGATATGAATTAAAATTTTAATAAATAACTATAATATGTCTTATACCTTTAATTTCCTTTTTTAGAAACCAATTAAATCGTACTTAATACCTAACGGCACCTATCTTATAATATTATATATATATTGTGTTTTTATTTTTTTTTCATCGTTGCTAAGGGGTAATGTCTAATATATAATAACATGCGGCTGATTCAAAGACCGCTCTTAATCAAGAGAAAATGGCATTTGTCAAGTTAGGTACTTCAAATTTGAGGGTTAAAATCCAATGCGTGTAATTGAAAATGTTCATCTTGAGTCTTGACTCGCAAAAATAAAAAACAATAACATTTATTACAAAAAGCGCTAACATTTTTTACAATCAACGTCAAAGTTGTAATTTCTTAGTATTAGGAGCCTACTATTTCAAGACATTAATTGATATTGTTCTATTATGTTGTACAATGCAATCGAATAAGAATTTAACTTAGATTAAATTCTAATTTGTTTTCCATCAAAATCCATTAGTCACTGCTCATTAATGATCATGTGTTACGTATAACGATGACGATTGACGAATATACATTTTTATTATAGGCACCTATATGATAAATATAATATATATGTTTTATATATTAACCTTGAAGTACTCTGCATGGCTCATGTATATACATATATTTTAGAGTATATAAAATCTATGCACATTATATCGTAAATAATTATAAGCTCTTTAATGTTGTGTTTTTTTCTCACAGCTTAAAATTCCATCTAAAGCTGCATTCAAATTGAGACCACGTGATGTTATTGTGAATTTGAAAAAGAAACACATTTTCGTTGGTATAAAGGGACAGCCACCCATATTGGACGATGAATTACAGCATGAAATTAAACTTGAAGAAACCACGTGGCTACTTGAAGACGGAAAAACATTCCTTATTAATATTGAAAAGGTAAAAGAATTATAAGTAATATATTATTATTATACTTTTATTGAATTATTAAAGTGCTTCCTATAACGGACTTGCTAGCCAAAAAATTAGAAATTGTTTATTTCTAATCCATTATTGTAGTGTGTGATATTCCCGTTTTTCGTTTTTATCCCACGATTATTATAAAAGTACGGGGAATTTTTATTTTTGACCCCCATAGTACCAACTAGGTCCAATTTGCTAACAGAAACCAGAAATCACGCTTGAAGTATAAAATTGAAGCATTTTTTTTACTATAAAATTATTTCATGATGTAACAAAAAACGCCATTGTAACCCCTAATACATTCATTACCTAGCTCAGATTAACCTAAATAACTTAACCCTCCCCCCAGGAATGTGTAAAATTTTAATCCTCATTTTTTTTATTTGATAAATATTTAAATACCTACATACTATTTTGTTTTGAGTTTTTATAGTTATTATAAATTAATTTGTATTACTTTTTAAATGTGTATGAATATTGTGTTTTCTGTTTAATATCTTATAATAACAATAAAATATAATATGTACCTGTATATTTTAAGTAGAAGTAGAAGAGTATTCGATATTTGGAGTTAATAGTTAGACTTTTATTGTACTACATTAGACTTTTCACTTTTTTTAAACTTTTTGAAAAAAATTTTACTTGATTTTGAATTACATTTTGATTTATTGTGAACGTCTGCACTTAAATATTTTCTTTATCTTGCTTTATCTTGCTTTATCAAGTTTGGCTCATAATTGTTTTTTGATTGTGATAATTTATTATGACTTTCAAATTGAGAGGACGTGATAGTGTGATACCCGCATGTGTTGTCTCCGTCGTACAAGTGCGTAACATACCAAACTTTACGTTCAGCAGAACACGTGTAGCTGCGTTAAATTAAAAATTAGAGTGAATTAACCTCTTATAAAATTTAAAGGTAAGATTATTATCTAGGCAATCCCATGGGCTTTTCATTATATTTTAATTTTAAAGTGAGTTATGAGTATTTTAAGATGTTCCAACAATTAACAATTTTAAAATACTCATAACTAGCTTTAAAATAAAAATACCCTGAGTTTGTCTAGATAATAATCTTACCTTTAGATTTTATAAGAGGTCAATTCACTCTAATGTTTAAACTAACGTAGTTACACGTGTTCAGCTGAGCATACAATTTGCTATGTTACGCATTTGTAAGACGGAGATAACACATTCAGGTATCACGTCCTCTTAACATCGAAACACACCATTATTTTGCACTAATATCCATCGAACCGAGTACCTACCCACACCAGGCTTTAGTTGCCTAACGTTTTTATTTTTCATATATCAATTTCCAAAATAAAAGGTCATGTAGAATAATAATTATTACTGTCTATTTGTGGTGCTGATTGTCTTTTAAAATATACGCTTTTGATCGTAATAAAAGGAATACATTTATTTAATGTGGTAAAAATTTTCGTTTCTTTCAGTGCAATATATAGGTTGTGTATTGAACTGAGATGGCACTTTAAAGTCGACCCATATTTATGTAAATTGTAACTCACCACTAGTTATTAACGAAATTAAATATATTAAGCCCACTACATCTCTTATAATCGGATATATCATTTTTATGGTAGAAATGTCCAATTTTTAGTTCCAAAGACTTTAAATTTGAATGGGATCTTCATAATATTTTATTTTATATTTAAATGGGGAATTTATATTCTAAGTAGCTTGGAACCAGCATTCCATAATCTTTATATTATAGGTTACGCCTCTAAAAAAGTTTAGGTTTAAACATTCTATACATCTCTGCAGTAAAATTTAATTACAAATTTCTATTATAGTTTATACAATTATATTGTAGTAATCAAATTCGTATTAAGCAAAAATGTATTTCTCAATATATTCCTGGGTTGATTTGATATATTCGTACGTTTCTAGCTGCAGTTAAAGAATAGTTGACGCCACTGAATCATATAAAAAACATCTAACAAGTGGTTTAAAATGTTAATTTCTTAGATCTTATAAACTGTGTAATTAATAATGTATTACCTACGTATATAACTTAATATTATACATTTTAATTTTTAATTTTTAAAAGGATATTAAATGTAATGTTTTTGACAAATTAATTTTTTATTTACTCTTTAATGATGAACAAAACTAATAAATACGAATTAATATATCTTATTAAATTTTAATAATAATTAAATAACTACCTATTACATTTTTAAACACCATATTTGTATAAAGTTTAAATATGAATCGAACAATTATTGACCTGAAAAATTGATTGGTAAAGTTATTAAAAAAAAATAGGACCGTCTATGTCATGACTTAAATCTATAGGTATGTAATATACAGGATGTAACAGGAAGACATGAAAAAATAAATTTTGTTACTTATAAACGTATGACAAAAATTGTTAAATTTATATGATAAGTAAATAATTTAAAAAATATACTCATGTCAGCAAATTTCCAAAAATTAAATTTTGAAAAAATTTATTATGTTCCAAAATTAATTTAATCAAAAAATATTGATATTTAAAAAAATTCTAAAAAATAAACTACTTGACTTAGATAAATGTTTTTACCGGCAAAACTGTTAAAATTGTATAATCAGATTCACAAATTGGATATTTTGAATTTATCCAAATAAAATTTAATAAATTTTTTTATTTTTTATTTTTAGTATTAAAAACTATTTATGTTATATATTATATTATATTAATATTTTATACTGATACTGTTTTGAATTTTATTCGTATACCTATCGTTAAAATGTTTAATATAAATTATATATTATACATAAGATGCTTTAGATAAATAAAAATTTGGAATATTTAATTTTTTGCACAGAACTTGCACAAAACGTGAGAATGGCTGCGCGTCGCTGTAACCTAGCTGTAACCTTATAAGTTATAATAGCCGTTGTAGTTAAATCGTTCTTTTTTCATTGTGGCATCACTACAAGGGGTCCGAATTGCTTGCACATTACTTGTCCCCCCATGTAACATCGTTTATTAACACAATAATGTGTACACGTTGGATGACTCTTAAAGAGCCGAAGACTACTTTCGATGTACTAGTATATTTGCTTAGAATCAAGGCTCCGTTAGGGTGCACAATTTGAGAGCATTTGACTGAACCCAAAAAGGTTGCCGTTAATTTTGCACCCGGCAACGCCACCGCTACAGGCTCGACACTCGACGAGGCGATAACCACCTTTGCCTAAGTTGATGCATGTGATGTGCGTCTTTGCACACAAGCGTAAACACGTAAAATAGTGTGCAAAATGCCAGCTTAGGTGGCCACAATCTACCGCCTCTAAACGTTGGACCGCACATAGTATTTATACTGCCGCGCTACTAGCTAGGGGGGGGGGGGGCTGCGCTCGCCATATATAATAAAAGATAAGGATAGGACATAGCGGTCTTATCAGCGGTAATCAAGTGGTCCATTTGAGGCCAAATAAGTATACTTATATCGAGTATCGACTATCAATATAAAAGAGCCTCAATTATTGCCTTCCCCTTCAGGACCACGGCCTCAAATATATTTAACACGGGCGTGGCCTATCCATATCTTTATGTATGGCTCTCGCACAGCAGCTGTTCTCCGTTGTCACTAATATGCGGGAACACAGCCGTCGCTCGTCTTTAAGTGATCTAATCATAAACCATAAAAAAACTTATATTCAGTGTTGTAGTCATATTTAAATTTTTTGGGATTAATAGGATATCAAAGGACTTTTGTGGAAAAGTACCAAAAAGTTTTGGTACAAATTTTGTACTATAATGATCAAAATATCTAAGTTAGCGTTTTTTTAGTAAAACTTTTTATTAATTTATAACTAGTATAACGTACGTAGTATATTGTACTCGACTTTTGATCGTAATTTTGTATTTAAAATAATATTTCATAATATATTATTATACCAATACTGAAGTAAAATGGACGCTTATAAATGTATTATTTTTTATAGAAAACGAAATGGCTTTATTAATATAGTGTTTATTTATCTTCGAAGCTAGTAATTTTTTTATGAATATTTTTTCTTTATAATATATTCTAACACTTCTATAATTTTTTTATCTATTTATACATAAAATGTGTATATAAAATGTATTAATTTAAAATTAATGTTAAAATGGTACTTAATCTAGTCATAATGATTTAAAACTTAAGTATATTTTTTTTATGAATCGTAATGACGTAATATTGCAGTAATAACAAGTTTAAATTTTTAAAATATATTACATTTTAACAAAGAATTTATTGGTTGTAAAATCTGGTGTTTTTTAGAACTTATTTACCTGTTTCAATTTGTTTCTTTAATTTAGTTTTATTTTCTAACATTTTATTTAATACAATTTGAGGACACCGATAGTATATACTATATTATACCCTATCTTTTTATCTACTTGCCAATTAAGAAAAAAAATTGTTCTGAATAGTTACCTTCAGTAGAAGTCAAACGTTTTAACGAATTCAATTTAAGGGGTTCTGTTAAAACTCTAATAATTATTAACCTACCAAGGTACTTATTGTACTAAAATTAGTACAATGTATGCCAGTTGATTATTATTTCAGTATTTTATTTATTATGTGAAATAATTTCAAAAAATATCAATTATTCCATTTATAATCGCAAATGTACAATATCGATACCTATATTTTCTCAGTTATCTTGACAACTTGTTTCTATTTTTAAAAATGTAATACTTATCATTTTTTGGATTGTGGGAGTAAAATTTATTGAACAAGTTCCGTGTCCGTTTCGTGAAAATATATCTCTATTCTGTAAAAAATTGAATTTATTTTCATACCGCATGGGCTTATAATACTATGCGTTTGGAAATTTAAATATCAGTTTCTTTAAATTAATCGGTGATTTATGAAAATATTGATAACCAAATGTTATCAAATGGTTATCAAATGTTCAATAATTGGATAAACTTGACTAATTCGTTAAGAAACCATGCAAATAAATAAATTAATAATAATTTAATTACACAATAATAGTATTAAGTAATACTTTTATTGAAATTAATTCCTATTCACGTGCGTCGCATATTATGAAACTTTATCTAAGCATACATAAATTCTACTAAAGTACCTAGATTTATTTTATTATAATAAAAAATTATAAAATATTATATTATATACAATGTAAATGTTAGACTATTATAAAATTATATTAATAACAACAAATCAAATAAAAATAACAAATATATAATACTCATGTTTTCTTTTGTAGTTGGTATTATAATAAGACTTGCGAATTCACCCAGTTTAATTGGTGCGTGGTTTATTTTATTACAACTATATTATAGAGTAAAACAGTCATTAAAATTTTGTACACGTATCCCACGTAGTCATTTTAATTTAAACGATTTATAAAGTCATAAACGATATTATCACCCTTGATTTTGTTTTGGAATCAGAAATAGTACGGGACATCGTACACAGACTGTAATATAGGCACTGGATCTTCGTTTCGGAGGTCTCTTTTTAGCACAAGCCAACCGATAGTTGATGTATTATTATAATATATATTATATATATTTGAACCATATCATTTGCAAAAACGATCTGAGCAAAATTCTAAATATTATTTTTAAATTGTAATTGCACATAAACAACTTCCAAATATAGGTACTAAATATACTGAACAGTGGACATATTATATGTATATAGTTATGATGTAACATTGCACGTTAACATAATCTTAAACCTACAAATAGCATTACATTTATATTTATAAATCTATAATTTATCAAATCATCAATTATTTAGGTATTATAGATTTTGTTAGAACATTTTTTTTCTCAGGGTGGTTTCTGGTAGTGAATTAGATCTAGTTGGTTATTTGTGTCAAAAGAAAACAATTCACAGTACTTTTCATAATAATTAGGAAAAATAAAACAGAAATTAAGGAAAAACTGAATTTTTATTTTAACCTTTAACCAAGTTTTTATTAAATCGGGTTTTTATGGATCTTTATGAGCTATTTATAGACTATTTACATTTTTAGATTTGGTTTATTTTTTTTCCATAAATGTAGATGGTAAAAAATGTTTGTAGTCAAAAAGTTTAAAAATTTAATACAAGGTCCCTCGTAAATTATTTATACGAGGATCAAAAAAAAAAAGATGAGCGTAAATTTACAATAATTTGTTACTGTAATTTGTCAAAATCACTAAACTGTGCAAAATGAAAAACTATTTTAATTATCTTGTTGTAATTCAAAATTCGTGGGGACATTATACGTGTGTTATTATATTTTACAATACGCTACCTATGATATATTCAAAATATTTAGATTATTTTTAACCTATTCAGCTATTGTCTATTTATAGTTTATTCCGTATTACTAATAGTAAAATAAATTACTATATATTAGTTAGCATTATAAATATACTATTAGTATCATAGGCTGACAGACTGTTTCCGCTCATGGTCGTTTTTCGTATACAATGATTTATTAGTTACCTATCATTAAATTCAAATTTAACACATCCATTACAGTGACTTACTCAATGACGAAGTACACTCGACTCCTACATTAAAGCAGAGCGATTATCTATACCTGCCCACTTTTTTTTTGGGGGGGGAGGGGGTGTTAAAACTGCAAACATTTAATTTCAATGTGTTTTAGGTGAATAAAATGGAATGGTGGTCGAGACTGGTGATTTCAGATACCGATATATCTACCAAAAAGATCAACCCAGAACCTTCCAAACTTTCCGATCTAGAAGGCGAAACCAGGTCCATGGTGGAGAAAATGATGTACGACCAGCAACAAAAGAATATGGGATTACCTACGTCAGACGAGCAGAAAAAACAGAACGTTCTTCAAAAGTGAGTTTATTTTATGTTTTTACTTTCGTTGTTTTAACTGTTAATATTTTTACAGGTTTATGGAACAACATCCCGAGATGGACTTTTCCAAGTGTAAATTCAATTAAACCAGCTCAAAACCAAGAAAATAAAAATAAATATATAAAGAAAAGCATTAAATGAAAATTGAAATAATAAAAATAATGTTATCACTTACAGTTTCTTTAGATGAATTCAAAAGTTTTTGGATTAAAATAAAAGTATTGTAAATTTGATTGTAGTTTTGTGTTTTTAACTGAATTGTACAATATTGTACTACCTGATTGCATTATATTAGATCATTGGACGTTATATTCTATCAGACACCAAGTGCTGCAAAAATCGTATTAGCTAAGTATAAGCTGCGCACATTATTATAATTCCAAATTAATGTCTAATCAATTATCTGTACGTATTGAATTTTTTTTTGTAGGTATATATTATTTATTTTAGTTGAGTTTATCAGTTAAACGATACAAGAATGAAAGTACGATTATGATCTGGATTGTAATATGTAAAATATTTTCAATAGTGGTAAATTATTGAATGAAACATTTAAAAAATCTAAATCTAAACTAGTATGTGCAGTTGTCAGATGAATTTGATTAATGTCCAAAACAATTTTGTAACCATAGAGAAAACTTAAGTTATTATAAACTTAATAAAAATATATAACTTTATAAAAAAAGATCATTGATGTGAACTGCTCAAATCCTTATGGAGAAGTAAAGAGTGTGAACAACTGTAAACATTAAATGTCACAATAACCTTGACATTTTCAAAAAGAAAAATTATTTTCTCCATTAGCTTTGTACATTTTGATTAGCTTTAATACAATTTTGCATCTGTTATAGTCAAGAAACGAAACGTCTACAACAAAAAAATTGTGGAATTTGTTTATCTGCACGTAATTTGTCTAAGAATGGTTTTTACAAAAAAAAAAAATAAAATATTATTTAAAAAAACTATAAATTCTAAACTAATCAATAAAGTAAAAACAAAATTATACGCCTTTTATAATTTTACTTGTAAGTTGTAATATGTAAATGCTATGAGTGTACGAGGCTTTCGATTGAAATTTACGGCTAATTTCAGTTCGATAGTGATGGTATTTAAGTGTCTATGCACTACCTATACGGGCTACGACTTGAGTTCTGTGCTTAAGAAATAAACGTACCTACCCATGATCAGGCATGGTTAATGTCAATGTGACGCGACTCTGGGGACTAAAAGCTTAATTTGTTTGGAAATTACACAGCTGCGGTGTTCTATATAATAGAAGGAATTTATTTGGTCAAATTATATCAACGCTAATGAACACATTTATCAATGATTGCGTAAAATGATTGACCAAGTGATCTACGAATTTGAATTACAGCCAACGCTGCGCTATGTGAATAAATTAGATATGCACGTAGATGTATCGAGTCGGATAAATATGGAAATTGCGTAAAATTAGGTATTCATTATCGAGATAAATATCCTAAACGCTTAACTTAACGAAATCTCGACATTCCACAAGGTTAAACTTATATCGTTTTACTATTTAATAGCATTGATTATCAATTAGATACCATATATTATTTATTGTCAATGGTAATAGTCGGTTCTTGCAGCATTTCGCTAATCCGATATTCCGTTCACAAACAACGACTAATATATCCATAAAGATTATGATATTCTTTAAAATGTAAACCGTAGACGCCTAAAGATCGTGCGAATTGTCTTTTTATTCAAAAAACGAAACGTGTTTTAATTTGTTTTACAGGGGAATTGTACATTCAATAAAATCATAAAAATAAAAAAATACCCACGAAGATGAGCTGAATAAAATAATATTCTACTTTTGTTTTTGACAGCTACAGACGAAATTATATTCTAACGATAACGAAACGTGTTTATAAACGGGATGATAATAATAAATTGTTTACTGCTACTTATTATCCATAATAATATTATGTCCGTGCCGGATACTCACGAAAGAGTAGGTACCATAGGTATAGGTACAGTAATACAATATGTATATTAAGTTAGTGATCTATACGTCATTACAACTCTATATAGTGATCTGAAAATGAGCCTATATATTTGATTTTGTATACTTCATTAGGGTTTATCATTTATATTATTATATAGTGTACATAGATCACTAATACATATACATTTAATTAGTACGTTAACGGTCAACACGACAATATAATAAAAAACCCGTTTGTATAATATAATATTATATTTTCATTCCGTTTATGGAAGTACTGTGCGTAGGTAGGACGTACCTATCAGGTTTATCAATGGCCTATCCTCTGTTATATGCAATCGCGTGCCTGCAATCGAGTTGTGTTCAGTTATGAGTCACTCAGCACTCTATATATACATGAAAAATTTATGACAATATCAAAAAGCGGAAATCTGAAATTGTTGTTTTTATTATTTACGAGCGTACTGTGCATTATTGTATCAGCTATGCGCACAGAGGGAAAAATCATTATCTATACAAACCGACGAAAAAGTGTATTTCGCGAGAAATCAATTGGGTACCTACCGAAATCAAAAATGTTTTAGGTAGGTATTATATAGGTACATAATAGCCGATAGGTTATGATCTACATTATAATATTAGTTAATAGTTATTACTAGTATGGTATGCTGTTAAATATATCATATATATATTTTATGTACGTACTTTTTATGTAGGTTATGTATCTATTATACATTTAGTGCGCGATTACAATTTTGAGACACCAGTATAAAACTAATAAAATAGTTTTGAAGCTCTTGCCTCGTCGATATTGGCGCAAATAGAGTGTAGCTCAGCCCTTAATTAAAAATTTAACCCCTACGCCAAATATTATAGTCAACATCAATACACTACAATGTTTTATTTGCACCTATATTATATGCCTATGGATAAAGTTCGTAAAATCGTAGAAAAACGGAACTAAACTTTCAAGTACATTATAGGAAAAATCAAAATATATTTAAGCTCTTATAAAGTAACTATAAGGGCCGTATCCGTAGTCGATGCTTAAGAATAAGTATAGCAGTTGTACTTCAGTACCTACTTGTACCAACACTGTATATTTATTATAAAGCAATTCAAAAATAACTGACATTAAAATTGTTAGTTAATTTAGGTGTTTAATTCATTCAATAATTAGATTTTGAACTTTTTAGATTCTGAGCGGAGTGAGGAAGCTAGTGGTTTTACAATGGTGTTTTTTTTTTTATATCCTGTATATGAAATTTTTTTACCAGATGGAGTGCTTCGATTTCAACATATAGTACCTTATCGTTTAGAAAATTGGATCAAGCTGGTACTTTAAAGAGGTCATTTTTCGATTTAATCAATAGTTATTTGATGCCACGGGAAAAACTACTGACAAATTATGAAAAACTGCTTAAAATGGGATTTTAAATCACTGTAGCAACGAATAAACAATTATAATATTATAATATTGATTCTACTTAAAGGCTATAATAAGATAAATAATAAAAAAGCGGGTAAGTGGATGTCGCTCTGCTGTACAGTAGGTTACAAGTGAGTCAATGTATAATAGATTATATTAAACTTGAATTCAAATATATAATATCATTGTATAAGAAAAACGATTCTGAGCGGAGACGGTTTATCAGTGGATTTTTTAAATTTGTATTATTTATTATAACTATAACCTTTAAGTTAAATTAATATTATAATATTATAATGTATTATTCGTTGCTACGGTGATAAACAAAGCGTTAGAAATTAAAATCCCATTTTAAGCGGTTTTTCGTAATTTGTCAGTAGTTTTTCCCGTGGCATTAAATAACTATTGAGCAAATCGAAAAATTACCTCTCTAAAGTACCATCTTGATCCAATTTGCTAAAAAATAAGGTACTAAATGTTGAAATCAAAGCACCCCTTCTGGTAAAAATTTTGTATACAGGATATATATATATAAAAAAATAAACACCATTGTAAAACCACTAGCTTCCTTGCTCCGCTCAGAATCTAAAATTTAAAAAATCCAGACTGATAGACCGTCTCCGCTCAGAATCGTTTTTCTTATACAATGATATTATATCATTGAATTCAAGTTTAATACAATCCATTATACATTGTCCCACTTGTAACCTACTGTACAGCAAAGCGACATCCACTTACCAGCTTCTTTTTTTTTAAATATAGAAATGATCTATAGATTTATAGATTTCAAGTTGTAGTTGGTAGGTAAGTAGGAACATTACATAGTATTTAAATTTAATCCATCACATAGTTGAGTTCTTCGGTCGTGTATTTTATTAATCAATTGATTATATTAAATTGTTTTAAATTATATGTGAATCTTCAAGGTTCACTAATAAATAGAAACCGAAGAGCAAATAAGCAATTTAAATTTAAAATGTATTTTTATTTTATTTTACACAAAATTGACTCAAACAAAAGCAATACAAAAACGTAACGAAAAATCAGAATATTGGTAAACGACTATAAAGCTGTAGCAGAAGATTGACTTCCGAAACTATTCAATAATCAGGTCTGACATCACCTTTTGGAGCAATAAAAATGCATTAAAGTTTAAATTCAATATATTTTCTGGTAGGAAAGTGAAGCTAGTTAATATTAGGGAGTAAAAAATAAAAGATTTCAAGAAAGTATATTTTAAATAATTGGGATTAACAAAAACAAAAAGTAAAAAACGGGAATGTAAATATATTACCAAGGTAATTGCATTATATTATATATTATTTTAAATTGTATTTGTGTTAAGCTACAAATAAAATACACTGAACAAAACTTATAATTTAGAGTTTTAAATTGACTCATTAAGAATTTGGAAAATTCTCGCGGGCCATACGAAATTCAAAGTACATAATATTTATTATCATATGCCGATTGGCCAAAACTATTTTATTTCTTAATAGGAAAAATATACACGTATTATATAACTATAACTAATGAAAATAGAATTACATTTAATAAATAAGTGAAACAATTATGAATTTTTAATGTGATAAATGGCAGATCTTGCTCTCAACTAGCTGCTTTAAGTTGGGGTTATGGTTTGTGGTCGCTATCTTCATCATTATTTTAAGGTGTTCGTTGGCGAGTCGGGATATGAATTTGTTTTTAATATAATTCATGTTTACGTATTAAATTGCTTCTTTTCTCCTTATCTGCGAGCCGGTCAAAATTCATCCGCGGGCCGCCATTTGGTGACCCCTGCTTTAAATTAAAAGAATAGCACAACATATCAGTATCTGTACGTCAAATTCTCATACGGTGCTTTTAGAGTTTTAAACGCTCTATTGATAATGTTGATGAACGGAAACATTCATTTTCGGTTTTGAAAACCTCACAAAATATGATTTGATCATAAATCATAGTTTAATTAAAAATAATTTTGTGGGGGACACATTTTGCCCCAAGTCCTCCCCTCGGGCACGCCCGTGCGTATCTATCGTTATTGTTTCTCCGCGCACTTGTTCCGGAATCGCAACCAAAAAGTCGCCGTGTCTCGAAATATTTCAAAATATGTATCGTTGTTGAACACCAGCCATATATAGGTATACACGCGAAAAGGAGAGTGAAGACCATAGGACATAATACACGCCACCACGTGTGACATATGCATTGATGTGCGTGGGTAACAGCTGTATACATAATACAGAGCGTAGAAAATATCGATTTTCGATGGCAATAGTATTCGAGTCGCGGACCACTCCGCACACGCGTCGCTTCGCCGGGACCTGAACGTGTGAAGAACCGTCGTGGGACTGTGCAGGGAGTGCCGGGAAATCCGACTTGACAGCTAACGCGTTAAGGTGGTATAATAATAATAATAATAATATGTACGCGTGCGCCCGTTTTTAGGGGTTTACCACTTTTAGTGTAAGCTTATGGTGCTGCAGGGCTCAACATCGGGAAATGCGTGACAAGGCGAATCCGCACGTGTCCGCTTTTGCGGAAAAATGCGATTTCGCTTCTTTCGCGTGTGTGTAAGTATGTATAAGTATATTGTATAATGCCCGGTGCATAACTATGTTATTATATACAGTGCAGCTGGCATGGCTGCGGTGGTGGTCGGTCGCTGAGACATTTCAACAGACGTCAACAGACCGGGCGGCCATCGCAGCTGCAGACCTGCAGTGAGATTTTCCGACGCTATCTTACATTCTTACCGCAACTATAATAATACAACACAACGATCAATATTATTGCGACGAGTGATTATAATCATATATAATAAGAACACACGTCATCGCCCGATCAATCGCCGCTGCAGTTTGACGATGATGTGTTCTCGCGTCGTTCGATGTGTGTCATAAATTATAAATAATATGATATAATGGTATAAAATATCGTATGATAATATTACAATTACCTAGGTACCTGCAATAATATTACAAACTGCCTACGGATAAATTCAGACTTTATAGTACCGTCGTTGGTAACACAATATTACTGATATCGTTGCGCGCACGATCGTCGATTATTATCATTCATTTATTCGAATAACTTGAGACTAATGCGCGCGCATAGGTTACAGATATACTATGTAAGGCATAACTCGTGTAGGTCTAGTACAAAACGGGATGATCTGTCGAGAGGGTTGAAAAAAATGTTTACCGGGCTGAATGACATTGGAGGAGGGGGGGGGGGGCTGTCGTGCAGCGAATAGACCTGAAAGTAATTGGCCGGGTTTCGGGAATGAAAAGTAAGAAATATATTTAAGTCAGATTTTAAATAACCTTGCCGCTGAAAAAAATTAACGTTAACTGAGTTTGGGAGATATTTGATTACGCGTATTATTATAGGGGAACGAGTATGTCGTATGTATTGTGTATCACGTATGATTGTACATAACAAAAAGTTCAGTAAATAAGTCGAACTGAGACATTTGATTAATATAATACGATGTTAATTTATCGGGCTTCGATATTACGCACTATTGTTATTTGTTATCTAGTTAAGAGTCAGTAAAATATCTAATATTTATATAATAATTTTATTATATACCTAAATATTACATCTAAAAAAGGATGTATGAAATTAAATATTCGGACTGGATTCCGCCGAATACGATTTAGTGCACAGGTACCTATTGTTTCAATACCAATGATTTTTGTATGTTGCATGTCGTGAAAGTATCACACCAATCATATCCGTGGAAAATCAATTTATTTAAACGAGGGAATTTATACGGTAATCAATAAGCATAATAACAAATTGAATGGCACACTTATACCTATTTCAAAAACAAATTGTGAAATTTAAAATAAGTAATTGTTTTTGAAAACCAGTACATTTTAGTAACATTGTTGTTTATGCTTATATACCTACTATTTTCACAAATATCAAAAAATTAACACAGTTCAATTTCTAATCAATTTCAATAGTTTACAAAAAAAAATCAAATTAAAAGAAGGCTATTCGAAAAATTCAAATATTTAATTGTACACTGTAAAGATAATCATTTAAAACTTTTTTTATGCCATTTATTTAGAATTTTCTTATATAGATTATTGAACACATATAGGTATATTGATTTTTCGCGAAGATACAGGACTTCTGGACAGACTGTAGGTATATAATATATATAGGTATAATAGGTACATGCACGTATTTATGATTTTATATACACCCTCCTCCGTCTTCATCAGATTAAATCGAAATCGTGTTTTATATTTTAGATAAAGATGCGATATCGAACGTATTATAATATAATATATTATGTTATATATATATATTTATCTATAACGGTGTACATACGAAACCCTTTATAAAATGTATATAAATAAATATGTACGCTATTTAGCGGACGTTTCGTTAAATCGTCGGTAATATATTTGCATGCGGAAACGTTGCCTTTTTTGGCAAAACATTTTACGCGACACGTGTCATTCGGCGGACCCTGCTATAAATATTCATAACGGTATAGTGGCGCGAACGGACCAAGAAATCCGCCATAAAGTTTCATTTAGAAAATTGCACCGATATATGACCGTTATCTATATAGGTTTGTACTTCACACGATGTTGTTTTGCATATATTATCGACCCGCGACGACCGCGCCAGCGCATATATACAATACATATTTATTATATAATAGTATTATGTACCTTGTGTGAGTGTTTAGACGCACAACAAACATAACGAATGCGTGCGACCGGGATCCTCTGAGTCTGGTCGGTAAATCGCGAAAAACAGAGTGACACACAGCAACGGCATTAGTACATAATATTATATAGTTTGTTTCTGTAAGTGCACACACTTATCATTTGTCTTATTTTTTTTTTTTTTTACTATACTGCGAAGACCGTTTGCGTGTCCGGCGTGGCGGGATGTAGTACATAATATAATTTACGTTGGGTTAAATCAGTGGCGTATCCGCGGAGGGGGTGGTTTTAACTCCCCTCGCGAAAATTGTTAAATATTAAAAAAAAAAAACTCTTTACAAAATCATTTTAAGATATAATCTGTCGACAGTTAATTTTCGATGATTATCTCGGTACGATTATATTTTCGGTAAATACCGTACAACCGGCGATATACAAATACCGGATACCGGTATAAAAATTTGGAACACCGCCTGCAGCCCTGCACTATCCTTTAACGGCATAGAAATCTTCAAGTTTTCAAAAATGCAGTCCCCACGTCCATGCGTACTTAAAAATTCTCAAACTCAACATTTTAAACCAACGAGTATAATAAAAGGATAAATATGGGTACGACCGCGGTTGGCGAATCAGTGAATCGCCCTATGCATAGCTGGGTGCCTGGGTAACGGATATTATAACTATATATAGGCGACGTGCAGTGTAGTGTAGCTGGCGTTCTATAGTCTATACAACACTACTCTTACTCATGGATATTATACGATGGCCCGACGACGCGGATTGTCCATCGTCGAGCCGTTGGTTTGTATACATATTATAATAATAATAATATAATAATAAAAATATATAAAACACGTGCGTTCGCTATTGTTTCGTAAATTTACAATGGTCCGACGTCGAACGTATAATATATGCGGCGTATATTGTACACGACGATGTTTTATGGTCACGACGATATTATATATTTTATCGTTTATCGCGTATACCTACGACTTATTAATCAATATAATAATTATTGTTGTTTTATGCCGACCCGGGTTGCTGTTGTTGTACGTTGAAAAAAAAACAAAAAAAACCAACACAGTAACATGTGATAATAAAAAATTTAAAACAATGGGTGCGGACACGATTGATATCGCAGCCACTCCGGCAGCCAATTGCGAACATTGAATAACGATATATACATATACGCATATCGGCGTATAATATAATACCAGTGTAATAATAGTGTGCACACGGTGTAATGAAATGACAACGGCGTATAATATCGTAACGATGATGTTACCTAATACGACGTGTGATGATGGTGAGCCCAAATCGAGTTTTTCGCTTCGGGAGTTCGGAATTATTACTACCAGCCGTACCTACATAATATACACGCAGGGGCATATACCGACCGTATAATATTATCATGTATTTCGATCGGTTCGGCGAGTACTGCACCTACCTATCATCGATGTTTTCGTTTTCCGGTGATACCTATATTATATAGATTATACCTACGTGTTATGTGTACGTAATTATGCAGTGGTGTAGTATTAACGCCATTTGAGGAAAGCGGAGATAGAAATATATATTATTTTTATTTTTTGTTATACCGACGATTTTTTTTATATATATTATAATACTTTTATTAATTGCACTTTATTTTGTACATTTTCATAAAAATGTAATTTTTATAAAAACGCGCGTGTCGTAATTTTATTCTTAAGTTTACCATAATGTCACATTTTTTTTTTTTATCGGCGTGTAATGATAATTTAAGGGGCGCATTTAATATTATATTCATTATACGTTGAGCTAGACGTCAGAATTACCCAACACTCTGTGCTACTACAGTACTACGTAAAAATGTGAAAATATTATTGAAAAATAAAATAATACTGGATCTTCCGTGCCGTTGAACGAATTATTCGAATATTTTCGATGTACACATCATAATATAGTGTTCTGTGGAATTGCTGAATAAAAATCCCCGGAAAAAAATCCCCGAGGAACTGAGAAAGAACTCCGAAAAAAATCCCTGGAAAACAATATTACTTACACAGGATTTTCAATTTTGCAGTGAAAATGTCGATTGAATACATTTTTTTTTAAAAACGTTGCCACTATATTAATATTCAATTACAAATATTGAAATATATATGTGGGCATGTAGCCATGTAGGTAGGTACTGATGAATTAATAAATATATTTTATTTAAATATCGTATAAGTACAACAATTATTATTTAAAATCAAGTATTGAAGAATCATATTAAATTTAATGTTTAAAATATAGGTATATTATTGAATGCAATTTAAGTTACTTTTATATTTATATTATTATTTTCAGACATAACAACAATATTTTTGTTTTTTTTTTTTTTTTTTAATTGGTCATTAAGCCAGGCAACTATGGCCATTAGCTGTTTGTTTGTTTATTTGTAGGGGAGGATACTGTTGGTTGGTGAACACGTGTGTGTAGTTTTTGGCAGATTTTCAAGTGGGCATCCGTAGGGTATTTGCCATGCCCGGGTGGGGGATGGCGGCACTTGTACTCCGGACACCGTGACTTGTCCGAAGAAAAATGCCGCCCATGGCCGAGGAATCGAACTCGGGTCGACTGCATCACAGCCGACATCTTAGTCCGCTCGGCCACTCCGTCCCTATATACCTTAAAACCTAACCTAACCTATTTCTGTTTTATATTACTATAATATATGTAATTTTCAGTAAAAAAATTAAATTGAGTTTTGTTATTTTTTAAAAGCTATAATTAATATAATTATTACGAGATATTTTGAAGAGTTTTACCAAATACATTACCTATTCAAAAAATATAATTATTATTACGTATTTCATAAAATATTTCGTATGGCCGATAAACTGAACAAAAAATTAAAAAATGTTATTATTAAATAATAGTTGGGTAATTAGTACAGTTAATTATTAAGTACCCACATTGTTTTCTCATATTCTGCTTTATTGAGTTCAAACAATTGAGAATATTTATTTTGTTACTTCAAGTTCGGTAGTATTTTTATTGTTTTCTTCAAAATCATACTAATGCTAATTTTGCATAAGCCACAGTAACATCAAGTTTCTTTTTTCTTGGAATAATTTTTGTGGAACATCGATTACGTTAGTAAAATACAAATCAAATCGTATTCACCTATCAAACCCAATAGTTATGCTGACTTTTTCATAAAAATGTACCTATTCAATTTTGAAAAAACTGTAGTTACAATCATAATTTGAAAATAATAATGTTTTCTTAAATTTAGTGACACTGTAGTAAAATAATTTTAATCCGAAAAAATGTTGTATGTCATGGCCGTCAGTCAAAGTTTTGATTTTGTAAAAAAAATAAAATAGTTTAATAATATATTATTATTAAATAGTTAATTACAATACCGGTCCAATATTGGAGTAAATATTTAATGAGTAACATTAATGAGTATTAATTATTTTAATAAGTAATATATCTAGTATGAATATATACTCCCAGTAGGTAATTAATAACAATCTAGAAAAATAGTTTATTGTTTTTTGTGTTGTAAATTCTGATACAAATATCAATAACCAAACTATTGAAAACCTATGAAAAAATTTAAATGGTATGTTAAAGAGAAGTGTTGGCGATCTCTTCACCAGAACAACCAAATTAAATCCGACAAGTTCTTAACAGATACAAAGGATTCTTTTACAATGTAAGTTACTAAAATCGAAATTTTATTGCTTAGAATACGTAAGGATACTAATGATAAAAGGTGTGCACACGTTTTTAATTTTTAACAATTCAGTGTAACCCGGTGTATCCGTGTAAGGTATTAGTTAGGCGTAGGTCGCGTATTGGAATCAAATTGAGTAGGTAGGTCGCACATTGGGCAGAATTTAATTTTATGTTACAATATTTTAGTGATTTTTATGAAAATGTTGTCGTTACTACTTACAGTTTGATTTAGACCGAATAGACGATTGCGATCTGTTTTTGTAATTTACTGACGTAAATGATAATTTCGAAAAAATAAAAACTAACCAGCTATAACCTGTAACTAAGGAGTTAGGTGGCATAATAGGTAGTCAAATTTTACTCAAATGACGGACCCGGATCATGATCGTACTGCTTTTGCCGGCTCAGGGCGATAATATATTTCCCCAACTCCCCTGGCCAGCACGCCATCCCGCATGCTATTTTTGTATGCGATGATACGTCACAATATCACAATCATAATAATATGGCCGTTTGTCCGAACACTGCAGGACGGCGAAGACAGGATATGGACTTTCGTATACAGTCTTGAGTGGAAAAAAAAAGAAAGTAAAGTTTAATTCCCGTGAAACGGTCTTTGTTTTTCAACTTTTTACGTGACTGTTACGTTTCATGCGCAATAACAATAATAATAATAATATTATTTCATTTATATATAATATGTATATAATATACACATACGTACAGGACGTATTAACACTAATACAGATAACATTATACTATACATAAATATTATTATGTATAGAATGTCGTCGTCGTCACCACGCCTCGCTCCGTCGACTACATAGTATATAATATATATATAATATTATTCAATGTACTCCGTAAGTATGCGTGTGCTGTATAGCGAGAGAGTGTCATGAAAGGCCATCGCAGTAATATAATAATTGTGTTCTTCTCTCAAAATATTTCTCTCGCGTGCGGCGTGCACACGAGTTTACTTCACAGACCGATTCATTTAAATCGAACAGTACCTACCGTCTGTATATTTTTTTGAAACCATTTTCAATTTTGAGGTTAAACTCTCTACAGTATTCGTTTTACACGGTTCGAAAAATCCTCACCCTCTTCCTCGCCACAACTAAAAACACAAGACGGCCGAAAACGTGCTTGACGATAACATCGTCAACAACAGAGACAGATCTACAAACGGCGTCACCAATAACATTATCGTTATTATGATATTATTATTTGCCAAAGAGGACGTCGCACAGACGCTTGACTTCGGTGTACATAAACAAGTTGACACAGCCGATTGGCTTTATAATCTACAACTGATTTTAGAGTGATATTATACTGACCAGTGACCAAGAACCTATTATAGTATGAAAACGAAATACGACAGAATTTAGGAAAGTGATTGTATAGGGCTGGTTTTAAATATCATTTTAACAAAAGTTATACAACTATTAAAATTGTATAAAAAAATTAAATATACAGAAAATTACTTATAATATAAGTAAATGCCTATATATGCTTCACATAACGAAGACCTGTAACAAGATGTTGTCTAAAATGTAGTAATATTTAATTTTTATAATAAGTGTTTTTACCCTGAAATTACAATAGAAGCAGTAATACGGCGGATCTGCGTCAACATTTTTAATGCATTTTCTATACAAATTTTCAATCGTGCTACAACCAACTACAAACGATAACGACACAACGGATCACACTCGTAGGTACCTATGCCATTTCGAGTTGGAATTTCACAATATATTATGTTTTAAATTTTAAACCCCTCGACAAAACGCCGACGAAAATTCATTTAAACTCTTATTATATATCTGCAGCTATATTATATAACGTTTTTACGGCCGTGTAAATTGTTTTAAGCCGTTTAAACATGCAGCCTGCAGCTACCAGCACAATACGATAATATTATAATCGTGTCATATAGGCACCTATAGTCACGATGGAGACGTCAAATCGAGTCGAACGAGTCACAAGCTGCGCCCCGCGTAAACAGAACGTTGCTTTAAAGTTTGGAAACATTCTGCGCGTGTACAATAATAATATATAATATAATACATGCACCTAGCCTCTGCACGAGTATGTTGTACGAAACGTTCCCAAAATCATTATTGGACACCTCGCAGCGGTAGACAGGTGTGTACACCCTATATGCGCGTATATATATATGTATATTATATTATATAGGGCCGTTTAGGATTTGCGCGTGGGTCATTGCCGATTCAGCGACAGTCTCCACCTCGCGCGCGCGAAAACTTCTGACCAATTTCAGCACGGAGAAATCCGCAAAGGGGGGTGTGGGGGGGTCGGGGTTGGGCGCATCTCTCTGCCGTGGCGACCATTATTATTATTATTCCGCTTCCGAAGCTGCTGCCGCCGCCGCCGCCGTGCACGTGATCGGCGCGCACAATAACACCGTGATTGTCGTCGGCGTCTATATACCATATACCACGTGTATACCTATACATAGTACAGGTTATAGCCCTGCATACAGTGGGCCGCGTTCGGGGATCGGGGAGGGGGGGGGGGAGGGGTGTACGTCGATGGGGTTCATGCTCGTCTCGCCGAATCTCGAATCGCCGACGTCCCGTTTTGCCGACAGATTACAGATGTATACCTACCGGTCTTATTCGATTCATAAAATCTTCCAAATTGGCCGACTGCAGCAGGCGAACAGAACACCGACATTCGACTAAGACTAAGAAGATGATTGTAACAGCGTGATGACGTTTCGTCCATGCTTATAAATTAAAAATCGTGTATTATATTTTCAACTATTGCCGAATGTCCACGTCTGGCGAGTTTTGAGATTTTCACCGGCCCTGTTTGTAAGAAAACAAAATCGCAAATGACGCCTGGTCGATTCGTATGATAACATAAAACTGTAAAAGGCAATACAAAGGTATCGTTTATACATCACGGCGGTTATTTTTGTGATCGAATTATTTCTCATCGCCGACCTCCTTAGACCAAATCGAATTTTGTTTTCAACAAAAACCGATACCGAATACAAAAACGGGTTGTAAAATAAAAACTCGTATGCATGGTTCGCGACTTTCTTTTCGTTTTTCGGCTACAATACGACTTCCATCTACGGAGAAAATTCTCATATTGCAGTCAGATTTGACCAACGCGCTTTAAGGAGGTTGGCGGTCATGATTTTCCTTTACGCAAGGGTTTTAACATTTATTTTTACCTATCTGTTCAATGTTTTGTATACTCACACATTTGCGTTATAAAATTGAAAAACCAACATATATTTAAAACTATATATTCTTGATCGAAATATTTTAATAATTATTTTTCGATTGACATATAACAATATAATATTATCAGTAAAAAAGTCGAGAAACTTTACAATTATTGTTTTCTGAATTCCTAAAAATTATTACAGCAATGTACCTATTGACACCTAGTACCTATAATAGCCCAAATCGATTAAAACGGGTTTGCCTACATTTTTCGTTTAATAACAATTAAAACCGCTATTAAATCCTACACACATTACTACAACTCACCCTCCGATCAGAAATATTTTAACAAAAAATGTAACCAAATCCCGGCAATCCTCCCAAATGACTAAAAAAGGAAATGGTGTCGCGACCTTCTTCCCGTAAACCCTTCGCGTAACCCTATAATCATACCCCAGGAGTGTCATCAGTGGACGGCTCTCCACCTCAATACAACAAGCTAAACCTAATTAACCTCACTTAAGCTTATTATACAACAATTGTATAGACTGATTAACCTCCCCCCACAAAAAAATTAGAAAAATCAAAAACACTATTCATCTCCATCAATAATAATTATAACAATAAATAAACGAGATGAGTATTGAGTATGACATATGTACATAGGGTACGCATTTTTATTTACAAATAGCATGAATGATTATGTGTTTCTCCCTATTGTGATTGTTCCAATTTAAAAATAAAATTCATTATGATTAATGGTTGGGGAGAGTAGGGGTGAAAGTATACAAGATGAGTATCTCCCATTGGCAACTATTAATATATTATAATATTATATACAGGGAGATTAACTATTTTGTGGTATATATATTTAGCGAACACGTTTAGCACGAATATCACACCTCGTCACATGAATGCATAGTGGTATTGCACGACACCGTATTGATTGAGACCGGTTAATGAGTGAAAACCCAAAGATCAACGTAAATAATATATAATGGAATGGATTTTTTTTAATGTTAAAAAAACCATTGTTAACTTGAGGGTAGCTGCAGCAGTAGCTGGTATACGTAATAAGTAATATCCAAGCTTTACAGAGTTACCGAACCTCGTTATATACATTATATATCGGAATTTAATATCGCACTCTCCTCCTGCACGTCCTGGACGCGTCACGCGTCATCGTCACAATGATAATAACAATAATAATAATAATAATACTAATAATGATATACACATATATAATATAATAATATAATAATATTATGTTGATTATATTAGTGTGTAAACCGATCGGATGTTTTTTCCTCTCAATAATTATCGTTACGGTTAAGGCCGCAACAACACGGGGCTTATATGGGATCAAAAATTAATGGACGGGGGCGTACCACGTCCATTATTTATTCGTTATCGCTAGACGATAATAATTGCACCTCCACTTCGCTGCTGTTCTATACATAGATACTTTATCCGACTTAATTATTATCATGATCACAATGTAATTTGGGTCCTTAGGATAACATACAACAATATTATAATGTATGTTTTGTGTTCACTATACTTCATTGAGCGGATGATGTATTATTATATTCTGTACCACTTTACGGTAAGTATATTACATTTTTTTTATAGATACTTGTTTTTGGTCTTGCTTAAATCTAAAATAATTACTGTCGATTCACAAACCGTATAATCTTTGGTGAACGTTAACAAATCAACATTCTTTCAATTAACTTTAGATAGGTATACCCACATTTGTTCACTTGCATTAGTGGCGTCCGCTAACGGGCTTACTTACGTATTACATTTTTAAACTTTTTGACCGGACAAATAATTTTTTATTGACATTTATAGAAAAAAAAATTTTAATTTATCAAATACAACCCAAGTGAGGACGGTATAGTATAACCAAGCTGATTACCAAACAATTTTAATACATTTTCATTTTTTTTTTCTCCAATTATTTTAAAAAACACTGAGCATTTTCAATTTCAACCTCCTAAAAGTACCAACTAGATCCAATTTGATTCCAAAAACATACATCGGGTATCGAAGCTTATGATCAGAGCGTTTTTTTCTACCAGAAAAGTTGAAAAGTTTCAAACATTTTAAAATGCCTCAAATATAAACGTCTGAAATTATTAGACTGGAAAAAATAAAAATAAAACTGTAACTAATTTTTATTTTGTGTGCTTTTTGGGGTCCGTTGAAAAATCGTGCGTACGCCACTGACTTGCATGAACTACTCGAGTTTGAAAAACGACACTAACCCAATTTAAAATTGGCCTTCTCTATTAGTTTTTGAGTTAAATTCTATAACACATCTATCTTTGTTTTACACCAATAGAATATACGTGTATTATACTATTATTATATGGGTATATATATCAAATTGATATGATAATTGAATACTTTATAGAGTACTTTTATAGAGTTTGACAGTTTGTAGTTTGGTATTATTACATTTTAGGAAACATTGAAAGTGTAAACGATATAATATACCTAAATTAAGTTGTATTTTTCAAAAAAATTATGAAAATATAATATGAATATCACTAAAATAATGTAGCATAATAAATCCAAATATCTGACCTCTGAAGCATTGGTACATTTTTTTTGCTTGGAAAAGTTCCCGATTGAAATTTCACAAAGGAAACAAATAATACTAATAAGATTTATACAATATTTATAAAATTAATCGATTAAATATTTATTGAAACATATACAATTATATATCATTATTTATTATGAGTTAGTGCATAGTGCACACGCGTCACCCTCGATATCATTTTAGTTCACTTCACTGTTAAACAGTTAAACTTTCATATACCTACATTATATTACTACTGTTAATGAGAATGTTTAATTAGTGGACAGGAAACTTTAGCATAACAGCCTCCCGCGTTCAAACTAAAATTATCAAACTACCCTAGGGGTAGTATATACTAAAATCACCAATACACGTAAATGTATACTACCTGGGTATATTATTTTTCTAAGTTATAAATTATAATATACTATAGGTATACATTATATTGTTTATTAAATATGATAAAATCCAATGTGTGGAAATAAAATGAAATTTTGATTTGTTAGGGTTCTCGATGCATATTTAAAATGTACGTACAGATGATTATGGCATACAATATAACAGACTAATAATGATTAATGATTTTATTTCATACTTAAATCTGAGCTAATTCAAATATGGAATTCAACACTAATGGGTCGTATTTCAATCTAGTTAACCTTCACGAAAGTTTAATTATAATCATTGACTATACATGAGCTCGTTATTAATTAATATGTTTTGCGAGAAAAAAAATGTAACCATTAAATGTATATTAGTTTATCGAAGTGTAATACTGTAATCACACTTTTATTATGTTAATACTGTAATATTATATCTGTTTTTTTTTATTTATTAATATCGCAGGTAGATAGCTATGGAGTAATTAAACTTTTTAGTTTTTCTATAGTTTTCTCTCTTCAAAAAACTATTCAAAACTTTTAGACTAGAAATCTTGTAAATATGCAAAAAGTGGATTGCAAATTTTACAGTTTCCCACACTATAGTCTATAATACTATAACACTTTAATATGGGTTAGGTTAGGTCATAATATTTACGTGCGACTGTTCATGCGTTTTCCAATAGTTACGTCAGATATAATATAATGTAGGTAATCAAATCTAGAAAAATATTTTAATTCAAACTGTTTGGTAAAGTCTTAAGTTTTTTCATATAAATGCTTGTTATTTCATTATAGTTTGTTTTACGTAAAATATCTTATATTTTTCAAATATTATATAGTACCTATCATCTCATACTCTACTTGATCTGTATATGTTCGTAGATTTATGCGGTACATACATTTTTGTTTTATAATTATATTGACTCAGAACATCTATCACATTATAGTGACGTGATTTCCTCTTTTGGTTTATTATTAAAATGTAGCATTCAGATTTTTATTTTTATAGAATCTTGATTGAAATAATAATCAATAAATCCGCATTTGTATCAGTAGGTATTATTATTTTCGCTTTGCGAGCATAATCTGTTAAAACATGTTTATAAAAAAGAATAATATTCGGGTTTAAATGAAAAAAAACCACAACGGAATACTATGGAGTATGGAATCGATTGAGTTATTTTAAATACTTTTTTTTCGGGACAGAATAAAAACATAAGAATAATATTCATTTAGAACTTTCCTGATATAAAAAATCAAATATGTTAACTAAAAATTAAATTACAATTTTTTTTTGAATGAACAATAAATATATAATTTAAAAAAGTATTTCTTCCACAAAATCAGAAAAATACATAAATTCCTGAAATTATTTTAAAAAAAAACCTAAGTTCCAATCTTTAAATTTTCATTTTATTTTCAATAATTTTTAATAGTAGGTATGTTTTTCTATTTATAAATAAAAGTACACAAGAAAACATAATTAATTGTATCAATATATAAAATTTCATCTAATATTAGCTAACATCTCATATTTATAAAAGTTAAATCTAATAATAGTTAAAATATATAAGATCAAATTGTTAAGAAATAGTTTTTTATTTTAAATTAAATTATTTCGTATATAGAACGTACGAATATAGTCTATACGATAAATGTTAAGTAGTACGATTGTAATATTGTATTAGTTTAAACGATGTTTAGAAATAAAACAATATCTTACTGTAAAGAGTATAAACATTAATCATTATCATATTGCAGGTATTTTATCATGTTATGCATGTATAGGTTTTGAAGAAATATATAATTATGCTATGAATATCACAATACATAGTATAGGCGTATTTAGACCTTCATAACTAACTACTGAGGACTGGGAAGGTGAAAAGTGATTTCATACTATATTTGGTAGAATAGGGAAAGATATCGTCCTAGTGGGAGATGATTTCAGCGTTCGTTTTTTATTTGCGTCTCTGTTTTGTTATTCCGATTTACTTGAAAATTGTTTATTCTAGTTGGATAACACAGTTCGCGGCGGGTCTATAGATCGTGGGACGCGTTTTGATGTTAAGGACATTTAAATTACTGTGCACGACGAGTAAATAAACGTGCTCGAGCGGAGAGCATATAGTATTAAATGCGAGTATGTGACACTAAATCAGGTCCAATGTTGACATTAATCGGCATTTAAATAATAAAAATGGTCTAGTAAAATAATTTTACCCAGTTATTTTTTCGACGTTTGCGAAACGTCTTGATAAATGAGTGTGTGTTTTTCAATATTTTGTTGAACTTGCACATGCACTTGTATTGTAATATAGAACTTACAGTTGACAGCAATATTATAATAATATACAACTTGCCGATAAACGAGAATATAACCATGGACAGGGACGTACGCAGATATAGTTTCGGGGTGCTGTTTTTTAAAATCAGTTATTGAATATTATAACTTTTTTTTTTAATAAACGTGATATATGTAAACCTAAACATTTCCGAATGGAGGGGGGGGGGGTGTTTTTAACACCCAAAACGCCTCCACGTGTACGCATATGCCTGTCCATAAAACACACAAATTGTTATTATGCCTATGTCCTTTATGCATTCCTAGACCGATCACCCGATTGCGATGAAATTTGGCACAGGGATGGATTAATCCCCGAGGAATAAGATGGGCTAAATTTCATCGCAAAAAAAGTAACCAAGATGTCCAAACCCGGGGAGGTTTTCAAACTTGGGCTCTGAGATTTACGATGGAAATTTTTGTTTATAAATGGTTGCTATTGGTTTTAATACTAATAATTATTATTATTATTATTAATGCGACAAGCCTGTGTGTTTTTAGTACAGAATGCATCCGAGTTCGAACCACGGTTTCGGTGGACCGAATTGTATGTATTTTGTGATACTTTAGAGTTAAATTACACACTTACCACTTACGTACGCACCACGCGGGGCCCGCGATCTACCGCAGGTAGAGTGCCTGCCTAATAATATACTGCCATCATAATCACAAGCGAATCTCACGGACAACACCGGTCGCGGGACGGCTATAAGTGTAATAACGTAAAATTAGATAAAATATAAATAATTATAAATACGACTCCTGTCGATAGTTATATTAAAATAGTAAAAGTTAGAATAGTATAATTACGCTATTACCTTCCTCCAGGTGTTCGGAGGGCTCTCGAGATCGTGTATTCGAGAATTATATCAAATACACCGTACAATATGATTTTATGGAAAAAAAGCACATAGAACGTATTGACTGCAATCCACATAAAATATTATATCAAATGCCTTACCTGATTCGCAGTTGTTCGTAGACGATATTGTAAGAGTTTTAGGTTTTAGATAAGATAAAGTACTACTTCAAATACACAAATTGAATTAACGAACGCACTGATTATTGCTTGCATAAGAAGTCCAGTTGTCGCTCGTTGAAATCGGTTTTGATACTTGAGAGGTTGTTACTTTTGTGGTTGGTGCTCATGCACTGGTTTAAGGGACGGACGCGAGGATGCTGACCAGAGAGTGGAGGGTGGCTTTGTCACTAACTTATTGTGGGCCTGGGAACTAGATTATTCTTTGGCGTCAGCATAAAATAAGGTCACACACATCCTACGTAATATTGTTATGAGTGCGTGTCGAATTATTAGTTGTCGTTGTCAATGGTTTTATTTGATGCGACCGATTTCTACAAGCGACAGTCTGGCCGTTGTTTATTATTCTGTAAAATTTTAGTTTATTATAAGGGTGTGTGAGCATATCATTACATCCACCCTGCACTTTTTTGTGTTGTGCCCTCACAACACCACTCGTAGGCGAGAGTGAGAGCAATACAAATATTCATGTAGAGGAGAGATAAAGTTAGAAAAAGTTGAAAGTTGAAAAATTAAAAGTTGAAAATTGAAAGTTGAAAGTTGAAAGTTGAAAAAAATTATACAATTTAAACTGGACATATATATATATATATATATATAAAGAAAACAAATTTTATTATACAATCTAAAAGGGGCAATGTAAGTAATATTAAAGTTTACATAATACATTGGAAAACAAAAAATTAGGAAGATAGAACTGAAACTGAAAGTTCGTATTCCCCAGGTGCATTTCCCTGGCACCCCCACCTCAGAATTTTGGATTCAAACCAAGGGCTTTCGTTTGTGCTACGTTTGTGCCGGATTGTGCTCGAATTTCATCGTTTGTGCTGCAACCCTTCTAAAGTTATAAGGGATAATGATTGGGGGTGCCAGCGAAACGACTGCACCCCCACCTCAGAATTTCGGATTCAAACCAAGGGCTTTCGTTTGTGCTACGTTTGTGCTGGATTGTGCTCGAATTTAATCGTTTGTGCTGCAACCCTTCTAAAGTTATAAGGGATAATGATTGGGGGTGCCAGCGAAACGACTGCACCCCCACCTCAGAGTTTTCAAATATAAATTATGCCATTCGTTTGTGCTACGTTTGTGCTGGTTTGTGCTCGAGTTTTATCGTTTGTGCTGCAAACCCTAATGAGCTAGAATGGATCTTTAGTGGGGGTGCCAGCGAAACGGCTGCACCCCCACCTCCAAATTTTTGAATTTAAATTATGCCATTCGTTTGTGCTACGTTTGTGCTGGATTGTGCTCGAGTTTCATCGTTTGTGCTACAACCCCTAATGAACTACAGGGGATTATTAGTAGGAGGGGGTGGTATGGAGCCATAATGCAACCCCAATTCAAAATATTGGTTCTCCAAATATGAGCCAATCTTTAGTAGTTTGCTACTGATATCCTGTACCATACAGTACTCTACTACTTCCGGAGTTATCCTTATAAATTTAATTAGGGGGTTGTAAAGACGAGCCGACACCCCCCATATTGAATTGTTTGGTCCAAATCAGTCCCATTGGTTTTGACTAAGTTAGTGCTTATTTATTTTGTACTCTTTGTCTCCTTCGTTATTATTTCTTTGCTCATTAAAAAAATTATAAGTCTTTCTTACGAGGAGATGCTCTGGAATGCCTAAAACGAGGACAGCCCCTAGAGTTTTATCGGAAATCACTTGTGGTCGGAAGGTAAAAATGATCTATAGCCCATAGGTGTGCATTAATTATTTCTCGTAGTTTTTGAGTTCAAATAACTTAATTGTAGGAGTTTAATTTTAAAATACACGTAATTGTAATAAATTGTGAATATACTTGAGACAGGGGAAGCGTTTGTAGTTTCATTTTTCAACCCATATAGTAAGTTGTCTCACATCATAAACATTTTGTTTTGGCTCACGACAATTTAATATTATTTTTAATATAATAATAGCAATATCATTTTAGATTCTGAGTGAAACGATGAATGTATTGATTTTACAATGATGTGTGTTTTTTTTTTTATTTTTTTTTAAATTTTTAAATTTATTTTTTTATTTTTGTGTCTGTGTACACGATAAGTAGTCGAAATAATGCTTCGATTTTCGACTTCAGTATCATGTTCGATGGGAAAGTGAATATCGTTGGAGCATTGGGAAGGTCAAAATCAGAAGTTAAATTTCCAGGTAGTTTTCAAAAGCGACGTGAAAAACAAAAGAAAAATTAAGGAAAAACGGGAATTTTTACGCAAAATCGATTTTTAACAAAATTGATTTTGGTTTTTGGTGTAACTCTAAAGCAAATGACCATAGATGCATGAAATTTTCACTGGTTGTTTATATTTGCATTTTCTATACACGATAACATTTTGAAAATAATTTGACTTTTTTGAACGGTTTACGGACATTGTCAGTTTTCAATTTTTTTAGTTTTTTTTTCTATAAATATCAATAAAATTTTATTTGTTGGGTAAAAAAGCGTGAAAATTTAATGCAAGGCTCCTGTTATATTGTTACAATAGCAGTTGAAAAATATGAAAAATACATAGGCACAATTTTTTTTTATATGCATTTAAAGTTCAAATTTGGACAACATTTATCAAATTTAAAATTTAATAATTATTTTGTAGTTAATCATTTATAAAATGTTCAACTTTTATAGGTAAGGATTGAAAATTTAAAACAAGGTTCCACGTAAGTAGTTAATTATGTTACCAACAAATCTAAAAAATACACAAACACAGTTTATTTTTATAGTAATTTTAAGTTCAAATTTGGACGAATTACAAATTAAAAAACCTAGAATATTCTTTTTAGTTATTTTGTTGTGATTGTACAATATTATTCTTGGGTACTTGAAACTTCTAAAGTAAACTATTATATATCTGTGATAGTATCACGGTTTGTTGTTGATGTATAACGCGTTATAAGGACCTAATGGATATTGTGATATGATTAATTTGGAATTTATTATAGGTGAATTATTTTTTAATACCATAGATAAGTATATAATATGTCTTAAACCTAGACTGACATACCGTCGTATCTACTCAGAATCGTTTTTCTTATACAATGATATTATATCATTGAATTCAAATTTTGAGTTAAGTATTTCTCGGCCATGTTTCAACTTAAGGGGA
Source organism: Metopolophium dirhodum (assembly GCF_019925205.1). Classification (NCBI taxonomy): domain Eukaryota; kingdom Metazoa; phylum Arthropoda; class Insecta; order Hemiptera; family Aphididae; genus Metopolophium; species Metopolophium dirhodum. The sequence continues at coordinate 35,315,542 of NC_083563.1, read as the reverse complement.
CTGTTTCTTCACCAAACTTTTCGGTTTAGGACCCTCTAAAATGTACTCCCACAGTCGGGGGTCCTCGAATCCTCCCCCATGTGTATTTTGGAAAACGTTTAGTTTTTGTACCAAGTTTCTGAAACTCGATATTTGGGTAGATTGGAAGTCGATGATCAAATTCGGTATCATGTGTCGTGACCGTAGGAAACGTTTTTCCTCTTCTTTATGGCATCGAAAGTTCTAAATTGCCGATTTTTCTGGTTTTTTTGGCATGGTTACTTAGATTTTGGGCGCGGCGAACCGTTTTAGTAGTCGATGTTATAGAAGTCTTTGCCCCGGATCGATGGGTACCCAGATCAAGGTTATCCGACTTTTGGTTCGGGAGCTATGATTTTTCGTATGTCTTTGTACTTGGAAAATTACGTAGTTACGTGGTTTTTGGATTTTGAGTTTTCGTTTGATCATTACGAAACTGAAGATTCCGGTATTATGGCATACAACGATTTAAAAAGGGTTTATGGTCGAAGTGCGTACGACCATTATTTCGCCCGTAATCAGGGTAGAAAAAAGTTGAAAACGCATTAAGTGATTTTTCGTATACCCATACGTTTTCTTATGTTATACGTCCAACTAATGTTTTGAGTAATAATTATTTTGAACTTTTCGTATTTATTTATTTAATGTTTTACCTTTAGGTCCGTGCTGTTAGTGTGTTTGATTTTTTAGTCCCAAGTCGTTTTTAATGTGTGAACATTTTGAAAACAAGCTCATTGTTCATGTTTTTTTTTTTATTATTATTTTTTCGTTTGTTTTCGGTTTTTGGTCGACTAGTGCACGGCCCCTTTTCGACTTAGAGGTCTGGTTTTTTCACCTGTGGATAGTTAATTTAGCCACCTTTCTGTAGATACTAGAACAACAGCTTTTTTTTTTTTTATAAGTTGTTCAAACGGCTAGCTCAGTCTGCAGAGCACGAGACTCTTAATCTCGAGGTTGTGGGTTCGAGCCCCACGTTGGGCACCAGTGCATCACTTTGTGATATCAGTATATCACCCGTATAGACTATAGAGAGTAACATACCTATGGTAAAACATAATTATTGACTATAAATTAAATTCTTAAAGTGGTACATTAGTCTATTTTAGATACTTTTTCTTTTGATTCCTTTTCATTAAATATTTCAATAAATTTAGCAATCATCCATGTTCGAAAAATCACTTTGTTTTAATTCTTATTTGATTATCAACCTACTTAATAGTTAATAGTATAATATCACAGAACAATATTGAATGTAATATTGATGAGTGATTAAGTACCTATTGACAATACATTCATACCCCCCTCCTTAATGCATCAAAGCCCCCTCACACCAATATGTACTCTTATATTAAAATATAATGTATTAATAATTTAATGTGGCTTTCGGCTGTACATAATATCGTGAATATAAACTTTTTTTTTACATTTTAAATACAAAATTAATTAATTTATGAAAATAAATAAGTAATTTTGATTTTTGATAACCTAATTTAAATCATTGGGAATATAAATATTTGTCTAAGAATTTATAATAAGATTCATAATAGACATGTTATGGTATAAAGGTATGATAGTATCTATTATGTGTATATACAGGTAATGGGGTTTTCCAGTGATTATCAAGCATAATGTTGCTGTTATATACGTACGTTTTTGATTATTTTATTATTAGTTCATGATTATTAGAAATTAGTGATTAGCATTAGTTATTAGTTGATTACCGTCCTGGCAGTTTTCATTTACAAAAATGTGCCCATAACAAATATAGTTTGTACCATAGAAAATTATGGTGTAACGTAAAGTATAAGTATAAATAATATTGTTTATTGTATAATATAATTTATTGTACCTTACAATTATTGTACTATACTGTTATACTGCTTAGTGCTTGCTATATAATAATAAATATTAACAGTGAAGTTTTATATAATGTGTACAATTTACATGTACCATGTACATAAGTAGGTGCTTTGTGAATTATAGGTACCTATACTACCTAGTATTATAGGTACCTACACAAGTTTAATAAGGTAACTAAGGTAGCTACTTATATAATATCAATTAATTTTAATATTAAATTTATTGAAGCCAATATATTTTATTACTATTTACTACATAATTTAAAAAAATAGTTAAATATCTTTACCTAAGTGTTTTATTAAATTTTAAAGTCTATTTTGATTTATGAGTGATTTAATCACGCGTATTACGTATTTCCTTGGTTAACTTTTTAAAAATTTTTTCGTTTTGGTCTTTGATTCAACAGTTAGGGATACGTATTTTTTCGGTAAAAGTAAAAATGATCTATGTACGCCATTTAGTTATTTCTAATAGTTTTGCAAGATAAAAACGTACATTTGAGAATTTTAATTTTCACAATAATTATTACGATTACGTAAATTTTAAAATCAAACTCATGCAAGTAAGTTATTTGAACGTAAAAACTACGAAAAATAACTAATGACATATATGGATCATTTTTACCAATTAATTCAATATGGGGGGTGTCGGCTCGTCTTTACAACCCCCTAATTAAATTTATAAGGATAACTCCGGAAGTAGTAGAGTACTGTATGGTACAGGATATCAGTAGCAAACTACTAAAGATTGGCTCATATTTGGAGAACCAATATTTTGAATTGGGGTTGCATTATGGCTCCATACCACCCCCTCCTACTAATAATCCCCTGTAGTTCATTAGGGGTTGTAGCACAAACGATGAAACTCGAGCACAATCCAGCACAAACGTAGCACAAACGAATGGCATAATTTAAATTCAAAAATTTGGAGGTGGGGGTGCAGCCGTTTCGCTGGCACCCCCACTAAAGATCCATTCTAGCTCATTAGGGTTTGCAGCACAAACGATAAAACTCGAGCACAAACCAGCACAAACGTAGCACAAACGAATGGCATAATTTATATTTGAAAACTCTGAGGTGGGGGTGCAGTCGTTTCGCTGGCACCCCCAATCATTATCCCTTATAACTTTAGAAGGGTTGCAGCACAAACGATTAAATTCGAGCACAATCCAGCACAAACGTAGCACAAACGAAAGCCCTTGGTTTGAATCCGAAATTCTGAGGTGGGGGTGCAGTCGTTTCGCTGGCACCCCCAATCATTATCCCTTATAACTTTAGAAGGGTTGCAGCACAAACGATGAAATTCGAGCACAATCCGGCACAAACGTAGCACAAACGAAAGCCCTTGGTTTGAATCCAAAATTCTGAGGTGGGGGTGCCAGGGAAATGCATCTCATTCCATTGATGTGTTTCTATTCTTATATATTTTATATTTTAAGTTCCCTATCTGGTGTTGTAATGATAGCTATACAGTTTTTTTTTTTTTTTCTTAATTTTAATATTTGTGTACAATATATTTGTCATGTTGACATGTTATGAATTTTTACATATTTTGGTTTTTATCCTATATATTCTACATAGTTTTAACTTTTAACTAATCTAATTATACATTTTTCATATTTACTTTGCTTACAATGTATTTAGTTCATAGACACATTTTTTTTTTTGTTTTTATGATAACTTAAAAAGTTAAACAAAGTTAATTTTTTTTTTTTTGGTATTTCTTATGCTTAACATTTATTTTCTTATTAGTACTAGCTTAAAATTAGGTTTATTTTTTGTATTCACTGCTTTAAATTGATCTTATACCTTATACTAACTTAAATTAAGTTAATCATTTTACATTTTTTTTTTTTAAATTTTGTTTTTTTTTTTTTACATTTGTTTTCAAGCTTATGCTGACTTAAATAAGTTAGAAACTATTTTACACATTCTTTGTACTTGACTTGCTTTAACATTTTTTTTTTATATCTTATACTAACTTAAATTAGGTTAATCATTTTACATTTTTTTTTTTTTTTTAAATTTTGTTTTTTTTTTTTTTTACATTTGTTTTCAAGCTTATGCTGACTTAAATAAGTTAGAAACAATTTTACACATTCTTTGTACTTGACTTGCTTTAACATTTTTTTTTAAATTTCTTATACTAACTTAAATTGGGTTAATTTTTTTTTTACATTTTTTTTTTTTTTATACATTTACTTGCTTTAACATTTATTTTTGTGCTTATGCTGACTTAAATTAGGTTTTAGTGCTTAGGTAAGTAACTTAAGGTATGTTATTTGTATTTGTTATTATTATTCTGTAACTCTTGTACAATAGTTATATAATAGTTATATAGGTAGTCTTAATAATTCGTGATTTTTTTTTTTTTTTTAAAGTTATGTTAGTAAAACAAAACATTTATTTGGGGTTTTTATTATTAGTCCTGTAGGAGGTTGATAGTATGATTGAGTCTCCCATAAGATTTGGTATTAATATTTTTTTTTGTTTTCATAATATATAGGTTGGATACTTGTCAGGGTAGTATTTTTATTGTTAATTGGTTTATTTTACAAGTGTTGTGTGATTTGTGAATTAAAGATTAATGTTTTTTGTCTTTTTAAGAGTGTTGGTTTGTTTGGCCTTTTATTATTTATTTTTTTTGTTTGTATATCAATTGGTTTATTAGGGTATTTTCTTAATTCTTTATTTCTTTTTGTATGAATTTCGATCGAAGTTATTTGTATTTTGTTTATTTTAATCGTTGTGTTTTTACCATCGTTTATCGTATCTTTAAGTTTTATATTGTGTATCAATGAAGCGAGTGTCTGTATTTCTTGTATGTGAATTTTATCATATTGTTGGGAATTTTATTGGACATTTTTGTTTTAACGGTATACAATCCACGATTCCCATCGTCGAGGACGTTTTCTCCTGGTTTGAATATAGGACATATATTATTGGCTTGATTTTTAGGTTGTATCATGTGTTTTATTTTTGTTTCATTTTTATTATTATCATTAAAAAATGTATGAATGTTATTTATTATGTTAATGTGTTCTTTTGATTTCCAATTGTGTGTTATTTTTTGTTCATCTTTATAGTATATATGTATTTTAATGTTAGTATTTTGAAATTCGGAGTATATTAATTGTCTTATTATAGACCAATTTAATTTGTCTATTCGTGAAACTAAGGTGCAGGGTATTGCAATTTTTGAAATATTTAGTTTTGTAACTTCAAGTTTTAGATTGTGAATTGAAGATTTTAGATCCTTATATTTGGGCTTGTGATAGTGTAAATTTTTTGTTATTAAGTGAAATATAGTTTTATAGTTATTGATTATAGGTATTGTGTCCCCCACATTTATTTCTTGTAATGCAAGTTGTGGTTTAGTATCACCGTATACTTTAGATAATAAATTCGTTATCCCCTTATTCATTTTGAGATCTGCAGATATACAGTGTGCTATAGCGAAGTTATCTGGGCAATTAAATATGCTACCTGTTAATTCTATAATATTGTTGGTATTATCTATACTATTGAGCGCGTTTATATTATTGTTGATTTTTAATTGGATATTTATATTATTATTTAAAATAATGTTACTGTCTTTGAAATTGATCAGGGCATTATTTTTGATCAAAAAGTCATTTCCAAGTAAGATTGCGCTGCTTAATTTTTTTACTACGTGAGCGTCAATATTGAAATAGTTATTGTCGATTTTGATTTTAATTTTGGTTATACCTACCACGCATAGTAGTTCATTATCTGGTCCTGATAGCTGTAGCGTACTCGGCGTTATTGTATAATTACTAGGTAGTAGTTCTTGTCTAATACAACATATGTTTGCCCCCGTGTCAATTGTTATTGGTAAGGTAATATTATTAAATTGAGCTTCAATATAGATAGCATCGGGTGTACAGTTAATTTTATTTATATTTTGTTTCCGTATTTCTGTATTTAAAGATGAGCAATTATCAGAAGAATTTAACCTTGTATTTAATTTTTTTGGCTTGTTAGTTGAACTTGAACGGCAAGTGATCGCGGAATGTCCAAATTTATTGCATAATTGACATATTATATTAGTTTTGTTTTTAAAGTAACATTCATATTCAGTGTGGTTATTCTTCGAGCATATCGAGCATTGTTTTGTGTGTGCTGAATTATTATTATTATTGATATAATTACTGTTATTTTCGTTATATCTCAAAATTGGGTCGTATTTAGTAAAATTGTTTTGATAATTATTATCATTGTTTATCTGAGATAGTTTTAACTGACCTATAGTTTCTTTTAAATTTTCTATTTCCTCTCGTAATTTACTATTTTCGTTGGTTTTTAGTTTGTAGTTTGTATTTATTTGCTGGATTTTATTTTCAATTGTCTCTGTTTCAATTTCATATGGGTTTTTATCTATACTATCTGCTGTCATAAACTCTATAAGTTCATATTTGCGAACGTTATTTTTAAGTTCATCAAGTGTTTTATTTCCTAATATTCCTATACATCTCAATATTGTGGGTTTTAAGCCTTTCATTATACTTCGTACAATTTCTCCTTGTGACATATCTTTGTCAATTCGCCTACACAATGACTCTACTTCATTAATGTAAGACACACTTTGTTCATCCGGTTTCTGTTTGCGTTTTTCAAGCATTATTCGAAGCATATGAGTTTGGGCAATGGGTTCAAATTCTAGTCTAAATTTTTTTTCTAGATCGGACCAATTAATGTTTTCAACGGTATCCATTATATTGTCATAAAATATGAGAGCAGTGCCTTCTAAAAATACGGGAATATATAGACTTTTTTCAGATTCGGACCATCCGTTAATAAGTGCAGCTCTTTGATAATTTTTTAAGAAAGAATCGACGTTTTCAGAATTATTTCCCATGAATTTTCCGGGTTCAAAGTAAGGTTTTTTATTGTCTCCCATATTTAATTACCTATTTGTATTATTTTAAAAAAAATAGATTTATAATAAATAGTGTACCATTATTTAATTGTAATATTTTTGCAACTAATTTAATAGATTTAATTAATATACAACGAATATAATTTTGTAAAATGTATTTGATCAATTCTCAGTTTATTTATCTGAATAAACTGAACTTGTGTTGGGCGCCACTTTGTAATAACGTAAAATTAGATAAAATATAAATAATTATAAATACGACTCCTGTCGATAGTTATATTAAAATAGTAAAAGTTAGAATAGTATAATTACGCTATTACCTTCCTCCAGGTGTTCGGAGGGCTCTCGAGATCGTGTATTCGAGAATTATATCAAATACACCGTACAATATGATTTTATGGAAAAAAAGCACATAGAACGTATTGACTGCAATCCACATAAAATATTATATCAAATGCCTTACCTGATTCGCAGTTGTTCGTAGACGATATTGTAAGAGTTTTAGGTTTTAGATAAGATAAAGTACTACTTCAAATACACAAATTGAATTAACGAACGCACTGATTATTGCTTGCATAAGAAGTCCAGTTGTCGCTCGTTGAAATCGGTTTTGATACTTGAGAGGTTGTTACTTTTGTGGTTGGTGCTCATGCACTGGTTTAAGGGACGGACGCGAGGATGCTGACCAGAGAGTGGAGGGTGGCTTTGTCACTAACTTATTGTGGGCCTGGGAACTAGATTATTCTTTGGCGTCAGCATAAAATAAGGTCACACACATCCTACGTAATATTGTTATGAGTGCGTGTCGAATTATTAGTTGTCGTTGTCAATGGTTTTATTTGATGCGACCGATTTCTACAAGCGACAGTCTGGCCGTTGTTTATTATTCTGTAAAATTTTAGTTTATTATAAGGGTGTGTGAGCATATCATTACATAAGTTAATATAATTTACACTTAAAAAGACATTACTTCCACAGCGTGTTACACCCAAAATAAGAGTTGAACAGTCACAGTTTTTTTTTTTCGGGCAACGCCGGGTAATTCGGCTGTATAAATATATAATATGCAACCTATAGAAATTGCAAAGCGTCGCCGGGTCAGCTAGTTCTAATATATCATGTACTAAACCTAAACGCGTTCTATTGTAATAACTTAGGTCGTATCACCTCGTGGGGACATTTACATATCATATTTATAAATTGTGTATTTTATTATAACAGTGACACGATTTGACAGGCTACCGAGCGAACATAAAATAGCATTATATTTGTGTCATATATTCATGTTATAGATGTCTTATCACAGTGTCCCAGACGATTTTATCTCGTTACACCTTAATATGTGTAGGTATATTATTATATAGCACTAACGTACGTTTCGCCTCCCCGTCCTACGATAAAGTCCTAAATACGTCACTGTTATATACCTACGGCTGCGTAGAGAAGAACTAGACATTATGATAATATTTATACTATATCGTCATTTCGACGAAGCATTTAATTTTTATTGACGGGTCAGACGTACGAGTAAAAACTTATTGTCTGCAGACTGCATTCGTAAATGATCTGCTCTGAGCCCAATAAAAGTATTTGTTTCGGCCTATGCGGAATGGTATGGGGAGTCTTTTTGTTAAAATATATTTTATTGATCGGAATTTTTGGATTCCGTGCGCGGAGTTTCAATCGTCGACTACCTATTCCATCCAAACGCGGTTGTAAAAATGTTGTTCTTTGCTTATAGTATTATAAAGTGCCTCTGTGTTATGGACTTTTCCGGAATATATTTGATAGTCGAGTACCTATAATAGGAAACTTCGTCCAATACCGAAAACAATGATTTGTGTAGCATGCAATATCATGGGCCAGTGCGGGGCTGTTCACGAACACGTTTTCATGCCAGTGGGCTATATTTTCTAAACAATTTAAACGTTTACTCAAACATAATTTCCTGAAAGATTTATCGTATTGTAAAACGAGTACTCGAATGCGCGTTAGCACGTACGTATAAAATGGTCTCTATATAATATATTATAATAATAATAATAATAATTATTGTTTATGTTAATTTTGCGAAAAACCAAATGTCTCGTTTAGATTTTGTTTGTGATCCATTTATACTGTCGACAACTAGGCAATAAGTCACAGAGTTCGGTACACAATACGTTGGGGATGTTGTATAATATATATAATAACTCCGATTGGCGCGCGCGTTATTTATCGGGGGTCGACTCGACGAAAAGGACAATATTAATCGCGTAATTCGTATTTTTTCAAATTATGATAACCATAACTTGTTTTTTAAAATAGACCATGAACTACGTTTGCCGAACCTGAAGTATAGGGTATAATATCATAATATTTTATGCAATAGTTGTACCTATATGTTATATATAACCACATTTTTTTTTATACCGCGTAAAGTATGCCGTATATAGGCAACATTATTTACATGGCATATTGTCGTATTGTCGGTTTATACAACCACGTGCTATGTTATAATGCTACGCAATGAACTTGAACTAGAAATTCGATGCGAAAATAATAAACGAGTCCGGTTTACGCCACGTTATTAAGTAATTGATTTATTCAACTATTATATAATAATTGCATTGTAGTCTGTAGATTAATCATAGTCGTATATCTATATCATGCGTTGTGTATATTATGCATAAATTAGATGTATCTTTTATGCCTACTTTATTCTACACACGCACAGTGCATATACTTTATAATTGATATAATATTGATAGTATTGAAATCAATGTTTGTAATTGAGATGAACGATCAGATTCTGGAATCCCAATAATTTTAAATTATCGGGAATCTCGATTGATAATCCTGTTTTCAAAATTTATTGTATTCGTCCCAGGAAATTATTTTCGTAGATTCTTTCAGTCAATACCTAATCCAACTTATTTAGATGATAGATATTAAAAATAATGTAATTTATTTAAAGGTTCATCAGAGACATTTTTATAAATTTAAAATGGCCATGCTATATTAAAAATGCATTAAAAAGAAATTAATAACTTTTTTTATTGTATAAATAATATTCTAACAACAAATCAAAAATATTATTATAAATCAAAAAAACAAATAATTATGTCACAATTAATGTAGCTAACGGTAATATTATTGCACGAAAAATAAGAGGTATTCACTAAAGGTATGTTTATGAACAAAAATAATGAACACCTAAATACAAAATAAAACATCAACTCCATAAAAAAAATTATAAATTAGTTATTTTGATTTTGTTATTTGTAGTATTTGTACCTAACGTAACGAACAAAATTGTTAATCCAATAACTCGTTGGTAATTCAAAAATTCTCGAAAGTCCGTCAAATCCTGATATGATTTTTAATTTTTTATCAGAATCCAGCATTAAATACCTACACGAATACCTTAGTATTTTTATCGTGGTTAATTCCCAATCATAAATACTATATAGCATGGTTAAAATTTTTGTGACGTTTGACAAGTGCCCTAATTTAGTGCTTTACCAGCCATAAAACATAATTATATGAAGGTATGAAATTTAAATTTTTCATATCTCACATAATACATAATATTATATTTGTACATATTATTTTCTTTAAATATTCGTAAAAATTCAAACCTAACTATGATCATAAATCATTAATAGTTCAAATGTACGAACGAATTGATGATAAGTTATAGTTTATTTAAATAATACTACCTAGCCATATTAAGAATTGAATTATTACGTATTATATAGAACGTCGTTATACAAAAACGGCATTTCAAAAAATTTAAAGATCCCGGACAATCCGTCAAATCGCATAATCAGAGTTTTTGACTAAGGATTTTTCGTCAATATCCAAATTCGAATACTCGTATAATCGGATAATATTATTCAGATATTTCCAATTATATAATAATATAGGGCGATGTTTTTTTTTTTTTTGACGCTCGTCAACGGGATTAATTTAGTGACCAGCCGACAAACATGTGTTGCCGGTGCCGTCGGTATAACATCAAAATATGTATAATATCGTGTTATTTAACTTGGTCGAATTTCGAACAGCTATTTCGAATCGACTCGAACCAATACGTATAATGCACGGGATACATGTCAATAGCACAATCAGCACGTGCGGTAGTATACCGCCCGCGGCTGACCCAGTATTATATATCTCTACAATATACGTTTCCCGTTGGTTGTGACTTGGTTAGTTAACATGGCGTAATAAGTATGTCCAAGTGGCGGGTGTTGTGGATGTTGCATACGTTTGCGCAATTATTTATCCGTTATTTTGTACGCTGTCCGGCAGTTCGGATTCGGGAGAGAAGTAAAAGAAGACACGCCGCCGCCGCTGCTCGGTGCTTCATGTTGGCACTTGGCACCCACCCCAATATGTGAATAAGACCTCCCACACGGCTATTTTAGTTTAAATTATAGCCTTTTTCGTGTACAGGGGTTCCATCCTTTTATGCCGAAGTCCGACAGATATTTATAATATTTTTAATCCGTTGCTGAAAACTTAAAATATTTCATTTTTTACAACTTGCCCAATAATAACACGTGACGGGTATGGGGTAAAAACGATTAAGTATACACTATTAATATTCAACGCGAACAAATCTTTCAATAAGCAAATCAAAATTTCGTAATATAACTATCATTATTTTAAGATAGGATGTCAGCGCAACGTGTGTTTTCCCTCTCTGCAGGCTCACGTAGTGCAACGTATAGACAAATCGCATTCACGCCGAATCATATTTTTTTATGTTTTTGAGTAATCTTAGAGTAAAATCATTCGTTACGATGATGATAGAGTATAATTTTTTTGTGGGTATGACATATCGATTTATCCAAATATTGTCTCAAAACGACTTAAACATTATTTAAATATACAAAATGTTTTTTTTTTTTTTATTTTGAAAGTCGAATAAAAGGATAATAATAAAAACTAAAACCGATATGTCAAACCTTCAAAAATATTATCCTCTATATAATTATTATTATAATAGGTGATTTCAGATATTTTTTTAATTGTTGCGCCGACATCCTCTTAATAAATAGGCTGTAAATAAAAATAATAAACATATTCGTTTAATATTAAATTTACGGAAACTGAATACGGATATAATAATACAATATGACGCAATAACTGCTGTATATAAGTCCTAAGCCCAGGTTATACATACTTGTTATACTATATTATGCAGAGCAAGTCCTGAGTCCGCCATATACCCGCTACAACTTGCAACGACCATGCCAAAATTCCAGGGAGTTAAATTTTCACTAGAACAGACATACAATATTTTTTTCCCCCAACGTCGACGTCAAAAACAATAATACGCGCGTAGCAGGCCGTAACCTGCAGCTTTGGTCATTGCTGATTTATGTCCTGCAGTCGTCCCTCCGTCTGCCTGTAGCCCTACAACACCCTCAAAACATCCCTGGCCCTAGTGACACATCCTATTCTATTTTTCGTTTATGTATGTTATTATTATACACCCGAAATAATACTGGTGAACGTCACAATATTTTATTCTGACGCAGTTATAATATTTAATTATATTATGATTGATTATATAATTATTTAAATATTTTTTTTCTTTCAGAAAAAATATTTTTAAAAATATATCGAGGCGATCGATTTAGTTTGACACATCTCTTTTGATATTTAAAATATATAAGTCAGTAATTAGTAAATCTGTCTTGTATATAGTGTATCCATACGTCGTACTTATATTATTGCCGGGACTACTGTACCGACTTTAAATATAGCGTCCCGTTGTGCCGATAAAATTTCAGACGGCTATAGGCCAATAAAACTTCAATATAATTTATGTTCACATTTTTTTATTTTCCTTAACATATCTGGTAGAAAAACAATTTCGTTATAATAAATGATAAAATAACCAAATTTATTATTTGATTGACTTACGAAACCTATTTTAAAAATAATTTTCTCGACGTGGTGGACGACAATTATTATTGATGAGTACGACCACTGTTTTCCTATATATGTAAAATATGGCATCCCTAACATTGTATCATAGTGTACCTTATATAAACTATTATCCTTCTCGGTGCACACGAATTGCGAGTCAGGTAAACGAACCTTTTTGAACGAATCGCGACCAGGACGCATTTCGTGTTACTTTTTCACTTGACAATTTTTTTAGTGGTTTCCAAATTTATTTTTAACCATGTTCATTCTATTTTAATGTTTAAAATTTGAACTTTATAGAGATTAAAACTACAGACAGCGAACAATTATTTGTACTATGTAATAACTCGGACACTGGCATAGTTATGTTTTCATATCAATACAACTTGATGTTTTTTAGTAAAATAAGTGTATTTTATGTAGATGGAACTTTTGAATATTGTACCTACTAAGTTGTACCAAATAAATATGTGTGAGTATGACAATTTATATTATGATATTATGTTTTTAAAATTTAAATTTTTTACTAGTTAATAGATATTTAATAATATTATATAATATTATATTATAATAAATTAGGTAGGTACCGGCATTCATTATGAGTGCACTCATGCGTTGATAAAACGTCGATGGTTCTATTAAATTCTAAGCTCATAAAACGGGTAGCTGATTCTCAATGAATTGGAAATTGTACTCGGAATTCTGTTTCGCAGTTCTCTGTACGTATTACATCTAATGTTAATTACATTTTATTTCAACGAAACAACAGTTTTTCAGAACAATAAAGATAAACCATCCAGGTTCTAGCAAACACAGCCGTGGATAAACAATTATTATTATTATTGTGTTATTAAATTAAAACTTGCGGGACCGTATGGGTTTGTTGGCGAGCTATATAGATATCGCGCGCGAATGGATTTATTGAGCTGAATAATTCGAGAAGATTTTATAAACTTTTCCATACTTCAACTCGAAAACCGAACAAGAAAAAGCGATCTTATATACTAATATTATGCATACAGAATTTTATTATTGAAGTAATATAATATTTATTATTATATTCTATTATTCCAAGCCGAATTATATTCTATACGCTGTCAAAATGAATGCAATATTTTAACAAACTGTATTTAATCTCCGTAATTTAAACTTTAAACTAATACAGTTTAATTCGACGATAAGAAATCAACACACGCCCAATCGCTATGACGTGCCTACAGCAATGAACGTTGGAGTTTCAAAGTTAATTACCTGCGCATTGTTTGATTATGCCTAGGTAATGTCTAAATAGAGATAGAGTAACATAATAATGATTACATTTCCATGCGATCGTATATCAAATAATTTGCATAGCTTATTTGATTAAAATATGCGAGTATTGATTTAATAACACGCGTGTCGAGAAACGTGATGAAAATGCAAATGCAAAGATAATAAGTATCTAAAAAAAAAAAAAATAAATAATGAACTTAAAGTATACTATGTACCTAAATAACGTATATTATAAATACGTTCATTGTAAAACGCATTTTGAAATTCACACTATGTGCATGGTAAAAATTGGTCGTAATGTACGTGTACCTATATGGGTATAAAATTTTTTTCAAAACTTTATATTATCGGAAAATACAATTTAATTCTACAAGTTTGTAATTGAATGCGAAATATTCACAATGTCTATATTATATTTTAGATGTATGATTCATAAAGAAGACAGAGCACTTTAAGGTTGAGTAACACTATATTAGTTCCAAAATGTAAATACTATAAAGTATTAGGCAGTCGTAGTGATTATTGTGACTGTCTGTCAAACGTGGACATTATATTAGAGAGGACTCATAGGTACCAAACTGTCTTGTTAAGTATTTGAGTAAATATATTTAAATACCTTCTTGGACGTACTTTTATATTGTGAATATTTCTGAAAACACAAAAGAAAAATTCATCACATTTCAGTTATTTTTTTGATGATCATTATGATATTTTATTCATATTTATAATCAAATCATTAAAAATGTATTTGAATAATTTCAGTAGAAATAAAATATACATAGTAGGAATTAGCAAGTTCTATTGATACTTGAATAGATGAATGTGACATTGCAATTTTAAATTAGTAATTACCTTCTAATACCAAAATTAATTGTCTTACCTGCTTGTAAAATTAAATAAGTAAAATTAAACAAGTATTTAATTACATGCCAAGTATTTGTATTTGTTCTTAAAAGTATTTAAAATACTTTCTGAATGGATGTTTTTACATTTGTATTTAAATACAATTTTAAAAGGGTTTTTAACAAAGCTAGTACCAAATACACTTGTAATGAAAACTATTCTCAAAAAAAAAAATGTATGGGATACATGTTGGTTTGGGCCTTTAAGTTATATTTTTAAATTTTTTGAACTTAACCGATTTTATAGTAATTCCATACTACCTCTAAAACTATATTTGTTTATGTGTCATGCAATAAGCATATTTACACTATATATATAATAATATATTATTGTATGGCAAGAATTTAAAAATAAATATTATCAGAATAAATGAAAAAAATAATATTGATTCTAAATTATGAATCTTATTAACAGAAAATAATATAGATAGTAATTTAACTGTATGTTATTGTATCGTATTGATATAGTAATAAAACCTGTAAACTGTGTTTAATTTGACAATTTTTGAATTTTCGAATTTTAATCAAACTCTTCCCAACATTTGAATTACATGTTGATGCCAGGTAATCGTATAATTGTTAAAACTTAAAATACAACTTAAATGATTTGTTTGATTTGGAGATAAAATGTTGCAACATCATATTTACAATAATTATATAGATACCTACCTAACTCTACCCATAATATAAATATCATAATATTATATGATTACATAATATAGTATTAGGATACCAATGATCGAGTGGTATTTCGTGTACGTTGAAGTATTATAGCTTATAATTATATCATCAAAAGTCATAAAACCATTGATATTAGTTCATAACATGTTGAGACAATGAGACGTAAGCAAAAAATATGAATAAAAAAAATATAATATTATGATATTAATAATACCCACACCAATAATGTTGTTTGTGGCATAATACGAGCTTTCGTCTGTACCTACTTCGGAGTGGGAGCAATATTGTATGTTAAGTTAAATACTCGATCGGCGCATTCCGTTCGTTCGTGTATACGTATCAATTATCCATAATTATTTTTAAAATTACAATTTAATACCGAGTTTGCAGCAATGCTTATAGTTAACCGTCCCTCGCCGAGCGTGAGTTTTTATAGTTTGAACCAGTTATTTATTATAACAGAGGATTTTTTTTCTTTAAGATAATAACTAATAAGTATGTTTCGTTTGTGTAATATTTTTTTCGATTTGTACACATTATATTATAATTATTGTAAAAACTGATATACCTATACCTATTATAGGTGCACAATTAAAATTTTAATTTTAGAAATTAAAAATCTACAAGGTTAAGTATGTATAATATATGTTATTTTGAATAATATACACTCAGAAAAATTGGGATTTAAAGTGTATATGATTTTTTAAAACTTAAATTACAATTTACAGAATTTGTAATTTTATCATATTCTTTAAATTCGATATTATATTGATAACAAGGTTTTTATTATTTATTGAAATATTGAAGGACCGATATCAGTTATTGATTACGGGATCAGTGATCGTTTTTAAAATTATCGTTAAACTCCTAAAATGTATTTATCGAAGTTTTCTTAACTAGTAATAGATGACAGCCCAACTTCAAGCGCTGCTTCCGCTCTGCTTCATTCATACATCTATAGCCTATAGGCCAAAGGTTCATCTTTAAATTATTAAGTGTCAATATTATATGCATAATATAATTCATCAAGTATACTTATTTGGTTTTTAAATTGTTCATAAATAATATTTTTAAATGTTTTCATAATCATAGTCATTAAAATAAGTTTTATATTAATTTGCTGATATAGGATAATAGTAGTGTAGTATATTAACTAGATTTTTGAGAACTAGTTATGAAATGTGTTGTGTTACTCACATTGCACATAGTTAGTGGATTAAAAATACAACATAATAATTATTTTAGAGGTGTTACAAATGTGTGACTCCCTCCTCATGTAATTATTCTTGTTATTTGTCTGTTAATTGTTATTACTTTTACTTATTGTACCTTGTATAGATTGTAATTCTTCTAATAAAGCCAAATTTAAAATAAAAAAAAAAAAAAAAATAATTATTATATTAGAGCGTTAATTATTATAATCAATCATATAATACGATATACCTATGCTATTAAATATAATATGTAATTTTAAATATAGTGAAAGATATATTAAAATGATATGCTTTTAAATTTATGCGTAAATGCAGTATAAATATCATATAATTTACATTACGCCTATCAAATATCTGATATACGATTGTTAAATACAAATTAATTTATGATTACATTGTGTGGTATTTATTGTTATTTCATAAAAAAAAAACTTTGTTTTTTTAAATTTCAAAATGTTTTCAGAAGTAAACAATGTATTGTATGAATCATCTTGTGCTTGTCTCAGAAAGTTCAGCTTGTCTCAGAATTACCTACCTACATTTACGTATTATGTATGTATACAATATATTATA
This sequence comes from Metopolophium dirhodum, assembly GCF_019925205.1. Classification (NCBI taxonomy): domain Eukaryota; kingdom Metazoa; phylum Arthropoda; class Insecta; order Hemiptera; family Aphididae; genus Metopolophium; species Metopolophium dirhodum. Next base: position 35,298,198 of record NC_083563.1, on the reverse strand, counting down.
TGCTTGTATTACTCTCTGTCTTGATATTTTACTTTGGCATAAACAAAATGCAATTTATGTTTATAGGTACCTCTGACATTTTGGCATTGTGCCTATGAAAGAATATACACAAGATAATATTTTAAAACCACAAAAGGGTGGTTGCATAAATATAATTAAATAAAAATGTGTATGACCTATCTATTATAGTATATTATTATTATTTTGTTATATTTATCTAAATGTTGAACAAGCTTGGTATTTTTTAATTAACAAGGTTTAAACAGGAGGGTGGTAGTAGGTTCTGAGCAAAGACCGTCTGTTAGCCTATTAATATAAATATAAATATATTACTATTTATTATTATAGTAGGTACATAATTTATTTTATTACTATTATCAATAAGGTGTAACTATTCACACTTTCAATGGCCAAGTTCAGTGGAGTGTTATATATGATGACAGATGGAAAAACGGTAGCCAACCAGAGACCGATACAAACGTCAAAGTTCTCTGGATTTTGTGTAGTTCGCAGGAGAGAAATGACTATAGGAAATAATAATAATAGTATCCATATATTTGATGATAATTTGAATAATAATTGTATTAAGTTATTTAAATGTAAAGTTATTGCCTCGCGGCATAAAAACTTCATTAGAAGAGAGAAAACAATAAGTACATAGTTTGTACCGTATATAAGACGACGTATCCACACAATGTAAAATACATAAAATATTTTAAAGAAAAATATGATTATGGAATAGTGATGGTAATCATCAATATTATATTTTCTCACGAATGTCTTTGACTGTTATATAGAGCCATACTGTGCGGGCACCCGATCACGGTATAATAATCAATCTATATGCTGTATAGTGTATAGGTATTGTAATAAATTTCGGATGGCCGTTTCTTGCGGCTGCGGCATACCTCGGGTCGCCGCCACTCACTCACGGATAATAAAATAATAATATTGAATATACACATTATCATGGGAACGGAATATAAATTTATTTACAATAAAAACAAACGCCAGCCAAGGTTTTTATAAAGACGTAGTATATATGTATAACATAATAATATGTAATAACGCGTACTTATTACACGTACTCCGGCGCTTGATCTCGGCGCACTATATTACGTCCATAGGACGCACCGAATAATTATGAGCTTGGAGACTACTCCATATTATGATAAAAAATAATACTATACGATACAGGCACACGGAGCTGGACCACGGTCGTGGAGGCAAAAGACTAGAGTGAGTCTCCGTCCGACACGGCAATAAACGGCGGACGAGCGAAAAAAAAATGAAAAGATAATAATAATAATAATAAATTGGCCGGTATTCGAGATACATGTTTTTGAATATTAGATAATATTGGTGCATCGGACGCCGCACATCAACGGCGTGGGCGAAGAGAGGGTGTCGGTGTTATCGTCATGAAACCGACAGGGCGGAGGAAAGTGTATAATATATTATATATATAAACATTAGTACCTGCCTATATTATGTAGATTGCGTTCTGTGTGCGTGGTATGGAATTTTGAACGGCATAAACTATAAAGTATAAATAGCCAATAGTATAAAACATTAATCTAAATGTTTTGAAAATGTGATTTTGTGTAGAAAATAAAACGATGTGCGTAAAAGTTTCGAATCTCCGTGAAAAATATTTTCGAGTTACAATAAAATATCTAAAATCGTTATTCTTCCTTTGAGTATCGAATTTCTTCCGAATTTCAACTGCAAATATCTATAAAAAAAAATCAAGTTTATATATTATATTTTATATTTTTGGTTCCAGTATAAACTATACTAATGACGACTTTGTATTTTCCAAGCGAATATTTTTATCGAAAATTATAGAAGAAAAAATAGAAAATTTCAAATGTCCCCAAATAACTCAGAAATAAATAAAATATTTTGAAAATTTTATTACGTACCAATAGAAAATTATATTATCTGGGGAAAATGTCAAGTATCCATAGTTACTTGTTTTTGAGTTACACAAAAAAATAAAATCTATTTCGTCGGAAACTGGTTTTGTGTAAAATTCCCGTTTTTCCTGATTATTTTTAAAAATGAACTTTCAATTTTGATCTCTTTAAAGTACCGACGAGGTACAATTCTCTATCAGAAATCACCCTTGAAGTTGAAAATTGAAGCATTTTATCGATTACTATAATCGTGTAGGTATACAGACATGAAAAAAAACAGCAACACATAGTATAATCATTGTAAAATCAATACATACAACACATATATCACTCCTTTAAGAATCTAAAGTTAAATTTTATCCAACTTATACAATAAATAAAATTAAAGTTTAACATATTAATGTAAGTAGGTACCCCTATTATGAATTTTAATTTTTTAAAAGGTGTATTGTTTTAGATGAAATAATTATATTAATTGCAATAAGATTATTATGAATCATTCTATATTTAATAAAAATAAATTGATAATAGTATAATATTAATTAAACACATTGAAGCTTGAAAGATGATTTGAATAATTTAAGTGTATATTTACTACACAAAAATCAGGTTAAAAGTTGATATTTTATAAATTTTATAAAAATTATTACAATACAATATGATTACCCATAATTATACTGAAAATGGGCGTACCAAGATTTTATAATTTTTTCTGTCAGTTAAAAAAAATAAGAAAAATTTATAATTAAACTGAAACACACTAAAATATGAGATTATAGTGCTATAACCCTTGGTCACTCCATAAATTCTAACACCACCTTTGTTTAAAAAGAAATCACGGTAACAACAAAAGTGTTGAATTAATTCCAAGTGTTTGAGTTTTTTCGTCACAGTAATATGATAGTTTTTTGACATAGAATAATGTTAAAATATTATTTTTTTTTGATATTTCCAAGGTCATTAAATTATATGTATCCATGGTGTAGTGATGGTTTGGGGGGCGTGTTGCCGGTGTAATAACCCGGGGGCTTAGGCACGATGTTTGATTTTTTAAAGGTATTTAATACAATTGTGAAATAGGTATATAATATAACCATTAATTAATATTAATTGGTTTTCAAAATATATAAATATTAATATTGAAAAATATAATATTTTATTGTGTCCATCATATTGTTACCTATTTCTTTTCATATTTAACCCATTCAAGCCACGGCTCAAACACATGATATTCCTGGAAACACGTGAATGATATTATAGTTAAGTTTCAAGTGTTTAAATATGTTTTCATGTTTGACACACGTTAATTGTATCTAGTGATATAATTATATTGTAACCGCATTCAATGTTGGGTTACTTTGAAACTAAATTATTATGTTAAACAATAGTTAGTAGTTACGGTTATGTAAAGACGAGTCTTTCTCTTCACCACAGAAATCCCAGTATATATAAGTTATATAACAGAATAGTTTATCATTGCCCATTGGATTTGATTTATGCATTAACTGAGACTATTATTACAGCAGGAAGTTCTAATTACAAGATGTTTTGTACATTAAAATATTCATAATGTTCTAAGGAAATATTAATATCAATTGAATGTAATGTATTTTTGTATGATATAGTATACGATATCACATAGAGTAGAAATATATCTTTATGTACCGGATACTCACTTGTACAGTGTCGTACAAAATTTGGAAAGTTTTTAATTTTATCACACAGTATATACTTTCGTCAAATTGGTCGTGTGACACGTGTATTATTAATGAGCCGATGGGTTAATAATCACTATTCACTTCTGTCGTACACTCGTAATGATATACAGTGGTAGCTGATGGATACGTAGATTTTTGTTTTGATATTTTTTTTTAATTCATAATACATTTGTTAAGCTTTTGGTAAATACGTAAAACACATGTTGAAATATAGTATTATTTTTAACTGTATGAACTAGGTATATCACATACTCACTATCAGAGATAGGCCGTTGCCCTAAAAAAACCTATTACGTTTATATATTTAATAGATAATTTACTGTCGTCAAGTCCTTCTTTGATATCTTCAAGTAGGTAGTTCTTGTCCTATAAATATACTTATACAGTGTTATACTATCAATGAAGATATGTTATAATATTGACATAGTAGTATAGTACCTAGGTATATTAGTATATTACTAGGTATACCCATATAATATATACTTTAAAATGTATCGCCTATTTTTTTACTCTGTGAGAAGTTTGAGTGTTTTTGGACAAATTTGTTAATATATTTGAAAAAGTACATTTTATATAACGCACATGAAGTTAAAAATCGAGAAAAAAAATTGAATTGGAAAGTAGGTGAAATAAAGAAATTCATTTTTTGATTGCATATACACTATACAGAGTGATTTGTCAAGAACGCTCACCTTTTTCGTCTTCTATAATGCAGTTATTCAAAAGCCGATTTTCGGAATTTTCAAATATTATACCATATGATGATCATATTTTCAAATCCTTAATATTTTTTGTACTACTTAAGACTTATGTTTTTAAAATGAGAAACCCCTTTATCTTCTGTACATTATTTTGCACGGTCATTTTTCTGAGTATTATATATGATGTATCAAAATCAAAATGTTCAAAAAAATTATACACTATACATAATTTACAGTAAAAAGAAGAGGTTCTCATTCGAAAAACAGAAGATTGTATCACCACAGGACACTGCTTAAGTAGTACAAAAACCTCAAGGATCAATGTGATCCTTAAGTACATTATTTAAAAATTCCAAAAATCATAATTTGAATAAATTTATTATTTAAGGAAAAACTGCGGGTGGTGAACATATTATTATGCTTGTTGAATTAGTCTGTATAGATACTAAAATAATGAAATGAAATACTATATGTACTAATGATTAAATGCACTATAGGTTTATCTTGGCGGACAACATTAAATAACTTCTGAATTAAAAAATTATTAAGTTAATATTTATCACGTCCTATTGTTCAAACATTTATAAATAGTTGTGAAACTGGGTTGAAAAAATAAATAGTTTCCCAAAACAAGAGGTGTAATGTGGAGGTAGTAGTTGTAAAACTGCATGGCGTGTAATGAAATCAATGCACACGACGGGTGGATTTAATTGACACGCATTCTTGCAACGACGATGGGTATGGATTTCATTAAATTACTATGTACATATTTTGTAATATAAAAATGTTCACTTCTTTTTTATGTTATGAAAATTGTATAAACGTTGTTAAAATTCCATTTGTTAAATTAATTTGAACAATTTATGATGAACATAATATTGGACGAAACATAATGTCATATTATATTTAATTGTTTAATTATATTTTCCCACATACGTGCAATAGCGTTTTCTTGTCTCCCGGGTCCACATCCGCCGATCGACGAAAATGCCTGTACACACACTCCACTCCGTTTCCTAATGGTCCGGGCAGACGGCAACACCGGACCCACACCGTACCATAAGAACATCGGCTAATTAATAAATTAATCGCTATTCCTATCTCTCTTTCTTTCTGGGTCCGCTGTCTCCGCCACCCATCGTCTTTTTCGTGCCGTTTGCGACACTTCGTTTTTTCTACGCCGTTCATACACCATGGAGGAATAGAGAGTATTCTGCCGCTGCCTCTTCGGTTGACTTTCAAGGACCACACTGCTGTTTGTATCGGTAACGTACCCTGAGGGCCGTATTCTCGAGTCGATGTTCGAGAATAAGTATTGCTTAAGCTAATTTTGATAATTTAAAAAATAAAAAAATTGTGATAGTAACTAAAAGCAATGCTTAAGGCATAGGTCTCGACCAACCTTAATTTTATACTTAAGTAATACTTTTTCTTTTCTTAAGCCAAAGTCTCGTTATGAATCTCATTTGAGTCGCAAGTAAAGCTTAAGTAATACTTATTCTTAAGCATTAGGTAACTATGAACATGGCACTTAGATATTGTTTCAAATTACCACCGTAGACGGTATTCTTAGTATTACAATACTATTCTATGTAACATTTTTGTTAATTACGCCGTGGCTGTCCATGTATATACATATTTATGTCTACAACGAATATTTTTCTCCGCACGGTTACATAGTGTGATGCACGAGCGTGAGGTGTCGTTTAAGGCGCCCGGTGCTGATGGCATTTTGTCCTCAAAAATACACTCTGCGGCAATAACGATACCGCGCCTTGTAGAATCAACCAAATGGCATAATTTTTTTTTAATTGCCAGAGGGAAATATTCTACAGCCCGCATCGATCTCTGTTTTTCAATATTTTATTCTCAAACTTTATAATATGTCAAAAAAAAAATACAAAATAAAAAGCATTTTTTTACAATTTTTTTTATACAACTTTTTGAAATAAAATACAAGATCAGAGATCGATGCGGGCTGTAGGAAGTTTTCTTCTTTCAGATAAAAAAATAATCAATAAAATCCGATAATTCTACAAAGCTTGAGAGTTATTCCCGTAAAGTCATTTTTTTTCGATATAATAGACCCTATAACCCCCCCCCCCCCCCTAAATAGGTATCGGGTAGTATATTAGTGGAAAAGTCTTATAACTGAGGTGGCAACTAAAATATAAAATTTAATTTTCAAATTTTATAGAATTGTGGAAAATTTGAAAAACTGGCACCGGGACCCTTAAGAGAATCACATAAGTCAATAATATGCTCATAAGTCATAATTATTATATGTATGGATGTAGTCCGTACGTTATCATTTGTCAGGCGTTATAATATACATTATGTTTGTTTGTGCGATTGATGTGTTCTTACAAGTTGACCTTTTGTTTGTTTTCAGTGAAGTTTTTATGCCCATCAGGCTTTTCTTTACCTTTATATAATTTCTTATTTTCATCCGAATAATGTACTAACCCAATTTTTCATAATGAATTGGAATGTATTTTTTATTATTTACCTTACGATTGGATATCCTGTCTCGTGAGACAACGATATCTGGTTGATAATTACAAAAATCCCATACGTTCCAATCTCACGGACTGTTGGCGATTCTCCAATAATACACTTTCAAATGAAACTCCGTAAATGAACCTGTGGCCGTAAAAATATGCGACGTGTTACAAAATGTATCTAATTTATAAAGAAACATTGAACACTTCACTATATGAACAAAAATCGCTGTACAGATATCGAAATCTACAATTTTGGAGTTTACAACTACATAACACTGCAGTATACATATTATACATTTTTAATATCTGTTATTTATGTCAATAGTAAAATTGTGATCTCACGGTGTTTTAGATAGGCTATTTAGCTGCGCATATACTAGTGATGGTGGTTAATTTTTTCAGTATCTCATAACATTATAATATATGTACTTTTTAATTTATTTCGATAATAAAATTGAGATTTCTCAGCGTTGTATAAGACCTTCATTCTTTAGTAGTGTAGTGTACCAGTAGATACTTACACATAAACAAATTAAAATGAAGAATGTTATTATGTGTTCATTACTTCATAAGTACGACAACTGATTGTAGAATACAATTTAAATGTTTTTTTTTTTTTTAATCTAATACTATTGAAGTTTGCATATTTTTGGAATGCAACTCTAAATTCAGCGGTACTTAAATCCCTTAGGCACTTTATGTTAATTTATTTACATCAATTCTACATTTTACACACTTAATTATTAAAACCTTTTTTTAAGTTTCTTGTTACGGTTATTATTTGTGTTCATTGAAGTAAAATAAATGCTGTAATGATTCCATATAATGTATTCAAATCATTCGAGCAAGTATAAGTGTTTGGTATCAAAAGTCAATAAAGACAAAAAAAAAGTTGTAAACTCAAACATTGCAATGAAGTAAACGTTTTGAAATTAATTTTTCGTAGGATTTTGCAGGATGGTTTAAACAAATTGAACATTTGGTTTAGCAAGTAACAATCTTCAAGTTTGATATAATAATATTTGGATGTTTTTGTTTTTAGTTAATCGTTAAATCATAACTTTATAAATAAACCATTGAATATTATAATATTATATGATTGATTGATATAATAATTGTTTGTTTAATGAATAAAGCGGACAAATTGCCCAATAGTACAAGTAAATAAATAAGTTATTACAGTAAATTGATATAGAAATAGTACAATAACATAAATTCTTAATAATTATAGGCTAGAATATAAACTAAAACGATTGTAAAAGTAAAATATTAGATATTGTTAGTATAAGAACATTTTAAGAATTTACTTAAATAAATATACTTTAATATAGGTACTTATTTATACCTTTATAATGTAGCGATGAAATTATGTGACGATTATGTGTATAGGTATATGCAGACTGTAATAAGTTAAATTACATCAAACACTTTGTTCACATTAATTTTATTTATATCTTTATCTAGATAAATTCAATTTCTACAGTATATATCTATATCAATAGATATTTTATTTTATCTAAGCACAACGCTGGTTACCGGTAGGTCGTAGGTGAATATGTGATGAAAAAAATAAATTTCTAATTAATTGAGTGTCGTGCCCCATAAATTATAATGACGCTTTTCACTTTGCTAATTTACACAAAATGCAATTATGTTTATTCTGTGACTTACCCTACGTGCCATAGCATAAAGCAGGCTGAAGGGTATTTTCGATTAGCTGAGCGTATCGACGGCGGCGCCGAGTGGGAGAATCGCAAACACGGCAAATTACCGACATGCTAAAATTCACGGATAAAAGGATCATTGCAGTGCACATGAAGTCGTTATTCCACGTGTGTCGAGGATTAGTTACCATATAATTGTATGGACACAACCCGGGTAGATTTTGAAAGTATAATTTATTGTGATGTTCAAAGTCCAAACACAACGTAATTTAAAATCGTTATTTCAGTTAAAATATTAAAAGAATGGTCTTATATATTTTGTATGCATTTTCATTGAGATTTGAGACGATGTAGCGTCTAGCGATTATTTATTCATGTCGATATTATTGTTATGGCAAAATAGGTACGTATAAGCTTTAAGCTTGTAACGAGATTTAAAATGTAGTAGGTACGAGTATTACAATTTTATTATTATAAATAATGTAATGAAGAACTATATATTGTATTATTGTAATAATATAACAATTACAAGATTGTAAATACATTTTATGTTTAAAACTTAATAGTAAAGTACATTTAGTGAGAAGCTTTACGAAGTCTAAGACATTTAATTCTTTATAAATAAATTTAGCACAAGTAAGAATAGGAACTTTTAATATAAATTCAATAATTGTATTCATAGTCGATTTGAATTTGTTCAAGTGGATTTCATAGCAACCCTTCCCCCCGTCTTGCACGTTTAATCGTCTAAAATAGTACATTATATTAATTCCTTATTCTATTTCGGTTTAAAAGCCGCTGAAATAATATTTCAAATAAATATAAAAACAATTTCCAGTTCGGATAGCACAATATAATATGATGTAGTCTCATGCCTGCTGCAATTATTACAGCCAACTAAAATAGTAAATTTATAAGTATTACGCGTTGTCTTGCAAAATAATACTGACCGTCGTATGGCGTGCTTCCGGACAAGACGTGTACATGAGGTAAGGTAATATTATTATGTACGGACGTACTCGGCACCTGTTATGTATCATTCGTCGTGACAAATTGGTTATTACTAATGTCATTGTACACTTTTGGCTCAGTACTGCCACGGCTGATAGATGAAATATTTTTTGTCGTATTGCTTAGCGTTTCGAGTGTGAGAAAATGAACTACCTAGCTACAACTATACACCGTTAAACTCTTTTGTGCGATATACTTTTCGATGTATACCTTTGCCCGCGGAAACGGACCGCACGCAAATCCGATCGATCAATCCGTTTGCATAGGACGAATGTCCCTCGTCCCCGCACATTCGTTTTCGGCCACTGCACGATCCATCCATCAATCCGTTCATTGCTGTTTGCCCGCCGTGTCACGTGGATGACTACGGGGTAAGAGGACTCATTACCTATTTGTCGTCAAACCCGTAATGATATCGTCATTGTCTGGGCACCGATCCCATCCGGTGGCGGGGGCCGGGGGGAGCAGTAGAGGAGGTCGTCGAGTGCACTTGACAAGAAGCGCCGGCACGCAGACCATCCGTTTGCATTTCATTGCACAGACCATGTAAATAAAAATAAATCATCGATGAGTCGATTTGCAATAATATGCATGTATGGGCACAGCGTTGTGACACTACGTCAAGTCGAGTAGTTATTTTTTTCACATATTATTATTATTATTATTATCCTCCTCTTTTTGTTCAATGTATATTGGAATGCACGACAACAAGTCGATGACATAAAAATATGTACCTACTGTAAATTGTATTCGAAATGTTTACCCGTTATAATATTTATATCGTATAGTCGTAGTACAGATCGTAGTTTTGTTGCGATTTCACTCACCAAGTTTCATAAGTTCAGTTTTAAAATAACCACCGTTACCTGGGTTAATTTCTATAGTATCTTACAAAATTGTTTGGCTACAATAGTCATGACACACAGATGAAAAATTATTGCAGATCGTGTGAACTGCATGTACTTCACGCTTAACTCATGGTATACGAAAATTTTTCTTTTAACGATGATAATATTATGACTTATAAGCAACAACCGGTAGCTTTTACAGGATTCATATAAAATGTCGCATCGATTTGTCAATAATAATAAACGGTTATAACAGAATAGCCTCACAAAGGTTGTCCGGAGATTTGAGATTACTACTTTGACTGTATGCGGTGACAAAACGAAGCCTTTGTAATCCTTTTTAGCTCACCACAAATACAGTTTATGAATAGAAATTATATTGTGACGCATGATGCTTTTAAAAATATATACTATCCATTTATCTACTTTAAAAATAAGTACCTATTATTTTGAATACGATATAATATTATATTAATATCAAAAAAGCATGTAAATAATAATGAATAGTAGTAATACATGTGATGATGTACAATATATATATATTAAAGTGTTACGAACAGGTAATATAATGATTACCGTATTATTTTGATCTAAAACAAATATGAGAAACTATAGTAGGCAGTAGCTGTAGTGGGTATAATATTACACTTTAAAGTCAACCCAGGTACCTACGCGGCTATGCTGTTTAGCTGTTTATGATAAGCAGATACCTATGTAATGAATAAAATATAAATACTGTATAGGTACAAGGAAAGTAATATTATACTAAATATTTTCCTCGATATAGGTATGATAAAATAAATGTAAAAATGTTATTACACACTTGCCATGAAAGCCTTTATAGCTGGTTTCTATATTACAATATTTATAAGGGTAGGCGTTTAATTGTCGATGTGATTTTTAATGTTTAATGTAAATATGTTTTGTTGGTGGGTCAATAATATATTGGGTCAATATAGTATATTAACTGTACGTAACTACTAAAGAAAAAAAAATCGTCTCAAATTATTTATTATCGTATAATATTAGTACCTAATTGTTGAATTCATTAGTTAACTTATTTTTATTCACATGATACTATACAAAAATACATCATTTTTAGCTTATAATTGTAAAATAATTAAAACTTGAGTAAATATCACTAAATATAATTCAAATTGAATTTAATAAAAACCACGAATGCATATTTTTTCTTCTGTAAATATCTTTTAAGGGATTAAGGTTTTTATATTATTTTTGTACACTTTTAGTTAATATTGTGAAATAGTGCTTATGCTCATTTTAATTAAAACCTTTAAATGCAGTTCCATTGTAAAAAAAACTTATTTAGGTTGATGTCAAAAACAGATAAATTGAGTTTGGTATTAGTATAATTGTAGTTCCCTAATCAATGGCCAAATATTGTTTGAATGTTTTAGCGATTTTCGCATGTCGTAACTCTTTGAACAAAATTAGTTTTAAAATATTACCATAGGCCTGTTGTCAAAAATGTAATAATTTTATGTAAATAATACTATAATATCTATGTGTAATGTTTTTCTAGTTATTAAATTTTAGTTTTGCTGGTTTTAAAACATCAGTTATACATAAAACTGTTTCGATGATCTAAAGCAAGATATTATTTTTAATAATAATTTCAGTTTAAATATGAAGTTTGCTGTTTACTAAACATTATATATTAGAAACGTTTCTTTCGACATAATAGGCTTATTTGTTAATTGTCGAGTAATTATGTGTAATGGGAGTGGCGAGGATATAAATATAAATCGTCTCGTTTCTATTATAATTGGATTTCGTGAACATTTTATATATTTTTCAAATGCAATTAATTGTCGTTATAAATTATACTACATTGGCTTGTTATACTTACTTATATTTTAAAGGATTGTTTACATCAGTAGGAGATTTGATTCATCTTCTTGGTGGGAATATCCTTTTGATCCATAAATTGTACTTTCAACTATTTACTCACATAGGTTTATGCAGCGGGAAAAACATGTATCCAATAGTAAAAATTGTAGGTCGTGATTATAACTTACAGACACACCGAACCCCTATAGAGATTATTGAAAGAAATTATTGTTTATAGGTAGTTTTTGATGCCTATGGGGGGGGGGGGGATTGCCACAATCCCCCCCCCCCCCCCACTAAACGGCACGCCTGGTTTACATGCAGCTTTCTGAATCGGCCCTAGCGCCTGCGTTCTCTCCTCAACCGTACACACTACCACTCAGACCAGCGTCGTTCGTTCCGGTCGGACGGTGTACCCACCTCACCGGTAATATCTATCGTAGGCTATCGTAATATACTAATAATTTTTATGTCGATTCGATGGATTTTGTCCTATCTAAATAATAATATTTATTGATATTATAAATTCAAAACTAAAACTCAATTAAAGTCATTAACAAACAAAAAATGTAATATTATAATACGCTTACATTATCTATAAGGCTCAAATTATTAAGTCATTTTTTAACATGAAAAATTGAATACTTACTCAGAAACTCTTATTACTATTAGTTATAAATACCTCTATATAATAATTATTTCCTAATTACAAAATTTATAAAACACATAATTTATTCAAATATAGATTGTTTATTTTTGAATCTGTACTTTTAAAATGGTAAAATGCAGACCTTTACGTTTTATGAATTTCAAGCACTTTTAAGATAAGTAGTATAAAATATGTATAATAATTAGTAAGCATAGTAATACTTATGTGTTATAAGATATGACGGGAGCATCAAGCATTGTTACTTTGTACTTTGTAATTTAAATGTTGTTTAACGCTATTAAACTTTTCAAAAGGTATGTAAAAAAAAGGTAAATTAAGTCCGCGATAATATGGGTACATTTTGAAAGCGGTAAGTTGAGTCCCGGGTAAAATAAAAGTAGCAGCTAAGTTGGGTCCCGGCTATAAACATAATATTATAAATTATAATAAACACATATTTTAATGTATATAATTTATACAGTTTATACAGAGAACATAATATTTTATACCATATATTTATTTAGAACATAATATTATGTAATATTAAATAATATAATATATATAATATAATTATAAAATTTGCCTTCCAATAAAGATAATTAGATGTTAAAAAATAGAATGAACATACTAACATTTTAGGACTCAATTTACGTAGTACATTCTTTTCTATGACTCAACTTACCTATTACCTTTTTTTGGTACCCAATTTACCAATCCCGAAAAGAAAATAATATTTAGACAAGCCGGTACTTCTAAAAAATTTACCTACTCAGATTTGGTATATTTTTTATCCAATGGTTGTTTTTGAAACCTGTGATTATTTCTGAAGAGTGAAGACCATAAGTTTGACTAGGTTAGGTTAATATTATACGTCATTTATATAATTAAAAAATTATTTATAGTACATTTTGCAATTAATCAAATTTAAACATTGAGAATGATTATTTCGTAACATTGTGATTGTTAACTATAAAAATATTTTATGTATCGTAAATAATTTAAAAAAAACTTATATTTTAAGAAAATAAGAATAATTTTATATTATACCAATTAAATTGTAATCAAAAAGGTGGGCAAGTTAATGAAACTAATTAACTATGGCAAGTTACGTTAATTCAATTGCCTTCAGTTAAGTTAAAAGTTAACAAAAAAAAAATTTAACTAGATAAGATTAAAGTTAAGATAAAAAAGGTGGGCCAGTGAATGTTGCTCTACTGTACAGTAGATTACGAGTGGGTCATTGTAATAGATGGTGTTAAATTTAAATTCAATGATATAATATCAATGTATAAGAAAAACGATTCTGAGCGAAAATGGTCTATCACCTTATGATATTACTAAGTATATTTGATGATATTATTGTGAATAAAGTAATTTATATATTTACCTATTTACGTGGAATCTTGTTTTAAATGTTCAATCCTTAGCTATAAAAGTTGAACATTTTATAATTTTTTAACTACAAAATAATTATTACATTTTAAATTTGAGAAATTTTGTCAAAATTTGAACTTTAAATGTTTATAAAAAAAAATGTGCCAATGTATTTTTAATAATTTTCAACTGCTATTGTAACAATATATTAGGAGCCTTGCATTAAATTTTCACGCTTTTTAACCCAACAAATAAAATTTAATTGATATTTTTAGGAAAAAAAACTGAAAAAAATGGAAACTAAAAATGTCCGTAAACAGCTAAAAATAAGTCAAAATATTTGGAAAATGTTATGGCGTATAGAAAATGCTAATATAAACACTTTAGAGTTGCACCAAAAACCAAAATCGATTTTCTCAAAAACAGGTTTTGCGTAAAAATTCCCGTTTTTCCTTAATTTTTCTTTTGTTTTTCACGTCACTTTTGAAAATTACTGGGAAATTTTTACTTTTGACCTCCGAATGTACCAACTAGATTCACTTTCCTATCAGAAAAGTTACTGTTGAAGAAAATCCAAACACTTTTACTGTCCCAAAACGTGATAACAGACACAAAAAAAAAAAAAAAAAACACACATCATTGTAAAATCAATACATTCATCGCTTCGCTCAGAATCTAAAATAAAATTAAGTTACAATATTTTTAAGTCATGAACTTCACTGGTATTTTGTTATACACAAACATTTACCAAGACGTTTCACTGTGTAAAAAATTAGATTATTATAAAATATAATTCGAAAATGAACTACCCAAATCGAAAAAGTGTCAACGAATCAGTATTGTCTATATAGTTGATTGCGCATAACACGAAAAGAAAATTAACTGAACCTCGCGACAATAAAATCTAATATAGACTGTAAAAAGTCAGGTTACAACAATAACAATTTTAACGGAATAAGTTAATACCTAAGTTAAAAACAAAAATAATTAATTGGGCAGTCAAGTTAAAAGTTACGTACTTATCTTAAACATTTTAACAAGTTATGCCCGCCTTCGATTATGATATATACATTAGTAAAAATCGAAATCGAATTAGAATGATTGAAACTTGTCTTTGGTGTTGAGTGTACTGCAGCCTTCGGTTGCAGGGAACTCAGCTACGTAAACAATATTAATTTAAGCGAAGTTGTTCCTGAATGATTGAACGTGTATACAAATAGTTTATTGTCCATTCAAGGTTCTGATAACAGGAGTTCGTTCAGTGTGCAGAGAATGAGTAGTAACTCTTTATTGATATGAATATGAATGCAATAAAAATACTAATGGTCTATAAATTCGTTGAGAACGTATTTTATTGCTTCGTAGATATCGAGTTTGTACTGTACACAAATATATTGCGTTTGATAATTATTTTGCTATAAATGATAATATTCTTCGTTTTGAGTTAGTATTTCAACGACCGTCATTGGTGTTATGATGGTTAAGTAGGATTATGTATTGCATATTTTTACACGTTAAATTATACATGATATATTGATATATACTGAAGGAGGACTGATACATATAATCGTTACCGTTTGTAAACTGTATTTAACATAATATAGTTTTGTTACCCGGTGTCTTGTATTATACATTTATTTTTTTGCGAATTGATTCAATAGTTTTTTTTTAAGATAGTAGTGATGTTGGTTGATATGCTTAATATATAAATCGGGGTTCTGAGTTCGTAAATAAGAGAAAAATGTTCTCAATAATCTTATACAATACAATTTATTACAAAATATGTATTCGAGACTGTAAATGACAACTTAATATTTGTTTAAGTTACAGTTACATAAAAAAAAAAATGAAAACTATACACAAAAGAAATACTTATAATCCGATGTGTTAATTTTGATCATTAATTAACTTTATTCTTCAAATGTTTGTTGTATAATATTATAATATAGATCTGCGACATCATTGTATACATGTATATTGTATTATTGGATAATAGTGAGTATAATAAGTTATGGTATAATATTGTTTTTTTAAACTTGGGTATATCCAATTAATCTATATTTTGTACCTATGGAAGAAAACTATATAATATTTATTGAATACTTTTATTAGAAAAAAGAAAGCAAAGGTAGGTGGGATCAGGGATAGGGGATTCTTATTTATGTTTTATTGATTGAAATATAAACAGCACCTGATAAAACTTTATTTTTACACTTGATGAAAAATTATAATAATATAGCTCAACAGTTACAGCTAATTAAATATATATAATAATAGTGCAAAAATTGTAGTGAACACAGTATTAAATTGATCATGGTAGGTATACAATTAGTGTTGTCACACGTCTCTTTTCAGAAAAGTCTCGATATCTGCGAGAAAGGATACGAATCTATCAGAATACTAAATTATGTTACCGGACCCGAATTCCGCCACCACCACGAACACCACTCTTACTGATTAGGGAGACCATAACAATAGTTCCACACAGACGGGTACAGTGTGGGTTAGCAAACGATTAGACGGTTAGGGATACCCAAGACACTAGGAGGTAGGTCGTAAAACCACTCACAGTCTTAACTCTTAGCTATCAATTTTCAGAGTCAGATCGTAACATCGCTCACCACGCTATTATAGTTATCTATTATATTATTTGCGTATTAAATATATTATGTTAAATAAATACACATCATATCTACTCTACATACATCACATCTTCATTCCCGAGTTGGGACGTACCTAACAGTATACATATAAAATCAAAGACCAATTAAAAATGTACACGTATATATAACATATTCGAATGAGTAATCACGTTATTATAATGATTGAAACTAACGAGAAAGAAATAATAATAAACTATGGAATAGAATATTGTTTGGTGTATTGTTTAATATTGAATGTAGTACAGGCATATGGCAATAAGGAGAGGAAGGAGAGGAATATTAACGTAGTAAGTGTTGAAATAAATTTCGATAGCGATTCACATACTATTATTTTATATTTGTAATTTGATATTATTTCCGTCGGAAGCAACGGGGGCATAATATATGGTTTGGTCTGGACAGGGGCAGAATTTAGAATGGATGCTGTATCTTTTTTTATTCGGAATTAGACGGTTTGACTGATTGAGCACGACGCTTGAGGATAGTTTTGTATATTAGACATTCATTGAAATAAGAATTGTGTTCACCTCGGGGCGTACTTTTATTGTTTTATTTTTGATACAGATGTCTGAGGAGATCTCGTTATAAATCTCGATATGTTCACCGCACTTGACGTTTTGGTAAGGACGGTGACAGTAATTTGAGGTGTGGCGGGTCTGGGTGGTTGAAATTTGCTTGTTTGGAATTGCTTGAGCAAGATCAATGAATACATTATACGAGGGCAGAAAAATTTTTGCATTTTTTCCTCTGTGAATTGGTGATGGTGCAGAGCTTTTAGCGGCCAATTTCAACCGATTTTTCACTAATTTAGATTGTTGTAATATATGTAATATAAAATAGTATGTAGGTACATTGTACATTGTACATAATATATTATATCGATGAAGGTACCTCTGGTACCTACGTACGTAGTTCTCTCCATTCCTTTTATAATCCTAATGTCTGATCATAAAACGAATTATGTAAACGAAAAACATTGATAACTGATCGGACATATTAAACATACGAGTGACCGTGAAGCCTAACCGAACTTATATAGGTAGTGTGTACTTGTGTTGGTTGTTGTCAGTTGTTAATAGAAATGTCAAAATTTGGTAAGTAATTATTGTGCGTTAAGGAAACTATACTGTCTTATATAACAACTTATGTAATAATATAGTTCCAATGTTTGATTACTTGTTTTACAAGCGGGGTGTTTTCTCGATGTTATAAAGCCTAAAGGTATAGGATTTGTGGTAATTATGCTCGTTACTGTACTATTAAATTGCGATGGGCCGATGTCTATTGTCCATCACAGTATGTTATATTATTATATTGAAACCGGGTAATTATATATGCTATCTTATCCCTATTAACTGCATTGATCAATAATAATATCTGTAGCCTAATTAGGCGGCGGACCGTTGATTCCCGGTTAGGTTAAGTTGTGCTCGAAATGATCTATCACTTAGTCACCACTCACCAATAACTTTCAAGAGCATTGTGAACACTATACTAGTCCAATGTGATTCTATAAGACAGTGATGGGCAACTCAATACTGCCAGAGGGCCAATTTCGAATGCGCAAAAATCTAGCGGGCCAGAGAACATAGAAAGGAAAAAAAATCTAATGTTAACTATACCCCTATAAATAATATAATATTATTTACATTTAATAGTCCAATACTACATAAGAATTTATATCTACGTTTTACGATAAACATTACATCGATTTTAATAATTTTATAAATATAATAAAATAAAATACAGAAAAATCTTAACATTTTATATTTTTACAAACTAAATTGAAATGTAGCACGGGCCAGTGAAAAATGGCCTCCAGTTGCCCATCCCTGCTATAAGAGATACTAGGTACATTATATGCAAGGGAAGAATTCAGTTTAAAACTATGTTGTGCTACGTGTTGTTATATTATGGCATGGGTTATGTATGAATGTATATTTAATATACAAATCATAACAGATAATACGACTTTAAAAGGGATTTGTGAGTCGTATAGTCATTAGTGACACTTGTACAAACAGAAATGTGTAGTACTCAAGTATCAAACACTAAAATGGTGGTGAGAGGGGGTAGGTCATAACTTTAGCTGTTATCTGTTTCAATGTGTGTCAAGTTTTTTTTTAAATAATGGTGATTTGAATTCCTTAGAACAGTATACTGTATTCGTAGGGGTTCTAACTGTGGAAAAAGGGTGATTCAAGTGAACTGGTAGTTTTGCCTATGATGTGTTATGTAATTATAATTTTCGAATAATAATGTCTACTGTTTATTGTAGTCTTGTCTGTGAGATTTTATTATGATAATTACAAAGGTAAACAGTAATAATCAACTGTGTTATAACATAATATAATATGCATGTTATACATTTATAATAATTATTTTGTAGTTAAAAATTTATAAAATGTTCAACATTTGTAGCTAAGGATTGAAAATTTAAAACAAGGTTCCACGTAAATAGGTAAATATATAAATTACTTTATTGACAATAATATTATTATCAAATATACTATTAGTAATATCATAGACTGACTGACCGTTTTCGCTCAGAATCGTTTTTCTTATACAATGATATTAAATCATTGAATTAAAATGTAACACCATCCATTACAGTGACCCACTTGTAACCTACTTTACAGCAGAGCGACATCCACTTACCCATTTTTTTAATTTTAAATTATTAGTTTATTAGTTTATTATTTATGACCGTATTAACTATTCAATGTTCGGAAACAGTGTATTTATCGTCTTCTGTATAATACAACCCAGATTAAAATTGACTGACAAACGTTCACACGATCTTTGTTGAAATCTGCTTAAATATTCATAGTTTATACCAAATGTATATAAAATGATGTATACTATTTTAAACATTCAAATGACGTATTGTATATTTTGATATTGCTTCAGTATACTGAATAATAAGTACCTAGTATGTTACAATATTCAGTACCAAATATGTAATTCGATAAATTTCAACGTATTTTTGTTTTAAAATCTGTATTTATAGTAGGTATTAAGAGGACGTGATACCCGCATGTGTTGTCTCCGTCTCACAAGTACGTAACATAGCAAATTTTACGCTCAGCAGAACATATTGTGTAGCTCCGTTGATTTGAAAATTAGAGCGAATAAAATCTAATGATAAAATTATTAACTAGACAACATCATGGGTTTTTTAATATATTTTAATTTTAAAGCGAGTTATGTGTATTTTAAGAAGTTAAAACAATTTATAATTTTAAAATTACCCATACCTCGCGTCAAAATTAAAATATAATAAAAAGCCCACGAGGTTGCCTAGATAATAATCTTACCTTTTGATTTTATAATAGGTCAATTAGGTCTAATTTTTAAACTAACGGAGCAACACGTGTTCTGTTGTGCGCAAAATGTTCTATGTTACGCACTTGTAAGACGGAGACAACACATGCGGGTATCACGTCCTCTTAATATGTTTTTTTTTATCGTTTATTAGCAATATAAACAATGTGTTGAATATACAGAGAGACTAACTAAGCATGCCTAATCCCATGTTTTTTCAATAATGCAGTTATTCTTAATATAAGACCATAATATCTTAAAATTATTGAGATTTTTTTGTTTTTTTTTTGGGGAGTGTGCACTGTGCACTGGATATACAAATATATTATTGTTCAAATAAGAATCACCTTTTATTAATTTATTATTATTATTTGTCTAAACATTTTGACGTATCTGGCACCTTTCGAGATAGACATAAGTCAAATATGACGATGACGAATTTCAATGGTAAATGAAACCATACGACGGAACTCCGGCATGATCAGTGGATGATGCGATGCATCCGTTTAAATGATCTAGTCATAAAATGAAAGATACATTATACGTTGAAAACAATGTACCAAATAAGCGACAACTACTAAATATATTATGATATATTCAATTTTATTAATATAACAGTATACCTGGATATATGTATTTTTGAATATTTTTTTATATATCGTATCAAACTTGTCCAAACACCGAGTATAGCTTACAGTCAATTTATTAGAGTATAAATTAAAAAGCATATTTATGTTTGTTCGCTAAACATGTCTTATACACTCAAAAGTCTTATTTAAGTTGAAAAAGTACAAAATTATACAACCATAGAATTACTGTAGGCAAATAACGTTGATTAACCTCACGACATTTCTGTAGATCAAATAATGGGGTCCCCAACATAGCATTCTATTTTTTGAAAAAAAAATATATCTTTACATTTATTTATTTGGATTATACATAGACGAATTAAGAATTTAAAATACCACAATCATTTGGTCAACTAAGGTAATTGATTATATTGCCATGTTTTTAATTATGTAGATTGTAGGTATAATATACAATGGGATATATTATTTGTATAGCTAATTGCTAATGCTAATAGCTAATAGTTGACAGACGCCAGACACCAGTGTTGATCTGTTAGCTGTTAATAGTGTGAACTAATTTTTAATTTTGTCTAAATTTGTAATTCACACTACATACTATATATTATGTATAAGCAATTTAAAAAATATATTTAGGAGATTGACTTATAGTATTTAAGTACCTAATACGAAGTTAAGCAATATATAATACGACATTAACACGTTTTGCGCATTTGGTTACATCTTACATATTAATTAGAATAAGATACGTTTTATGGCATCATAATAATAATTTTTATGACATAATAATAATAATAATAATAATAATAATAATAATAATAATAATAATATAGTAATGAAATATTATGCATTAATCATATTTAATATTAGATTTGATGGGTTGTTTGAATATTGCATAAAAAGAAGATAAAAGTAATATGCATGATTCATTCCACTTAGAATAAAATATGGAGTAACAAAAGAGTGATACTATGTATTTTCCCATAACTTTGATTATATCTACTATGTTTCCCTTGATATTACCGGATTCATTTGTTGTTATCGTTGTTATCGAAGTCATCATCATCATCACTTTATACGGCCGTAAATGTATTTTCGATAATCTAAACCAATTTTAGATATGAACATTATCGGGGAGAAAAATGTCTAAGTTGCACATTATACCAACCCATATTTTATAATACATGCCTATTGTTGCCTACAGCAGTGCTTACGGCATGTTTGGAAAATAAAAAGAAAGTTCATTTTTATCCTCCAAATTACCACCATTCAGGAAAACATCGTAATTTGTTTAATAAATCTTTTATCATTATTTTTTTTTTTTTAATAATATTATGTTGTAGCCGGCTCAAATAGAAAATTTTTTTACAATGGTCGAATATACAATAAAAACGCGAGTATCGATATTATAATACCAATATGAATAATATTGTGAATAAATAAGACACGAACAACATTTCTGTATTGAAAGCAGTCGATAGTTTCATCAAAAATAATGTTCGCGCATTTATACGAGTAAACGCCTATTGGGGAAAACGAGTTGCACAAATTATAGTTTTCCAAGTAGGCAGCTTAATTAATATACATAAAAACAAATCTATAAACGTCACGTCGCGTCCGTGGCGGGCTGTATAGGTACGTAATTGTATTTCATTTAAATTTTAATCATTTGGTTATTCAGTGAACAGTTCATAAAGGAATAAATAAATTAAAAACAAACAAGTTATTCCGTAAAAAGATCAAATAAATAATTGCCACGCGCTAGCCTGAAATCCGCTCGTCGTAGGTAAATGTATATAATATACCCCCGTGGTTGGTTGCCACGCCGCCACGGTGGAAATTCGCAGAATAAGAATATTTAATTTAATTGCATAAAGGAATAATAATATTGCGCAGACCGGCTGTACCTACCGTTTTCAAGATCGTCTGACGCGACACGATTTTAATACCAGCCACGTCAAAACGATGGTACAAAAGAAAGTAGTTTCCAATAATAATATTATTACGAACGATAAAAAATTCGTGTAAACGCTTTTGTTGTATTGCTCCGAGAACCGGTCCGTTACGATGACATATTTTTCTTATAAAACGGATAGAAAATACGCTTCTTATTGTTCTCATCAATATAAGGGCTGCAGACAGTGGTAACAGGTACCTATTAATATTAATATAGGTGCACAGTTTATACGCACTGACACCGCAATACGACTGCATATTATATTTATTTATATATTATATAATAATATGGGCATTAACGAGTTCAAAAGTTAAAGTTAAGTTAAAAGGCTAATTTTATTTTAACTTTTTAACTTAACTAGTTACTTTTGGCTTTTCATTAACTCAACTGTTAATTTACTAAATTTCTTTCCTAATTAACGTGGAATTAACGAGTTAATTTTTCATTTTAAGAATTAATTGAAGTTAATTTATTTTGTTTTGAATTTTATTATATTTCACTATTTCAGTCTATTTCGTTTTCATTTCGAAAAAAAATGTATCGTAAATTGTTTAAAGTTAATAATTAAAATCATTCGAATCTAACTTATATGGAAATACTGTATGGAGTGTAAACACTATATCCTATAATTTAGTTTTGGGTTGGAAATAATTAAGTGCGCTACCGTTTTATAAACACATTGACTTAAGTTATAAAAGAAAATTGTCTTTAACTTGATAAAAAGTTAACGAAAAGCGTGTATTAACTTTTAACTTAACTGAGTTAACCTATAGTGAAATTAATTTTTAATTTTTAACATTTTGTTATCGGTGCATATTAACTTAAGTCGACTGAGTTAAAAAAAAAATCATCGACTTGCCCGACCTTGATAACAACATACTAACGGACGATCTTGGACGCACACACGCACACACGTTATATCTGTGTACCTCAGTATAATGTATTTTATATTATGTAAACAAATAATACGTGGGCGGATACACGTATAATACGGAGGGTGAAAAAAAAACCCCGATATCGGCGAAAAATATATCGTGAAACGATGCGTTCGGCGGGGTACGGTATTCATGCGCGTATTTTACCTATACCCGCGTTTTAAACAAAAGCGGCAAAAAATAAGGAAAAGAAGCTTTTTGGATAATATAAAAAGCGTATATTTACAAGGCGCGAGAGCGAACGGCGGCGGAGGCAACCCATCAATTTCTATTACACGCACAATCGGCCGTTTGTTCGAATGCTTCGACGGCGAGCCCTTTTGTCTTCGCGCCGTTATGTTATGTGCATATCTATATACAATACACACACACACACACACACACACACACACACACACACACACACACACACACACACACACACACACACACATATATATATATTATAATATATAGTATACATTATACATATATATTACATAATATACGCGGTACGCGCGTCGGGGAATTCACACACAAACCGGACGCACCACACACAATATTGCCCGAGTATATAATATGTTTTATTCCCGTTCGTTCTCATTCCGTATAATATTATACAGCTATAATAATATATAGGTATACTGCAGGGATACTGCACGCTCAACCCCGTTTTATCCTCTAATCATATGCATTTATTCAAATAATTCTGATTTTTGGAATTTTAACGTCTTATAATATGTGTTATAATACATACACGCCGTATTTTCAAATACTTTATCTATAATGTGTACACAAGCATGCAGTGGCGCAGTGCTAATAGACTCCGTTTTTTAAACGATAAAAATTTATTTTAGATTCTGAGCGGAGCGGTGAATGTATTGATTTCACAATGATGTGTGTGTGTGTGTTTTTTTTTCATTAATTTTTGAAGTAAAACTCCTGTCTTGTGGTGTGAGTGGAAAAAAAATCGTAACGAAAAATGAAACGACACGTTTGTTTATCACCATAGTAACGAATAAAAAATAATAATATTATAAGGACTACGCTAACCACTCAGAACCGTTTTAAGTCTACTCGTATTGGACCCATTATAAATATTATATTATATTATATAATATATTTGTTATCTAATATTATTATAGAATATACATAATACTGATAACAATACAATCTGAATAACTGAATGAACGCCACTGAGCAAGATTGACGAGGATTCTAAATGGCAAAACTATATTCTAAAATACACAATTACTAAGCAAATTGGAGAAATCCAAATCCGCGGAGAGCTTTATTACACATTGTTCTTCTCGTGAAATCGCAGTGTCTTTGGTTTTTTTGATGTACCTTGTTGATAATTTTTTTCGTTCATTGATTAAAAAGCTTAAGAATTCAATAATATCCAATCAAAACCAAATAAATCACATAATAAAAATAACGTTTATTAATGTTAATGCTAAATGTACACAAGATTACGGCAATATAGCCATATTTATAATTTATATAGGTATTATCTTTTTACATAAACATTTCTTTTCGTTCAGGGTTAGAATTCTGACCACAGTAACTTCAGCTCATCTTAAGCGATTAAAAGGAGCTTATCGGAGGGCAGTAGTAACTGCTACTGCAGATCATAGAATATTTCCACAGCGGATATAAGGCACAAACAGGGCGATACCGCGAAGTCTATAGGGGAAATAGCCCGACCACAAAGTGGTGCCAAACACGGCAAAAAGCCGAAGGCGGCACGAAACGGCTACAAACAAGGGGACAAAAAAATGTCTGACGAGCGAACGCCAAAAAAAGGTGAGCCTAAATGGATTTCTTCAAAGTGTCCGGCGAACAAAATGGCGTCCAGTCGGACACAAAAGAGCGAACTCGGGATAAAAACATACGATAGCGTATAACACAGGCGTGATAAAGGCGAGAGAGGGTGGGGGCAAAGACTGCAGCGACGTTTAAAAGCCACTGCCCAAACACCTCTCACAAAACGTTACATAATCTATACTTGGCGGTCTATGTCGGAAACACCGCAACAAAACATTCGCCGGGCGAATCCACAGTGTCTAGGTCGGACCGCGGTTACTGTCGTGTCCGTTGCTGCGGCATCTCCACATCCGCCTCGGATAACCAGTCGTCTTGTGGTCCAGCGGTTTTGTAGATCCATTTTCCGACTCGGCATCACCGATTAACTGCGTTTCCGTTTTCGGTATCGAACTTAACTGCTGGGAGCGGAATCGACCTGCTGAACAGGTGGCAACGTCGATGAGACGGGTAACAGCGACTCGATGTCGCTAGCTCCTACAGCGGCAGGTATCATTAATTCGCTTTTAGTCGATACGGCCGACGGTGAATCCGCCAAAACTTGCATTTCCGTGGAAGCGATGGACGCAATCGCTTTTGGTGCATCGCCCACGGAATTTGTCTCGAGTGCCATAGGCACCGATTTGCATCGCCTTTGCGCTTGCAAACTCTTGATATCGTTGCATTTCACAGCTATCTGACGATTTTCCCGGAGATCACCAAATACTTGCGCAATAGAAGCGATTGTGGATTGAACTAGGGGCCTCGTCAGCGGAAATTGACAGCAACGACATGTTAGGCAACGATATGTATCGCCTGTGCAACGAACTGGTGAGAACACTCTCTTCCAACCCTTTAGGCCGATTTTCCCAAAGGTATTCAAACACCTGGATCATGATTTCTGTTGCGGACTGTATATTAACATCGGACGAACTTTTCAAGGCTTCGATATAGTCGACATAATGTTGATCTGACGTCCGTGAAGTTGGCACCCCCACTTTGAGATATTGACTTCAAACCAGCGCCAATATTTTGCAACTGATTTGCAACGATTTGCAACACAAATTTTAAAATTTGCAACTTCCCCCATTCACTGGAAAATCCGATTTCCCGACGGGGGTGCCAACTTCACGAAGCACCCCCACTTTGAGCTATTGACTTCAAACCAGTGCCAATATTTTGCAACTGATTTGCAACAGTTTGCAACAACAGTTTTGAAATTTGCAACTTCGCCCATTTTCCGGAAAATCCTATTTCCCGATGGTAGTACCATCAATTACCACTGGCATTTTTTAAAAATTATTTTTATTTATCAATGTTATAAATTATTAATCAATAATACCTAACTCGAAAATAATGTTTAATACCTAGGTACTGATTTATAAAATATAATATAATTCATAAAAGTTATAAAAAAAAATCAATTTGCCATCAAATAGTACCATCAATTACCACGGTCATTTTTTTAAAATTATTTTTATTCATTAATGTTATAAATTATTTTTGAGTAGTTAATGATTTGTGAATGCAACTAATAAAAATTATGACTACTCAAATTCATTAATTTTATAACTTTTTGGTGAAAATTGATGGTACTACCATCGGGAAATCGGATTTTCCGGAAAGTGGGCGAAGTTGCAAATTTCAATTTGGGGATGCCAACTTCACGGACGTGTTGATCTGATGTATATGCACGGTCAATATATTATACAAAACTTATGTACGTAATAATTGTTGCACTGTATTGTATTGAATTATACGTAATGTTCGTTGGGTAAATATAGGTATTGAGACCAGACAGATATGCAAATACGAATCATAAAATATATTATTTACACTTCAGCAACTAGATTATTATAGTTTTTTTGAAAAATATTTAGTGGGGCCTATTATATTTCTAAAAGAATAAATATAAAAACTATTTTGTGTTAAAATCATGACTCATGTATATTTCTTACGAGTTTCAATTGAATTAAACGAATTATGAAAAAACTTATATTAAGAAGACGGCTGCACAGATATTTGTTGTCTCCAAGTGCGTAACATAGCAAATTTACGCTCAGTGGATCACGTTTAGCTTCGTTAGTTCAAACATTTTAGTGGATCGATCTATTATGAAACTTGATGGTAACAACATTATCTGTGTTTGAATGTGGGTTTTTTACGATAGTTAAATTTTTGGCAAGTTATGCCTGTATGATAAAGCGTAAATTAAAAATGCTAATAACTCACTTAAAAATTGAACCATCGTAAAAAACCCACATTACTCAATTATTTTTCTTGCATGCATCGTGTATTATCATTATTATAATAGCCACACGAGTACAGTACCGGCTGGCCAGATTGCACTCCACAAAATTGTGAGTTTTTTTTTTATCATTATTCTTATTTATTGTTGAGCCAGAACGGCCGCACATTATTTTTATATTAATATCAAGGCTATTCACGCCTATAACTATATTAGCTGTCACAGTGTCACTACATATTTTTATTACGTTGGACCAGAAGGGCCATATTATAGTATTATAATTTTATTCTGTTTGGCCATAAGGGGCCTGTGTATTTATAATTATTATAATTTATACCTTTGTGTTGCTGGGCATTTTTTCTATATTTTGTATCGTCAATTAGTGTATATATTGTCTATTATAAAACGATTCACCTACCAGAAACCGTGTTACCATTTTCTTGTTAGATTTAATATTGTTAAGACACCCACTCACACGCATACACACTTATACACAAATACTCAACACGCGATACGTAGCTCGACGGTATTTGGTCATCAATCGCGTTAACTGATGTTCGAACCACTGTACACCAAGGCTATCCAGTTATATATAATAGTCCTCTATATTTTAAAGACTTGTGTGTTAGCAGGGTGCAAAAATAAGTCGGTGTCAGGGCTCGTGTATTACTACTGTACGCTTCCGGCCCTTACAGATTTACTAAGTTTAAACGTTTCAACACATCTATTGCGTGTTATTACAATTTTGATAAAAATGTTTACATTCAAATATTAAATGTATATAAATTTACTCATATCTTAACTTAATTTTTTATGTATTATGTTGTACAAATAGAATTATTGATTAGTGGGTAGCGACAATATAGAATATAAGCACAGGATTGATTAATATAAATACATATAAGCAAGAAAATAAATTTAATAGGTTTTGTGTGCAGTAATTTAATCACTAGGTGTTTTTTGGAAAAAAAAAACATTTCTATACCTATAGGATATTCGACTTATTTTTAGGTGAGCAACAATTGCGAGGTATCCGAGATTCTAAACACACCTGATAAGCTGTCGACTATAATTCCTCCTTTAATGGTTTTATCATTGATTGATTCAGCCAACTTTCACTAACATTATTTGTACAGTGTACATCCTATAATATGAACTATATAGTCTATAGACTATAGTGCTATACCATTATACCAACCATCTTTATAAAAGCCCGAGAATAACAAATATTTTTAGCTTCACAAAATGTGATCCGTGATTTCTAACATATTAATTAGGATCACCAATCTTCGACAGTTCGACTAGTGGTCTGGGCTTTCACAATAATACTTAATAAATAAGATAATACATTATTATATAGGTAGGTACTAGTTAATTGTTATATACTTATTTAAATATAAAATATTCATACTTAAAATATAAATTAAATATCCAAACATTACAACCACGAAGATTATTTATAAAATGTCTAATAAATTAAAATATGTTAAAAATGTAAAATTATGGAATTGTCTTAAAATTTGTTTACTTTAATTGACATTTACTCGAGACAATACTGTATAGTATCAACTTCCTTTAAGTGTTTTTTCGAGTAACATTTTTATAATTTTTCAACGATTGCAAAACCTAAGTATAATAAATATTTGTTTTAAAATATAAAATAAACTTAATAATGTTATTTTTTTTTGTTATTGCTGATGCAAAGTATTACTGAGGCGTATAAATTGATTTTAGCATGGTAAAATATAACTAAATAAAATATTTGACAAAATATATAATCGTTTGAAACAACTAACTCAGTATTTTAATAATATTTATTTATTCAATTTTTACGATTCTCAATTATTTTATTTAAGAATAGTATTAATTCGTTTTTAATTATATGTCAATAGTTTCGGAATAATTTGAACCATTTTGATAAAACCCTTTTTAAAAAAAATGTGCTGATCGCTATTTTTATATTCTTAGTGTAGCAACGAGTGTGTAAACTGGTCTTACAACGATGTGTGTGTTTTTAGTAAATTTTTTTTTACAATTTTGAACAGAAAAAAATGCTTTATTTTACGATTATTATTTACAATTGTTTTGAAATATTTAGATAAATTTTAAGCTATTTAATAATTTAAGTTTTAACTTATTATATTATATAAATAGTATTTATACCACGGATGTACGAACCTATTGCATTATGTTAATAAAAACTACCTATAGTAATGTTCTATAATATAACAAGGTGCACTTGACCCCTAAAAAGGTACAAAAGTTTTGTTTTCTATTTTTAACCTTAATTTTTGTATAAAATATTTAATTTTGTTATTATAATATAATTTTCTCGTTGTTATGATAGGTACCTTAGCACAGAAATCATTTTAATTTGAATGATATTATACACGCAATTATATTATATTGTATTTAATATAAACAACCACATAAGCTAATTAATGGCATCAATACATGAAATTCAACAAGCTGCAAATAATAGTTTTCCTAGTAAGTATGAAGGGTCTATTTTGTGTGAAACTGGAAGCATGAACAGTGAACACACACATAAATACATAAATTATATTAATTGCATCTCTAAATTTTGGACATTTTGTTATTATTCCTTGTAACGTACATAATATAACAGTTAACAGTAAATAGAACAGTAGGTATTTGTAATATTTGTATATTGTACATCCTCATAGACTGATTATTTTTAGTAGGGATGGAAAACGTTTTTAATTGTTTCGTTTTTTTTTTTGACGTTTTTGATGATTTGGTTTTTGGTTTCTTTTTTTTTTACATATATATTCTTATAACTTATAACTTATAATTTATAATAGTAACGAGCAATACAGGAATGCAGTTAAATATTAAAATTAATTATTCTTAATATTTAAATTTTAAATCAAAATTATAATTTATATAAAAATTAGAAAATTCAAAATTTTAAGTTAAACGGTTTTAAAATTTTAAAAGTGCATTATTAAAGACTAAAGACGTAAAATGAAACACTATTTAAGATTTCTAGAGTAAATAACTAAATAATAAAAACAATCCTGAACACACAATAATTGTATACAAAATAAAAATATAAAATACATCTAAGAATCAATTCTTTAATTTTTGATATTTCACATAAGTTTTCCACTAATTATGGTTTAAACGAACCACTTCGGCGCTGTATGTCTATTGCCAAATCAGACCCCTCCTTTTCATAGGCGCAATTTGGGAGGGTCTAGGTGGGGCTTGGTCCCCCCTAAGTTTTTAAATATATTTATTCTTAAATCCACCTATTAAAAAAATTATGTGGGTCTGTATTGATTTTACAAATTTAGCCCCCCCCCCCCCAAATCAGTTGTTCAAATTGCGCCTATGCTCCTTTTCCATCTCACAAACCTAATCAAGTATTTATGTATCACTGTTATATCCCACTATTATAATTATTTGTATTAATATTAAATGTAAATAGGGCTCACGCCTGTATTGTATGCTAAAAATAGAATAAAATAAAAATAAGTTACTCATGTCTTACTTGTAATCTAAAATATCAAACAATCACTGAATCACCGACGCTTTAGATAATTTTCTTACCTAATGTTTGATAAAACTAAAAGCACAATATGTAAACTAGTGAACGAAAATTTGCCATGTCGTCTTACTTTTGTAAGACGGAGGCAACAAACGCATAGGTAACACCTCTTATTCACCACCCCATCACAACAATTTTCTGGTTGAGGTTGTTTTTAAATTAAAAATATTTACAAATCCTTACGAGTTGTTGTATACTTTGTACATATTATAGACACTGTCTAGACAGCGATTATTAATAACTAGAGTTAGGATGTTGATGACCTAAAAAACAAACAAAAATTTACCAAAAAATCTACATAAATTAGTGAAAAAATCCAACTTTAAAATAATAATTTTTACTATAGCTGTGGTATGGGTGTGATAATGGATATCAGAGTAATTTAAAATATGAATTGTAAAATTAATAGACAATAGTATACATATAAATGTTAAGAATTATATAAAATTATTAAAATAATATGTATTATCGCATAGATTGTTTTATACATTTATAAGTTATAACACGCAAACGGTAAATCTAGTCGGTACGCGATAAATTTAATCACAACAAAATGCCCAGAATAATAATGATAACATTATTTTTTGAATATCACACTAATTTTCTTTAAAATCTGAAATTTGAGAAAAACACTTCCCCCCATTGTACAACAACTAGTAAAAATTACCTATAATATGAAAAAATATAGTAAAAATGACATTAAAAAACAAAAAAAAATAGCATTATATAGGATCAAAGGAAAAAAAATACAAAACTCATCAACATCCTAACTCTACTAACAAGTAATAATTAATATGCACTTTTGATGAATTTTAAATTTCCACAGAAATATAATGTAATAGGTTTAGGTACCAACTACCAACACATTATGTCATGTACTATTGTACTCATGTAGGTATTGAATACGGTTGCACGACTGCACAAGGTGCACCTTGTTAAAAATTTGTTTTCAAAGTATTTAAAATAGGTAGGTGCCTTGGTATTTTAATATTTAATAGTTAATACATTCAAAACGTGTTACCTGCCTTATTTATTCTGAAATCTGGATTTAGGTTAGTTGTTTTTAATTTATTTCTATTGTACGTGGAAATTAATTGTACACCTAATTTATATTTGTATTAAAATATTTATCAAGTATGATAGGTACTTTACTTCTTAAAATAAAAATATATTAAGGTGCTAGTGTAGACTACGCTCGTGTGAGCAGCGTAACATGTTTTTAAAATGTTGTTTAAAAAAATATTCATTGCATATTGATAGGTAATAAATTTAAAATGTACTTTACCCACCAAAATATTTAAATATATTTTATCGTTTATTATTTTTAATATAATTTTTAACAGATGTCCTTCATAACGGGATGGCATAGGTACCTATGGTAAGTAAACTGAGCAACGCTCATAATAATTTTTTGATATGCAATGATTTATAAATAATTATAAGTAACATTGACTTAGGTACCTACCTATTTCGCGTTGTATAAATTAACAGTTTTTCGACAACATACACATTTTTAATAAAGTTATTGAATTATATTATTTAACTTAGTCGTATGAACCAAAACCACCGCTCAAAATGTATGGTTTTCTAGCGGTGACGATTTAATATTCCTTATAGAAAATAAAATCTAAAATATATTATTTAATATTGTCTTGTGTATTTGTACATTTATATATAAAATTAATATTCTATACGTATTTTATACTTAGGCATAATTTTAAACACATTCGTTCAGTTGTAAATAATATTATGTTGTAAATCTATAATATATTTTATAATAACTATCATTTTGTATATGGTCTAAAGACATATAGTTTCACAACTTTTCGCCATCGGGCCTCCATAGCTCAGTGGTTAGAGCACTGGTCTTGTAAACCAGGGGTCGAGAGTTCAATTCTCTCTGGAGGCATCCTACTTTTTGCATTTTTTTTTAACTTACATTATGGTAATTCAGTTTAATTTTATAGTTTATAATATTATTAATTAAAAATTCATATTATTTTACTAGTTTTAAGTTAAAACTATAATAATATATTTTAAGCATTCACAAAATTAACATAATATTCATATTAAAATGGCTTTAGATATTGCACCGGAAATGTGTATAGCACAAACGTGAACATAGATATAAACGATTTGAAATCGATTTAAGAAATAAAACTTATTAGAAAAATTCTTTTCCTAGGTGGAAATATCAGAATTTTTGTGGTATTTAAACCATTCTATTAAAAATAAATTATCCCAATTTGAAGCTACTGAATAAAATATATTATTTACAAACAATTTATGTTAATATAAAAAATATTGCCTTTTATCTTTGTTTTTTTTTTTTATCTTGATATGAAGTACCTATACGTTATTAATGATAAACCATGACATTTGAACATTACTTACATCATTTTTGTTTCGGAAAATTCCATTATTTTTTAGACAAACAAATCACGTACAGTTTGAGTAACTATCACAATAATTTATATTTGAACTTGGTTTAAAAATAATAACGTCTTTTTTTAGAAGTATTAATTAAGTTGTTTAAGCAAAATAATAAATGCTACTTAATTAAAATTAAAACACAGTCACATCGTTTATACAAATTAGGTCAGATACTCAAAACGGACGTTAAAGAACTACTATTTTTATAATTTATTAACAAAGCTGGTATTACCACCACAAACGGCTTTTGTTATATATACAGTTATTAATTAATTGTTATCAAACATTTGTAAAACATTAAAAATTAATATCCTTTAGTTGAATTATGTCTTATGCGTGTACATATTACCCACACCATATTTCTTAGATAATGATAATATACTTTAAATCCAAGCAAACTTGCTTTTTGTGTTATGATGTGGCTTTAATTTACAAAATTCGATTGAACGTTAGAGTTTTTGTTATATATTTAACCGGGATTTATTGATCTTAAGTTACATTTTCTTTGATTTCTCAACTGAACATTTTTTAATAAGACCAACATGTTTTGTATAAAAGTAATTCGCTGAATAGGTATTAAAAACAATTGTTAACGTACCTATTGTTAATGAAACATTATTGAATCAATAAGCAATTTGAAAATATACAGCATACGTCTATATCTATTACAATTTATAAATAGTACCGTTGATCATAAATATTATATTTATCAGAGCGTACCTATATTTCGATTCATATGTGAATATGTCATGTCATATTTGATTTTCTTAAGCCTTTAAAGATTAAAGCACACGCGATATACTTTGGTATTTTATGAGCATATTTCCATGCATTTTTTTTCTTTAAAGCTTATACATTATTTATAACATATTTACGGATATTTAGGTATTCATAATAATTTCGGACCTTATTACTACCTAATAATATTTTTAAATCATGTATTTAGCTGATTAATATTACCAATGGCTACCTGAAAATATAAATTATTATAATATTATATTAAATCGAACGAGAAACAAATTAACATTAATTAATCAGTAGATCCAACTATTATAAGTTATTAACTACAATTTGAAATGATAGGTGCCCAAAAACTTGATATTATAATATTTTGAAAAGTTTACATTTAGTATAATATTAAAAGTGTCAAAAAATGACAGAATGATGGAGTGTAAAAAAAAAATAAACAATAAATAATAATAAACCTTTAAGGATTGTGAATCTATACGTGATATTGACTCGATAATAAAATAAGCAAATATGATTAATATATTTATCAGCATCTATAATATTATCCATTCCATATGATTATGCTGTCCTATATCACATGTACAAGGCATGTTTGAAATCCGTCCATATAATAATATTACTACTATTATAATACCATGTTATTTCAAGTAAGTTTCAGCGTATATAAGAGAATGTGTTCATGCCTACCACCGCACAGTATCGTGGCTGGTAATCTACGGTTGGAAATAATATCATAATATAATATATTATTTCAGTATATTTATTCAGTAAGTGACCTCCCTTTTTCCGTTTTGGTCTACCGGAATCGATAATTTGTTATCTTCTGCGCCCGTGACAACCAGCTCCGTGTATATGTATACACCGCAGCAAACCACCCGCCGAGGCAGTGGTCAGAAACCACCCCTTGGCCGATTTGTATAAAGAGATGGCACTTATCTATGTTCGACGGGACAGCTGGGCGGGAACACGAGTCCCACATTTAACGAATGATCCATCGAACGGATTATTTTGTTCTTTGATCGCTTAAGAAGTCACCGGCGAGTTATTTATTGATATAGTATATTATATGTATAAAGTTCGTTAGCCAGATACGACTTTGGGTTGTAGCAGTGAACCTCATGCACATTGAACGTCATGTGTATACGTATATGATATACGTAGTTTCTGTACACGGTGTTAATGGAAATTTAATAATAGAAAGGTCGCATATAATACAGACGGGTACAACAAACATATAATGGACACGGGAAAAAAAAAAAGAAAAGTATGTTATCCCTTTATTATTTTATACATAAAAATGACCATGATACACTATGAAATCGTACACTATTATTTTATATCCTTTTTATTTACTATACACATTGTTGAGAGAATATAATCTTTTTACATCAAAAAATTACCTTAAACCGTTATTAAATAAATAAACCAAGTATCAGTTTTAATCCTACAATAATATTATCATATTTGTTTTTTTTTTTTTAATAAGATATAATAAAATGTTATTTATAAAATTATTTAAAAAAATGTATAACAAAATGAAAAAAATTAAATGCCTCCAGAGAGAATTGAACTCTCGACCCCTGGTTTACAAGACCAGTGCTCTAACCACTGAGCTATGGAGGCCGTATATCCGAAATTGATTAAATGTTAGACATTTGCACACAGTGTTGGACATTTTTCTAGATAGATTGCACGACAAGTTTGAAGCTAATATTATTCTAAAATAATGTAAAAAGTTATGCTTCCCGGAGGAACTGATGGCTTCCGCTGGATTTGTTAAGCAACTGGAAAATTTTAAAAGTAATTTTTTTTTAACAACGCATTTTCAATTAATTTATGTAGGTGCCTACTACATATATAGACTTTATAAATTAATTGTTAAACAGAAAAATTCATTAAGTGATCAGAAGAAAGGGACATAATATCAAAATGTAATTGAATATAATTAACAATCTAATGATATTCATAATTTATGAGTTATAGGTATTACCTATATTAAATTACCTTATTTAAAAACGAAATCGTACACACGTTTGACAGAATTTCCCATGTCAATATAATTTAACATGGTTATACAAATAAAATAACTTATATTAAATAAATAATAACTAAAAAGTTTTAATATTTATGTTCAAATCTTAAATAAATAAATTATTAAATTTACTTTTTAACTTTTTTATTCTACTTAAATCTAGACCTAAGAATGAAAAAGCTAATATGGGCCAGCGTATATATATTTTTTTAAGTATTTTAATATATTTCAAACATTATTTGAGTGTATTTATGTTTTTGTCTTAATAGCTAGGTACCGGAAAATATATATTTAAATAATTAATTAAATATTTTTTCATTAAAGTATGTACCTATTTCAATACTTATTTGAAATATTTTTAACAAGAATTACCGGGTGCCACACAATTGCGCACCGTTTTTTTTTTTTTATTAATACATATTATTTCTTACCGCAAATACAAAACGATTGTGCACCAAAAAAAAGTATAGATATACTTCTTTTTAAATATAAGTAGTGGTTACATATTTTAAATGACGATTTTTATACATTCAAATTAAGAACAGATACTAAGACATCAGAATTCACTATATTTAAAAATACTTTATTATTTTTTTTTTTATTATTTATAAATACGCCTCAACTACCAGGGTTATTGGCATTTCTGAAAAAATATTTTATTAATATTTGACATAATATACCTACATAAGAACTAAATATATTTATCGTAAATTTGTTTTTTAAATATATTATTTAAAATAATTTATTAAACTAAATTAAATTAAAAATTAATGTTTATAAATAATTAATTACCATCAATCATTACGAATAAAAATATTACGGAGTGTTTATTAAAAATAGTGTCCATTTTATTGTGTATATATCTTCTAACTATTCATCAAGTATTATTAGACCAGAGATTTTAAACAACCAAGTTGTTTAAAATCTTTGTACTAGACTAATGTATCTAAATCGTAATTATAAATATGTACTTACATAAAAAAAAAATTTTAAAATTTAATCAGACAATGTGCACAATTAAACCGTTGTCTGAATAAATTTTTTTATTTTTTTGTTGTCAGCCCGTTCATGCTTCTAAATATAAAACATAACGCTGACATTGTAATAAAATAATTGAAACAACTTTTGTTCAAATCAACTATTTTATTTTCGTATGTATAAACTTTTTTTGGTGCGCAATCGAGTTACAGGTAAAAATATGTGCGCAATAATTCTGCACCTCCTATTATAGTCTATAGTTTTATTGGATCACGTGCCAAAATGTTGTAATAAAAGTTTTAAAAAAAATGTCCCGTGCCAGTAATCTCTAAACATTTGTTTTGGTCTAATTTGGGTGATTTTTTGGTGAGATTTGTTAAAAAAATATACAAACACAAGGTTTTTAAGATCATTTTTGTACGTATTATCTTTATTTTAATAAATTGTCAACTATACTTTCCCATTCCCCATCCTACTTCATGACATATTATTATATTATATTATATTATATATTACTATATTTCATTGGATTATACTTTATAAACATCAGATGGGTAAATAATTGTTAGTTTTAATGAAGCCGCACTAGATTTATCCATCTCGACTCGATTTGATTGCATCCATATAGTGGAAAAATAAACTTTCATGACTTTAGGTTACCGCGAATATATATCTACAGAGTATGTATAACGAGTAATTTTTTTCAAGTACCTATCTACAACATTTTTCCGGAAGTGGGTTTTAAACTTCAAACATTTTTATTTTGTTACATTATTATTTAGAAATAAATAAATAATAAAGTTTTTCAACGTTTTTTTTTATTAAAATTAAAATTTAACGATGCATTTAAAATTATTTGTTCCGAATGATGCCGTTAAAATGTTTCAAACGTGCCTCCGACACGTATCATAGGTTAGCCAATTCTGATATACCTATATTGTACCAAATGGGCGGGCTCGACAATATAATATGCATAATGAGAATAGAAAATCGTTTAATTAATAAAAACCAATGAATAAATAAACCGATTTTAATCTACTTATAGTTTAATAACAATACACTGAATAAACATAAAATGGGCGGGGGAAGGGCCACTTGTGCTCTTCGCTTTAATGCTCCTAAAGTCGTCCTAAACGATACAGCCATTTATAAGTACACCAACAAAATATAATTTAAAAACAATATTTTTAAAACTTGTCATACTGTACGAATGCAAAAGTAATTGTATTTTGAAGCAAAATAAGCCTTTTTGCTACCTACATAGTTTCAGGACAATCTCAAACCTTATAAATAGCATACAAAGTTTTCGAAATGCTTTTACTCGTTCGTCTTCATATCATCAATAGTAGATAATAATGTACCTGTAAAACAATTGGGGTTCAGGAAATATAGAAGTTGTTGAGATATTGTGACCAAAATCAGCTTTAACACATACATTGAAATGCCAAAATGGTTATCAATGAAAGGAAAACGTCTTAGGAGCAGTATTACTTGCAAATACTTTATATACTTATATATTATATATATACCTATTACTAATACAGTTTGGGTGAAAAAGACTTATTTTTACGGCACAATTTCACAGTGTACAACTTTTTCATATACCCACCCGGATAACGATGCGTACCAACCTACCGCTATAATCTTAATTTTTCTTTTACTTTTTCGAACTTTTTCGTTATAGGAACGCTTAAGTTAGGAAAACGAAACTAACGTTGTGGATCGTTTTTTTTAGATGCTGGATACTTTGGTGTGTGAAAACTAGTGTTTCGAGGAGTCTTCTCTCAGATGACAATCAAACAACGAGAATTATATTGTCAAAATAATTAATTCATTTTCCAAAAAGATTTGAACAAATTTATTTGGCTGAAAAAATAATTTGTCTAGAAAATATTTTTTTCTCTAATATTGACATTTTTATATTATTTTTCAATGATTTAAACATAAAGAAATATTTACAATACTTAGACAACATTTTAACAGTATTTTAATTTTATTGATGTCCGGGAGTATATAAGTATACTATTCATATTTCTTAAAATAATTTGAAAAAATATTTTATCTTTTTGAATGTTCTTATTTTAGGATTTCGCGTTATTCATATAAAGTTGTGAAGTAACTAGTAAGTTTTAAGAATTTACTATTAAAATGCTTAACACAATTATATGCGCGCGTGGGCATAGGAATAGGTTAGGTAGTTGAAAAAGCTTTGCATATTTAACATAAGCTCTTTGTAAATATAGTTTTAAAACAGTTTAGTAAGTACTTACCTACATAATATTATAATTTAAAAATAAATACTTTTTCTGAGCTATTGTAATAACATATTTCTAATATTTTGTAACGCTTACAGATCTTGAGTTATTGCCATATTTTTTATTTAACTAATTAAGTAATACAGCGTATAGCAAAATTTAAGTAAAAAACAAATAGTTCATAGTATTATAAGTTCACCTGTATTACCTAATAAAAAACAATGTTTGAGTGTGATTCTCAGCAAAATCTATCGCACTCATGGTTCTGAAATTTGGTTTCCAGGTAATTCTATACTTCGAAGACTAATTTTTAAATGTTGTATTTTAAAGAGGTTATCACACAAGAATTTGTAGAATTACGATGTTTTTGTATGAAAATGGTTTCGTTTGGTTACAGATTATAATAGTAATAGTAGAAATTAGTATTTTTTTTATAATATGAATGGTTGCCACTGGTTACGTAAAATTAAATTGTTCTTATATGTTTGAAAATAATTTTTAATAATTTTAACCCGTATTTGATATTTGATCCTTGTATTTTTTACCCACGCTGTAATTGGTAAAATCATAAACACATATATTTTGTTTGTTTTCGCTAGCAATTGGTTATCAGTAAGAAAAAATAACTACTCTCTGCTGACTTAAAATTATATCTTTTATTTTTATATATTTTTTTAAGTATTGAACACTATTACACCAAATATTAAATAATTAATTGAACAAAGTTTGAATCACATAAGAGTTGATATTTTTACGGGCAACAAAGTGCACGGGATTAAAATAATGCATTATGATAATTGGATATCATTTTAGACATGTATTTTATATTTGGTCAAAACCACCAAATTATTACTGTGTTAAAAATTGTCTAGTTTACTTTTATTGCAGAATAATACAGAGTAAATCCACTGTCATTTAATATGTCAGGGGCAGGCCGCACAGTTATCAGCTAATATTAAATATGTATACAAATACAATATCATTATTTTATACATAGTAATATTACTAGGAAATATTATATACTTTATAAGGAAAAATTAAAATGTAACAATAATAAGTACTATCTGTATTCCTTACTCACATACTTAGGTACATGTTATATCTCATTCATATTTACTTTATATAATTTATTTATATATTACATTATTCCCTAATTGGGACCCTTCAACGGTTATGAAATACAAATACATATTAAATAACATATAACCGTATATCTATATACAATACCAATAATATTTTGTACAACCAATAGTCATGTATTTTCGTTTTGTTAAGTGCTTTCCCAAGTATTGTAAAAGTCTTTGAGTGATATTTGCCCACGATACCTTGATTCTGCTTGGTACATAGGTACTGTTTAAACAAAAACTATGTCTTTTCCTACTCCAGTGTTTCTTATTTTTTCCTTTTGTCAAAACATTTTTGGTTCTTACATCTTTCTCTTTGAACAGCATTTATTTTCTGAAAATTATATCCTAATTCACAGCGTGGAATATGGAATTTATCCGTTCATATTTCGCACTCCGTTTCAATGTTATATAAACTTTTGATCTATTTAACAATAAGAAAACGCATCGCAGAGATGCTCACCTGGATTTACAAGAACACGCATGAAAAACGCGTAAAGACAAATAACCTTTTACATTGACCAGCCGTTGGCAGTGTGATTAATGGGATTTCAATAAAACTGAAAAGTTTTCGGATAAACATAAGTTATAGTCGTGTTGTATGGACACTTGTAGTCTTAGTTTTTCGATACAACACGTCGTATTGTCTGCACTTCATAATATTATTATAACGTATCGATTCACGTTACACGAATTGTGTACGATATGCCAACAGTACACTATAATATACGCCCATTAGCTTATACAAGTGGTTTTAATCATCGACGACAATAATATTATAGCTTGCGTCTTTCGCAAACACAACGAGCTATGGTATAATGTTATATTATGTCGTCTCATTCTTCTTACATTCGATGCGTAAAAATATAACACATCTTATTTTAAACCCGTTCCGAGTGTTTTTTTTTATCAGCGGTGACCGCGGTGACCGAAATCGTACAGTAGTATACCGTCCGTAGTAGAGCACACACGACGTACGCCCACAGTAACAACAACAATAATAATAATAATAATAAACATTGAACCGATTCGTAAAATAAATAAACAACGTTATAACGGTAATCCAAATGGTTTTCCCTCGAGTGATGTTGCGTATATAGTGTATACGGCGTTCGGTGTAGGTATACTCCACTGGCATGTATATAATATTTAGATACATAAACGTAATTTGCCGAATAACAATCATATTCATTCGACCCCGTTATAAACCTCAAGCTTTCGGCGTGGCTGTAGCACCGGGGTGTGTTACGAGGGGAGGCAACCACGTACCGTGCTACGGGAACGAACACGGATACCGCTGAAACGAGACACGCGTATATATTAATATAATGCGAATTTGTGTGCGTGTGTGTGTATGAGAGTGGTGTGTTCTTGCCATTTTCTGAAACAATATTTGAGGAACAATTATTATTATTTTACTCTCCCATACTTCCATAGCACGAAATAGTATTATATAACATACATAGTGCAAAACGGTCAGCGCTCGGTGTAATAATACTATATTATAATAATTATCGCAACATAATATATTAATAAATAATAAAATAGTTTTTGACTTTTTTTTTTTTTTTATTGGATAACCCGCGGCAACATACGCCATTGGGTGTGGGGGAGGGCACTGTAGGTTTTTAAATTGGGTAGGTTGGTACACGTGTGTGTTGTGTTTTGGCAGAATTTCTAATGGGGCACCCGTAGGTTTCTGCCGTGCCCCGGGTGGGGGGATGGCGGCACTTGTTCTCCGGACACCGTGACTTGCCCTAAGAAAAATGCCGCCCGCGGCCAAGGTATCGAACTCGGGTCGGGTGCGTCGCAACATTTGCACAAA
Source organism: Metopolophium dirhodum (assembly GCF_019925205.1). Classification (NCBI taxonomy): domain Eukaryota; kingdom Metazoa; phylum Arthropoda; class Insecta; order Hemiptera; family Aphididae; genus Metopolophium; species Metopolophium dirhodum. The sequence continues at coordinate 35,255,492 of NC_083563.1, read as the reverse complement.
AAATTTAGATATAGAATACATTTGTGACGCAGTTATGCACTCATAAATGGAGGAGAAAAAAATAAAACTTACTCCAGTTTAAGATATCAACGTTAAAAAAAAAAATTGATCCTCTGATTCGGCTTTACCCAACTAATAAAGCTCAAATCTCAAAACCTTCCGTAAATGAAACTAATGCAATAATATCCGGGTTTGAAGATGTTAATAGTGAGAGTGTTCACGGTGCATTTGATCATTCGTGTGATACATACAATATAAATCATAATAAACAATACTAAATAGTAAATACTAATATGTATACTAATTAATACGTAATTAATGACTTGATGAAATTATTGATATAAACACTATAAAATAGACTATAAAGTTAAAAAATATTTACATGGGTACTTATATCATATTATGATTATCAAATTCGACGCTCAGATATTATTACTATCATTCAATCTATGACAACAGTTATGGTATACATTTTGATATAATTATTAAGTGTGATAACTCAGACAAAACTTTAGGTGCAATGAGACACCCTTTACTCTTCGTTAAACTAGGGGAACCAAAGCCAAGGGCTCCATTTGAGTGTGCAACTATTGTCTTGCATAAACAATTTATAGATACTTACCCACAGATAAATATAATTTTTTTTTTTATTTAGATACTTTAATTTTTTTTATTAAACATCAATACAAATTTAAAATATCATAATATTTTCAAATGAATAATGCGTTTGCATGTGCGTGAGTGGACGTGCATGCAAATTATGTATAATTATATTATCTAGTACTTATTTACTTCCTTAGATTTATATATAATATTTTAATTGGACCAGTGATGCCCAACCTTTTTTCTTGGGCGGGCCACAATTATAGTAAAATGTTGCCATTGTGCAACATAATATACTAGACGACCAAGCTAATAATAACCTAACCGTCCTAACCTATATAATGATAAATAAGGAGATTTAAATATCTTGGAAACAATTGCATTTTTATATATATATTTTGTATCAACTAAAAATTGGCCATCACTAAATTAGACCATACAATCAATATTTTAAACCAGTAATTTATGTACACAAAAAACCATAAAAAAACAAAAAATAACGAATAACAACTTTTATCAATAAGCTGCAATCGTATTTACATTGCCAGCAATCACAAAAATATAATACTTTGTAAATTCTAATATTTATTTTCAGAGAGGGTTATTATAACTAATAAATGAGAATATATAAACAAAATTAATCTTACTTAATGAAATATAATAGTACCTTATTCAAAATATGAAATAACTAAAGAGTAGGTAACTTATTTTAATTTAGCTTGATGGTTGTAACAACTTATCTTAAACGACAATATAATTAGATACTTATTTCCGTATGTATTTAGATGTGATAAATATTACTGAAGTAGCTTATGTACATTATCACAATCTATATATTCCATATGATTTGAGTATACCAGGTTAAATCGATTTCGAACAAGTTGGATCGCAAATATATGAATATAACGGCATCTGTGTAAATAATATAAACTAATCGCGTAGGTAACAATTTTTCGGGCAAAGCACATTTTCGGCTAAAAGTTTTTACGGTACTCGTCCCTCGTTGAAACTCTTAATTAAACTTATCGAACAAAACGACCTTTCGTTCCATTCATTTCAAACGTAAGTTAATTTCCTTAATATCTCAACAACTATCGAATCGACTCTAAAGATTTTTAATGGTAAAGTATGTTTGGCAAACATCAATTTGATAATATACGCCGTGTACAGTGCACAGAAAAATGTATGCCTATGAAAGAAACCAGAAACATACAATATTTCATAAAAGTCATACAACTTAGTTTAACTTTTATTTATTTGATAATAAATTGACATACGCGCAATAAATTTGAAATTGCTAAATACCATTTAATTTAATTTTTAGAATTTTAGTCTTAAACTCTTAACTGTCTGTTATTATTTCCCTAAAATAATATAGGTACGTGGTTATTTGCAAAAACAAACATACTATTGCATAGTTTTTTGATTTTCTATGTAGAAGCTAAATTAAAAGCGTTCGACTTGGAGAAGTATAATAACAATTTAAATAATTTTACGGTTTGTCATATTATGTATTTTAATAATAGCAGGTACCTATCCGTGAATGTTGTAAAATTTAGTTTTTTTTTTTTTTAAATGTTGACGAAGAAACTATACATTTTTTTGATAAATTATTCAAACGTTACTAAGAGAGCTAAAATTACCATAGTTTTAATACTTCAAATTCAAATTTAAAAATAATTAATTATAAAAGGTGTAATATTTTTCAGGGTTGTTAAAATAATCAATATATAATAATAAATTGTTTGCCAAAATCGTTAATAGCAATGCTGTTTAAAATTATACTTATTAATAATATTAAATTATGTTTTAAGTTGTCGAAGTTCAATTGAACTTCATGGTAATCCTTAAGACTCAAAAACGATTTTTATGTTGTTACATACTATATTTAACAATACATTAAACAAAAAAATAAATGCTGCAAAGCCCGTTTCAGTAGGACAGTCCTACTAGGGCTAGGCATTTTTAAGGTTAGACCCATTATTATAATACCTCTATCATTTTTTGTGTGGGTTTTCTTATAATCTTATAATTTATTTTTTTATAATTTGTAATACATATAAATATACCTATATTTAATAAAATTATGTTGATTGCAAGTATACATTTTCTCAGATAATAATTAATTTGGCAATATTATTCAGCACTAAGAATACTATTAAAAATAAAATGTGGTAGTTTTTTTATTCATAACATTTTAAATATTTCAGGATTTCATCATTTTGATAATAATATGTAGATCAATTTAAAAGTGTACATTGAAAAAAATATTTTTAACAAATAATAAGTTATAGCCTATTATAGGAGTATCTAATCACAATTATTATATGTGCATTGTCTATTTTTTTTTTTATTTTTACAATAAATATACAATCTATACATTCAAGCACAATAAGTATATGTGAGATTAGAATAAAAAAAAACATTATGAGGTTGCGTGAATAAGGAGCCACCCATTAGATAGTAGCACTTAGCTTGGAAATATCCAATCATTTAAATATAAAAAATGACTAGTTACTTATAAATAGTTATTACATTTTCTAATATTATATTCCTGTGATGAGATTGGATCATATTGTGGATTAATAACATAGGTTGTTGGACGTTGGTACATTTATAAAGTTTTATATTAACTAGATATAATTTGTTTTTATGAATATAAATATATTCAATATACTTTTATAAATCGCTTCATTTTTTATGTTCTGGATAATAATCATATATTATTATTGTATATGGTTATATTTAAATGCTATTGCCCTAAGATAATATATGTAGTTACACGTTTTGTGTGCTACCATTAATACCTACTTATAGTGAATTTAATTCGTTTTTCTGGTGTTATATATTCGTCAATTAATGTCTTTGTCAATATCAAGGTAAATCTACCCATTTTTTTTTGTCCAGAAAAACTCATATAATATAAAAATGAAAAAGTCTTGAATCTGGGATGAAAATGTGTTATGTCACTCCAGCCTGCTATACCTACTACCGTTAAGTACTATTCTGGTTATAATATAACGTTTCGTAATATCAATATAAAAATATAATATAATAGCAGGTACCTATGATAATTTATTATTTTTGTTATAGTATATTATAATATTTTAATAAGTAGTATGTATCGTTATACCTATGTTTCGATCGTAATACGATATTCAAAAAATATTTAATATTATATTATATAAAATTATCAACTAATTTATAGGTACAGTTGATAATTTTCTGGTATATAACATTTCGATGGTATCTGCATGGTATATAAGACTTGTACTTATAATGTCGTCATATTTTGACCAACACAAATATATATTATTAAAATAAAATGTAATGTGCGCAGTAGTTATGTATCATTTTCTAGTTTATGTCAAAAAAGTACCGTTTGTCTGAGACTACAGCGCATACTTTTCAATAAAACTGTTTTTTGTTATACTTTATACAACTTGTTTATAATTACAATTAAATTAAGTACTTTATTGGCATGAGAAATAAAACTATTACTTATTACTTCACTCTTAGTTACTTATAACTATTGCATCCGGTCATTATATTGACTTATAATAATATAACATTTTATTATGATATTATTTACTTTGCTTATACATACTCACTTTACACTTATATCGTATTTAAATGTTATTATGGGATGTACTTTAAGAGCCTACATTCACGAAGCCCACGACTTCGTATTATTTTTGTGATGCCATACAATTTCATTATATTTAATATAATTTAAATTTGCTCCGACGGTAGAATTCTTCCTTCTGTGAACAGTGTTTTTTTTTATCACCATAGTATCATAAGCATAATAATATTCACTCATGTTTGATATATATTTAAGAACAGATTGTGTAATAAAAAATAAAAACTCTTTATAATAATATAAAAAAATATATATATATATTTAATATCATAATAATATTATTAACGGAAAAATGGGTCTAAAAAAGGTGGTGTGTGAGGCAGCATGAGAAAAAAGTAAAAGTCCTGTCGAAACGTGCTCTGGCGTTTTATATACCTTTCTAAGTCAGTTTTTATGGAACCAAGTGTTTTTACAGAGAACAAAAATATATTTTTCGATTACTAAAGGTCAAAAATAAATAAATACTAATAAAGTTTTTCGGTAACTGGCAATCGTCGGAGGGTTAACTCCACGTACATTCTGGTACCACAATCGGCTATTTGATTTATATTTTAACGAGTGCATATGACACGTACATTTGAATATTTTATCAGTTTTCTGAGCAATATTTGTCTAATGTTTGGTGTTAAATATTAAATTTAAGTACTCTATTGCAGACTACTAGTATTTGGATCATTGCAAAAACCTTAGTTAATATAATATAGAATTTTAAATATTATATTACATTAGAAAATCTGAGTAGTCAAAGTGTGCATCATATATTATAAAAAAACTTGATATGACATACGGTGACAAACGGAAGAACATTTTATCGGGGGGATTTTTATTTTTTTTAAAATATCTTTGGGTCACTATCAAATGTAAATTAATGGTTTATATTATATTATATTTTACAAAATAAAATCTGTTGGTTTTGGAAATTTGTAAATGCGCAATGACCAAAATAAAATTATGATTGGCACATTGGATCTAAACAGTCTCCGGGTGCTATTCTCGTGTTATGAACACACATCTGTTTGGGCTATTTCTAAATGATTGAATCAATTTGAGAGTAACTATAAATTATCGTATTTTAATCAGAATGGCTTAAAATGTTGTATAATACAAAATGTACAACTGTTAAGTTATAACTAAAAATAATTATTTTTTATATTAAATAAGAAAATGTGTATAATATAGAAACTTGTATTAAAATATCAAGTCTTTACATATAACTACTATTAATTAAATAAAAACTAATCTCAAAAAATAACGGTAAGTACTTACCTAGTTATAATAACGAAAATATAACAATATGTTTATATCGATGTAAAAAATATATGACTAATTATTATTGGATTTTAAATTATTATGATAAGCGTTACAGAATATTCTTAACGCTGTATTAAATTGTAAATGTATATAACTATGAAAAATGAATAATTTTAGTAAATTTCAAGTGTCTAGGGTCATTAATATTGAATTTCGATGACATTTTCTCATAGAAAAACAAAAATGTTATTCATTTTTGTATTTGTATGATATTTTGTCGGTATTTTTTTCTTTACACTTAGGAAAACTAATGATCTCTCTAAAGTACCAAATCGATATTACTTTAAATCGAAAGATAGGTTTTTATGAAACTTTTGGAGCACTTTTTTACTAGTAAAAATGATCACAGAAAAATAGCTAGGTAAAATAAACCCCAATTCATTGTAAAACCAATACAGGAGAGGGCTACTAAACAGGTAATCCGGATATCAGTTGGGGTCACACTTCCTTCGCCGACTGGAAACTTTACATTATACGTTGTATCAAACTGAATAACACGAAAATCCTTTTTATCGAATAGTATAGCTATAATCAAACACATATAATATTATCTCGACGGTCGTTATTAAAATTGTAAATAAATAATAACTACTAGTTTGTAAAATATTTTCGAAAGTTGGTGAAACTAACGCGATACCGTATAGGCCATTATTATATTATTTAATACAGATTTAGATTCATGGAATGTTAAGCTTTAGAAGCAATACCTATGTAATTAATAATATAATAACAGATTATCTTTGATCGATTATGACGGTGGAAAAAACCAAATAGGTACATTTGCATCAGACACAGAAGCTCACACGTTTGGCTGGGGGTAAAACGAGTTATTTGTCAGCACAGTCAACCAAATACTACGGACTCACTGTAAAATAAATAATATAGTACGATAGTCTAGACTTCATAGTACCCACGTTTCAGTTAACTATTGAGTCGCACATGAATCTGTGCTATTTACTTACAAAGTCATTAGATATTATTATATCGTAATGTGTCTACAGGGAAACAATCTTTAGCACTAAATCTGCAAACGCCACGACGTATTTATTGTACGGGCGTCTTGTTCGTCATAGACGCAAACTTCATCATCTGAAAATCGGTTAAACAATATTATGAAAATCGTTTGAGCAATATTGGGCTATTACAATAGTCTGTACAAAGTACAATTATTTATATTTTGTTTATTATTTATATTTGTTTTTTAAATTATCTCCTCGTTTTGGATAATATGTTTATGATTGGCTATCTTTAAACTAAATTAAATTTACCTTGGGTAAAACTAAATAAAATACAGTTGATTGTTCGTTTTAAATTCTAACCAAAGGAATTTCAATTTTTTTTTAACAGTTATTATACATATTATTTACAAGTCTGAAGAGGACGACATTATACCCGCATGTGTTGTCGAACGCATAACGTAACACATTGTACATTCTGAATAATTTTCATTTAACTCTGTTATGTTCAATTTTAGAGTTAGTCGACCTATTGCAAAATTTATAAGTAAGAATATAATATTGTCTAGTGGATGAATTAAGCCTTTTTTTATATTTTTATTTTAAAGCCAGTTTTGTGAATTTTAAAATGTACAAACAATTCACAATTTTAACTACCTAACTTTAAAATTAAAACATAAAAAAACCTAAGTTATCCACTAGATAATATCCTTACTTTTTATATTTGGTGTAAGTCAGTTTACTCAAAAATTAAACATACTGCAGTCAGCAGAGTTAAATGAATTATTCAGATCGTACGATTTGCTATGTAATGCGTTTGTGAACGGAGACAACGCATGTGGATATGGTGTCCTCTTAATAATATTTAGTCGTTTATTCCTGTTAGATATACAATAATATGTTTATAATCTATATTATATATGTATGTAATGAATAAATTATTTAATTTAATCTACTTTTTTACTTATTTAATTATTTCTTAAAATTGTTTGCATTTGTTGTCCCTGCAAACCCTATCCATGCTTGATGAAAACTATCATCAGCCGTACACAATCCTCAGATTGCAAATAATACGATGAAGAAATGTAGAAATGTATAGGAGACTATCGTCCAATTGTATACAGTTGGTAAAATTATAGTTAAAGTGGTTGGTACGTTACATTATCATATATAAAAAAACAAATGGCACTCTATGTTTCTATCCCATTAAACCTTTTTAAATAAAATGGTGCAGTCTATATCGGAACGAATCTAAAACAAATACCCAACAAATAATAATAAATGCCACAATATCAGATGTGGTCTGTTTGCTAAATTCGATTTTTTTCATTTCGGTTTACATTTTTACAATTCTCTGTAAGTTTATAGACAGATAATAAGGTGTTATAAAAAAATATATATATGTATATCTAACTTGTAGAAAATAGTTGATTTGAGGACTAATAGATTACTAATAGATCATGAACTATAAGAAAAGATTAGCATGCGCTTCACCACCGAACAATTTTTCACCTTCACCGGCCCAAGGCCGTTTCTAATTTTACCTCCGTGTGTGCATCACCATTTATCGTACGTTTAATTTATTACCATGTACCTGACAGAGTCTGTGGCCTGTGCACGAAATAAATTGCCAGTTGGAATTGAATTTGTTCATCAAAAAGAGTAATATTATCTACCTCTTTTGTAAATAAGTAATACAAGAAAATGAATAGTTCCGTATAGGATATTAATGATGTTTTTCAAGACAATAGAGTACCACGTGCTTGTACAATATTTTGTAAATTGTAAAATGTACATTAAAAAAAAAAAAAATACATATGGTCAACCAAAATAACAATGTAATTATACTGAATATATTGGTTCGAGCAAAGATCGGCCTTTGTGCGGTATTTTGTTGAATCACTGTGACGTGTAAGAGTGACAAGAGGTCGCAGCACTGAATCGAAAAATCACCCGACCCGGTGTGTGTGGCATGTGTGCCAATTGTGTGTCTGTAGGTGGTATATGCAACTCACGCCAACGTATAGTGACCGCTAAAGTGAAACCTATACGGTGTGCGGTGTGTAACACAGCAGAAGAAATAGAGTGGGGATGACTTAAAAATAATTTCGGAAAAAAAAAAAAAAAGGGACGAAGAGCGAACGAGTTTAGCGGTTTCGGTGGAGCTGTGGAGGGGTTGCGGTTTGGTGATGTCGGTGGTAGTGTAGGTGGAGGTTGTGGCCGTTGTTAAGGGTTGTGGTGTAGGTGTTGGCGTGGGCAAGGGTTGGTTTGATGGATGAATATGACTCTCTTTTGCGGCAACTCCCCGCGGCTGGCGTCGTCGCCTTTCACACGGGAGACGGACGCACGTAGTGGGACGCGCGCGCTCTCCAAAAAGGACTAAATGCGATTGATGGACGACAACTTTTCGGCGAACGGTTTGAATGCGACGGGATTCTGTCTATGGCCACTGCATCCGAAGTACCTACGCCCGATGTTAATGATTATATACTGTATATACCACCGGGTAAAGGATGGCAAAGAACGAGAAAAACGAAAAAGAAATAAGAAAAGAAAACCGCCTAACCGTTGTCAGCCATTATACGTTTCTCAGTGACATCGTGGATCACTACTCACCCGAAGTTTTATCCAAAACGACAATATTATAAACTTTGCCAACAAATGTGAAATAAATTATCTAAGTAATATAAAAAAAAAAAAAAAATGGTAAATGAAAAGTAAATGCATTTCACTTAATCGTATAATCACATTCCAATTAATTATATTTTCATAACGTATGTTTTAAGTCAGGTACCTAATTAAAAGTGCAATCATATAATATTCTTTCATTTAAGAATGTAAACAAAATCTTATCGTTAAGTTTAGACGGCACTAAATAAAACTTTACTAACAAAAAAACAGTAATTTATTAAAAAACTTGTTCTGTATAGGTACTCTTAATACCAATTTCCTAAGAACTATACGTTTTGAATTCAATGGATTTACTTATTTAATGAAAGTTGGGATAATATTATTATGAAATCAACAATTTAAAATGTAAACATGCTTTTGTGTTTGACATTTAATTTTTATTTATATTTTTGGAATCACAGAAGTCTGTTTTATTGAAAAATATATATATTGTGTTCTTTTGTTATATTATTATTGTATTGCATATTAGTTTATCTTCCGTAAAATCTTTATGCTCAAATTCAACTTGTGAATTAAATATTAAACAAAATAATTTTACTGAGTCTCGCTTAATTAAAATGAATTATCATTAGTATAAAAACTTTAGTTTGATTACGGATAAACTATTATTTTATTTATGATTTGCATGTATAATTTTTTTTTAAGAAAGCAATCAGTTGACTAAATGTCTTCATAATCTGTATTGTTAACACGTAAAACATTTAAAACATAAGTTATGTTAAAGTGTATTAAGTTTTCTCATGAAATATGATTTACTTATTTACACATTGAATTTGGAAACGAAATATTTGATAAAAAGTTTTGACATCAACGATGCACAAGTGCACAACACACTATATAAATCGAGACTCATACCCTACACTCGTTTATACGGTTACTAGAATATTTTTGCATTACTGTAATTTTATTTTCGTTTTGTTATCCACAAACATGTTTCTATAATAAGTTTCTTTATGTTTGTTTTTAGAAGTTTGCAAATCCTGCTGTAACGCAAATGGTCATTTTGGATAAACGTTATGTGATATAACCACTTTTTACTGTTCAAGTTTGAAACTTTATGCATTTGACTATCTATAAAAACGATAAGGACGATTAAGTGATTATTCATCCTCACATTAACTTTGTTGTCTTGACTTTTTGAATTCTTATAACAATATCTTGTTTTGAAAAGCAATATATTTTTTTTTTAAATTAGTAAAATGTGTACAAACATTGCTGAGTTTATTTAGTAGAATTTAATTTTTACTATAGATGATTTTTAGTTCAAAGTTATTAAATGTTTTAAATAATATTTCTAATTATAGTATTTAACGTTGAACGTTTATAGTCTTTGATGTAATATGAGTATCATGTTATATATTTTTATTTATTAGATTTGATTTCTTTTCAAACAATATTAATTATAAGTACCAATAATATTAGAATGTAGTATGACGGTGATAAATATTGTAAACATTTGGTGAACAATCATTTTTCGGTAATATTTATATTTTATTGGAATAACTTTCGATGTAGAATAGTGAAATAAACAAAAATAGTTCCTATCAAAATTATCAACATTTATTTATGCCGCTCGTTAATATCTATAGTTTACTTCTTAATCATTAATCCAAAATTTACACATTATACATCTATCGAATCTTACGATCCTTTTTATAAAGGTATTAAATGGATTTGCGTATTTATGTTACGAAAGCTTAATTTGCTAGTTTTGCTTAGGATATTGTATACTCTTACCTTATTTCTTTGTTAATCCTATTGACAGTTTGAGCATTACGCGGACTTATGTAATATCGAAAACCATCTTAGTTTGTGGAAGTAATATACGAACAACAATGTTTTAATATATTTGCGTATTGACAGCATATTTTAATAGGTAGTATGACTTTTCCACGGAATAGCCCAAATAGGTAAACATGAGACATGCCATTCCTTATTATTACCTAATTATTAGGTCGGTAATATTATTTTATACGCATACAGTAATTTGAAAAAAATTGTTGTTTAAGGTTAAACGATGGAAACTTTTCAATTCTTAATTTTTAAACGCAATAGAATAATATACCTATGGGCTGATATTTATGGATTAATAATTTACTATTGGTACCAGGGACAAGATAGTCCCTATCGAGTATAGTTGAAACTCGAAAGTGTAGAAGATATATGAGTTTATTAATATCCATTTAAATAATAATATTAAGTTTTAAATGATTTGAAAATTATGAAAATTTGAGTTATAGTGTCTATTGTCTTGTTTATTACTAACTGTAAGAGATGACAAATTCGAATACTGTATAAACAAATATACATAATAAATTATATTTAATGTCAGCAGTCAATCAAAATGTTTCTATTACATAGCACATAATATTATGACGTAAAAAAAAATTTCAGTGCTAGTTCAGTGAATAGGCTTTGGTTAGTAGATTATAAATTAATTATATAATTTACAGTAAAAATAATACAAATAAAGGCATGATATTTTATAACACTCTAACAGTGATACGATGTTTATCCAGGATAAAAAATAAAATATTTGACAACTAAACAATTCGAGAAACTATAGGTAGGTACTAGTTGCGTACTATTAAATAAATATAATAATATAGTGCTTCCATGTTATAGAAAATACTAAATAGTAAATAGTGTATATTATTATAACAATTATTACAAAGGATCTAAATATTTTAATATTTCAAATGTATTACTTATACTACTATTGACAACTTAATCTAAATGTACAATTGATTTTAGATAATATTCTCAATGAGGCATCAGTGGTTTTGAATAATCTGAAGAGAATTAATTGATGTGTGTCTCTGACAGTTTGTACATTATTAAATTTTCAAAGATATTATTAAAGTAATTTAAACACAATTTTTAAAAACTTTGCAAACGAAAAGTTTATTACAGCATTGATACGGTTTATTTTTTCAATTCTTAAACACTTCTAATAGTATATTTTTTGAAACATATCCTTGGGGAACTTTATTTGGCCGTCTATTTCGGTAATGTGAATTGTGTTTAAGAATTATATCCCCGTGTAAAATACATTACTAAAGAACTTTTACACTCTATATATTTACTATAGAAAAAAATATCTTTTAAGTGTTGTCGTTTACACTATGCTATAATTCACGAATTTAGGAATGTCTCTCAAAAAGTTTAAGCCCATACCATCGCGAGTAAACACGAGACCACGAAGCCACTACTATTTAAAAAAAATAGAAATTTGAGAATTTAAAGTTGTATTCTTTTAATTTATTATAAACAATAAAATTAAATCATAACTAATTTCCACCATACCTAAATATCATAAATATCACTATTTTATGGTTAAGATGTTAGATCGCTTTACGAAAATAAATTTAAAATATTAACCTCAGTTTCTCACTATAAATCTCTATAATGAGATTCAAATACTTAATACAATATGTTATATGTTTATATTAGGTACACATATGTATTATGTATAATATGGGTAGTAGGTTGTAGCGTATACATAATATAAACAATAAGTAATAACGATACTGTACAACGTACTGTTTTTATTTAAATAATGTTTGATAAATATTAAAACAATATAACTGACTTCCTCCATTTTTTTAATATTGGATAGTCAATAAAAATGTATTGGTGATAAAAATAATTATCTTAATATAATTTTGCGATGAGTCAATTATTCTTATCTTTTTAGGAGGAGATTAAAAGTAATGTATAAAACATCAAGTATTATTATGGTGAAAACTGAAAATTATCGGTGAACGTATTTTATCATTTAAAAACATAGTATACATATACCTAATATACTATATTATTATTATGTTAATGTCGAATATGTAATATTATTATAAGTTAAACTAAATTATCACTACCTATTACTATGGGAAATATTGTTGGGATATTTTCTGGGATTGGATGAATGACTGAATTAACCCTAAATCGGTAGAAACCCTTGTGGTTTGTTTGGTTTTCGAATGACACGGCCTACTATTATGGTAATAATTAGTTGTCAATGGTGTCGTATACTCATTAATATGCAGCTAAATACCATGTTCAGGACCAAAGTCAAAAGAAATATCTAAGATTCTTAATTTTTCGTGACATACAAATCAAAAATAAAAAACGAATAAAGATCTCGAACAATTTATGAGTGGATATTATATTATAATACATTTTGAACAATATTTTTGAGCGCATATTTTAGTATTATGAATACAGATATTTTTATAAGACGGCCGCGGCGCTTTGTGTATGCAATTTTAATACATTGTTATAATTTCTGTGCATTTTTAACGTCAAATAATATTTCTAAAAAGTTACAAAAACTTAAATGTGATGAAATACGATTTTTAAGTTATTTTATATATTTATATTTATTATTTATCACTTTATCAGTATAACTATTAATGTATTAATTTCACAACTGTTGATGTTTTTGTTGTTATATTCAATAAATTTAATCTCCTTCAATGGACACTTTTCAGGTTAAAGGAGCGCTCCAATAGTTTTAAATGTTAAGAAGTATTCCACTGTATCAATTTTCTATCAGATGTAATTGAATTATGTACAGGTAAGTTTTTAATAATTCGGTAGATTTCTTGAGGAATAAACAACTATAGAAAAAATGGTCACGTTTTATATATTTTATGAATTATGGCAATCAGTTTCAAAAAAAATCGATTTTAGTTATATTTTTGTACTAGATAAAAAAAATATATCTAGAATATAAAAACGTGACTTTTCCAATGATTATTTATTACATTTTTATTTCGATAAGGAATAATTTTCAAAATGTGTTATAATTAATTTTTTTTTTATTGAACTTCAGCCCGGTGTGACTAAGGCCATTAGCTGTTGTAGGGGTTATGAAATGTGGTATTTTTACGATTGTTTTACGGTTGTTACGGTATGTAGCAAACACGTATATGTGTAGCAAGGTTTTTAACTACTATGAACCCGGGTGGTCACCCATCCGGGAGTTAGTAGCTGTGGCCGTTACTTACTCCCAGTTGCATTCCGCGACTGGTAGCAGCCAACGCGCCACGCTAAGCCACAATTATAATTGTTGTGCCACATAATGCGATTTCAGTTTAAAAATTCAAGTTTTTCATAAGGCCTACTCTAATCTAGTCCAAAAATTTAAACAAGGTTTACTAAATTGTATTCCTTAATTATGTGGATGCTATTAAAACATATTATATTTATCACGATTATTCTGAATATTAAAAAATCCATCCATAATTTTAAATTACCATATACCATATACGTATTCATACCGCACATTAAATATTATAAATTATTAAAATATAAAAGTTGTGTGAAAAAAATTATTCTGGAACTGAAAGGATTAAAAATGAGAAATATTATGTGGCCCATACGAATATAATATAATATTTGTTGATTTTCAATTACAGATTTTCATAGATAATAAATTAAGTGTTTTGTTCTCATGCAAATATTGCATAAGAGATCCGCCTCCAGTTGTATTTTAAATGAAGAGTTAACCCAACTCAATTTGTTTTCATAAAATATGATTTTTTTTTTATTAGAATATAAGGTATACTTACCAATCTATATAGTTATAGAAATCTAATTTCGATTATCGTACCAAGCATAAGTGAAAAAGATTGTAAGTTAAATAATTATTAATGTTTAAATACATTTATAATAATAATATTATATTTATACGATTAGCATGTCGTGATAAACTCAAATTATTTAGAGTGATAATATAGCTAGTGGAACCAAATCAATAGCAAGTGTGCCATTATTGGTATGTATGGCATTTTAATGATCTACTTCAATTGAAAAACATTTTAATAGCATTAAAATTATTTATATTATAACTATTATTTATTTACAAACTATTTATTAGATTAATATACATTTTGTATATTATAATGGTAAAATAATAATATATATAAGATATAAAATGTTTGGATACATGATTTGGGTGGTCCACTGGATTAGTGGTAGAAATTGTAAAGGAATGACAAATAATTGTATTACTACAAAAGAATCGGGCTTATCAAACAATCATCGAGATTTCGTGAAGCGCTTACACACTGGTAATATTTATAAAACATAATTGTATACATACAAAGATTCAAATATATTTAAAATATTAAAAACAAAAACTACATATTATATCATTTGTTTTTCATATGGCGTCGTCTTTGGTGAAAACATTCATAACTTTTAAAAATAGTAAATTAAATAACAAATTAAAAAATACCGATTTTACTAACTAATAATTGAAACAATATAAATTAATTATATAGAGTCCTAAACTATAAAATATATATAAATATAATAAAATAAAATAAAAAAATTACATAGATGAATGCGGTAACATGTCATTTTTAGTGTGACTGAAAATAGTAACACATACACATACACCAACTCGTCCGATTGACTCCAAACCGGTATTTTGCAAATTAATTCCAAATAATTGCAAATATTGGGTTCCGAAATTTGCAAATTGATAAGAACGTTGCAAAAAAAATTTTTGACTCCAAGCCGATGTCAATATTTTGCAAATTAATTGTAAATAATTGCAAATTGATTTTTAGAATTTTCAAATCAAAATTGTAATTTTGGCGAATTTTTTTCCAAATTTAGTAAGCCCCACCAACTCGTCCAATCGATTCCAAACTGGTGTCAATATTTTGCAAATTAGTTGCAAGTAATTGCAAATAGGGTTTCGGTGTCAATATTTTTAAATTGATTTACACCAGTTTGCAACATCACTCATTCTCCGAAAAATATGATTTCCCAATGTGGGTGACAACTTCACACAGCATCCCCCTTTTTTCAGCTATTGAATTAACCAGTGCCAATATTTTGTAACGAATTGCAGTACCACATTTTGAAATTTTCTTCTCAACCTCTATCAAGTGAAAACTAATTTTCTCTTATTGGTATTAAATTAAGGCTGCACCCATATCTACACGTCAATGATGTTTGCACTCCGAATTATTTAAATCAAATTCAAACTAGTACCAAGTTTTTTCTAAATATTTGCAACAATTTGCAGTCCCAAAAAATAAATATTAACTACGTTTTTACTGTTTTTATATTATAAAAATCTTAAAAAAATATACGAAACATTTTTTTTTTTACAAAATTTATCGTTTTTTAAATGTTGACAATTTTGAATATTGTTTAAACAAAATATAACAATTATTATTATTTGTAATTCTAAATATATTATTCTTATGCATGAGTCCGTGGACATAGAGAGAGAAGATTAAAACTCATAGAGGACAGCCTGTATTCTTGGGACTACCTGTCTTACCTCGGGACAACCTGTTTTTCCTCGGCCAGTCTATAATGGACTTCAAATTCCCAGAAGACTTCTAATTCCTAGAGTACATCTAGCTCGTGCTGATGGTGGTAGCTGTTGCTGATGATAGTACTGGGTGATGATGGTAGAACTTCATGCTGATGGTAGTACCTAGTGCTGATGGTTGTACCTGTTGCTGATGGTAGTACCTGCTGCTGGTGTTAGTACCTAGTGCTGATAGTAGTATCTAGAGCTGATGGTAGTACCTAATGTTATCTATCCAATCAAACCACTTCTATTGTTGTGGATACATTCAGTATAGGTATGTAATAGCCAAACAACCTTAGTGCAATTTTCAGTTTATGAAAGATTCCAAAATAATCAATAGACGTTCGCGTTTAAAAGAAATTTAACTATAGAAAATAGCAATAATTAATTTTGAAAACTAAATTGGTATAAAGAAACGCGGCAAAAGATCCCCTCTACCATAGTAATCTGAAGTAAATATTAAAAGTTCAAAAGGGTTGGACATATAATTTTAATGTGTAGTCATAAGAAATAATATATCAGAGAATCGTACTATTATAAAATAACAGTAAGTAAATGGGGCAGATAATGAAATGTATTAAATAGAGTCGTGTTGATGGACTAGAGGTTAGGTTAGGATAGGTTAGGAATATCGATGGACTGTGAATATAATGTTTAAGAGTTATTTAGTGCCGTTAAAATGGGCATTGAAAGACGGGAAGATAAATTAATAACTCGTTGTAATGGAGTGTAACAAATTGTAATTGTTAGTACGGTGAATTAAAGTTAAAAATAATACTAGACATTGTATTGATGTTAATTATATTAAGCTCTTAGGATTTTAAATATAGATACAACTTTTCATACAAACATGAAATAAATTCAACCGATCCAAGTTTAAACGAAGAGTAAGTAAGCACGAAGGCTTTAGTTGATGCACGCCATCATCTGCAAATTTTTATTTTAAATTCAAATAATTAATAACAGAAAAATGCGATAAATAATAATTAGCATATATTATAAATGTATAACAATTATTAAACAGCTTACAGTATGCCTACATATACCCAGATACATACTATACATATTATATTATCACATTTTGTAATGTTCGGAGTAATATTAATCTATTCAATACAATTTTTTTTTTTTTTTTTTTTTTATTGATCTGAAATATACATCGACAACTAGGCCATTAGTACACGAATTTTAGATTACATTGTTAGTATTTTAGCATTTACATGGTTACATTAAATTAAATTGTACAATTCTGTTTTTTTTAAGAATAAGATTAAGTTTTTAACGTCTTGTGGGTTTGGTCCTAGTGCTTGACAAATTTGTTCTGATATGTGGTATTGATTTCGATACATGTTGTATTTTTGACATTCTGTGATGACGTGGTTGACCGTTAAAAGTACATTGCACGCGTCGCATAGTGGAGGATCGTCTTTGGTCATCAAATAGCTGTGAGTTAGGTGTGTGTGACCAATTCGGAGACGGTTTATTATGGTTTCTTCTTTTCTACTGAGTTCAAGATTTATCCATAGATTTATATTGTTTTTTATTTTATTGAGTTTGGTGTTGAGTTTTCGCCAGTAGGAATGCCATTTGTTGTTTGTGTGTAGTTTAATTTCGTTTTTTGCATCTGCAAATGTGATGGACTTTATGGTTGCAGTTAATTTGGAGGTGATTGCATTATGGGCTTCTTGGTCAGCCATTTCATTTCCTGGAATGCCAATGTGGCCCGGAATCCATACAAACTGGATGTATATATTTTTATTTTCTGCAAGAAAAGTTTCTTCTTGTATTAGCTTAGTAATATCTGTTTGGTTTCGAGTATTTGTGATGGCAATTAAATTGCTGAGTGAGTCGCTAAGTATTATACATTTTGTTTGGTGGTTTGAATATTCAGTGTGGAAATATTTTACAGCTTTGTATATTGCCATCGCTTCTGCTGTGAATATTGATGCTTGAGGTGGAAGTTTGTATGCTATTGTTTGATTGTTTATTATCATAGCGAGACCAACACCGTCATTTGTTTTGGATGCATCAGTGTATATGTGTACACTGTTTGGGTGTTCTTGCAATATGTTGTTGAGCATGTTTTTATATATGGATGGCATTGTGTTTTCTTTTTTGAATTGAGTTAAAGTAAGGTTAACATTGAATGTTGTGTTCCAAGGGGGAAAAATGTACGGTTTTCTTTCTAAAATATTGTTTATTTTTATATTTTCTTTTTCGGCTTGCTGTATGTGTGCATTTATTACTTTGATGGCTGGATTGTTGATATTTCTTTTGGTTCTGGCACAATATAATAGCAGTAGTTTTTCTCTTCTAAGGTTAGGTGGGATTTCATTAGCAATGTTTCTAATACTCTCAATTGGGCTGGATTTGAATCCCCCTATTGAAAGTCTTATAGCAGTATTTAGTTTAGTTTGAACCATGTTTAAGTGGTTGGTTTTGGCATTTTTTAACAGTATTGATCCATAATCTGTTTTAGATCGAATTAACGCTTTATAGATCATTAAAAGAGATGCGCTGTCACCACCCCATGATGTGTGGGCAATTATTTTGATTATGTTGAGTTTTTGAGATAACGAGTCACGAATATTTTTTAGATGAGGTATCCAATTAAGTTTGGAATCGAATGTTATTCCTAGAATTTTAATTTTATTATGGTGAGGTATAACTAGGTTGTCTAGTATTATATTGAGATCTTTTATTTTTTTTTGTTTTGTAAAGATAATACTTTTGGATTTGAGGTTAGAGAATGAGAAGCCAGTTTTTTTTGACCAATCTGATAAGCTGTTAGCACTTATTTGGAGTAATTCTTGGACGGTTTTTAGGTTTTTGCTTCTGCAAAAAATGTTAAAGTCATCGGCGAATAAATTAGCTTTTACAGGAACTTTGATTGTTTCGACAATATCATTAATGGCCAAGAGAAAGAGTGTGACTGCCAGTGATGATCCTTGTGGGATGCCATTTTCTTGGTAGAACGTCTTTGATAGGGTATGTGATACTTTGACCTGAAATTGTCTTTCTTTTAGGTAGTTTGTAATATACATGAACATATTGCCGTTTGTTAAGATTTTGCTTAGTAGAGCTAGTATTCTATGTCTCCATACAGAATCGTAAGCCTTTGTTATATCCAAACTGATCATTCCGAGTATTTGTTTATGTTCGAATGCATTTTCTATTTCAGTTTTTATTGTAATTAAGTTGTCCATTGTTGATCTAGTGTGGCGAAATCCACTTTGCTCTTTAGAAAGTATTTGGTTTTTTTCTAAGAACCATGTTAATCTTAAGTTTATAATTTTTTCCATAATTTTTGTCATTGTGTTTAGGAGTGTGATAGGTCTGTATCCTTCAGTGGAATGTTTGTTTTTCCCTGGTTTAAGAATAGGAATTATTATTCCCTTTTTCCATTCTTTAGGTATAACTCCTGTGTGCCATATATTGTTATATATATTCAATAGAAATTTTTTTGCTGTTATGCCGAGGTTTATAATAAAACAATAAGGGATACTGTCTGGGCCAGGGCTTTTGCTCTGGCATTTATTTAGTGCAGTTTCCATTTCATTGAGTGTTATACTGGAGTTCAAGACAATTTGGTCGCTATTGTTCGGGTTTATCATTGAGATTATTTGTGAGTTTTCGAATGGTATTTTTATTCCGTTAATAAATTCTTGTGTGTAGATTTTGTTGCTAAAATTATCTTGGAAGTAAGCGCCGATTTTTTCGGCGACATCTTCTGGAGCTGATGTTGTTCCTTGTTCGTCAGTTATATGAATTTCTTGGTTTCGGTTTATACCTTTCAATGAATGGATTTTGTTCCATATCTTGGATGAGTTAGTTTTGGAGTTTATGCTGGTTGTGAATTCTTTCCATGAGTTTTTTTTGCTTTTTTTTATTAAAAATTTGGCTTGGGCACGCAGTTTTTTGAGTTGTATGAAATTTTCTAAGGTTTTATTTTTTTTGTACGTGTTTAAGGCGTTCTTTTTATTGATTATAGCTCTTTTAATCTCATCATTCCACCAAGGAACTTTTGGTTTTTGGTTATGGTTTATACAGCTACCGATTGATATTTCTGCTGCTGAGGTGATTATGTTAGTTAATATTTTGACTGCGTTTTCTATATTGGATTGGTCATTATATTGTATTTTGGTAATTTCTTCCTCTATAATATCACTGAATAATGTCCAGTTGGGTGTTTTTAGATTCCATCTACGGTTTTTATTCGTATTAGTATCCCCTATCCTGTGCATGAAGTTTGTGAGTATAGGTAAATGGTCACTGCTATAGATATCAGGCAGCACTTTCCACTTGAGTCTTTGGGCTAAGGAGGATGTGCACATTGTTAGGTCGATAGATGATAAGGTTCCATTGGCTAGGTTAATGTGGGTGGGGGATGTGTCATTTAGAATTACAATGTTTTCGTTTTCTAGTATTTTTTCAATTATCTTGCCTCTATGGTCTGTTTTTTCTGATCCCCACATGGTACAATGTGCATTAAAGTCGCCTAATAACATAAATGGCTTGGGGAGTTGTTTAATTATGTTTTCGATGTCGGAAAATTCGATTTTAGTTTGGTTGGGTAAATACAAGTTGCATACATTTAAATTTATTTCATTGAGATGTATAGAAATGGCAATAGCTTCGAGATGGGTTTTTACTTTTATTTGCTTGCTAGGAAAGAATGACTTGACATAGATTGCTACACCACCGCTGGCTCTTAAACCATTAGTTCTGTTTTTAGCGTAGCATATATAGTTCCTTAAAGTTTTGTGGGTTTGGTCAGTAAAATTGGTTTCTTGTAAGCATATGAAATCGGGCGAATGCTCGGCTATTAGTATTTTTAATTCATTTATTTTTTTTTGAAAGCCATTAAGGTTCCATTGTATTAGTTTTGTGTTATGTGTGAGGTTGTTTTCTTTTTGATTTACATTCATTAGAATTTGAGAATTTGATTAATTTATTTGTATATGGGCTTTACGAGTATAACTCTTGTGGAGTTGCTTGGAATAGTAGATTTGCTAATTTGGTGAGTTTGGTTTTTGTTGCTCGGTCGTTTATCTTAGGTCTGACTATTTCGATGGTTTTTAACATTGAAGGTATGTCAACTTTTGCTTCTTCACAGAGAGAATGTATGTTAATTGATTTATTGGAGAAATTTTCAATTATGTATTTGAATTGGTAAAAAGAGATATTGATTTCTTCGTTTTCGGAAAATAGGTCTTGTGCAGATTTTAGGTGGTCCTCATCATTTGTAGCAATATTTTCAAGCGAATTGCTTTTTTTTAATTTTTTAATTTGATCTTGAGGTGTTTTCTTGTTTTTTTTTGATTCTAATAACTTATGTTCAAGGTTTTTGGTCTGATTAGGTTTCTCAATGTTTGGCTGTGTGTTTGATTGTTCAGAAATTGTTGGAGATGTAGGACAACTTGATGTTGGTAGAGATCTTTTGATTTGTTTATTGGGTAAATTTGTATTGGTCGTTGTTTGGCTTAATATATTTGAGTTTTGACTGTTTTTAGGTATGGCAATAGTATTTACTTCTGTTATGTCGTCATCATGTGTGGGATATGAGGACGTGGTGGGGGCATCATCTATTGTTGGTTTTTGTGTAATATAAATATTGTTGGTCATGGTATTTGGTTCTTTTTTGCAGTGATTAGATGTGTGGCCGCTTTGTTTACATGCGTAGCAAGTAAGAGTGTCGTCCGTTAGAAAAATTCTGAAGTCTGTATTGTCATATTTGATTATTATCGATCCGGGTACATTTGCTGTGTCGTCGGGGTGAATATATACCTGTCTCCTAAAACTACTGATGTGAGCGAGCTCATCTTGAAAACCAGCTTTAAGGAAGGTTATTGGAGATAATGTCTTGATGTTTTCTAGTAATAAGTGTTCGGTAATTACTTCATGAGGTATTATCGGGTGTGCGTTAGAAATTATAAATCTCTTGGCAGGATTTACTAGACGACGAAATGGTATTTGATTTTCATTAGCGGTTATATACGAATAGTTTTGTGTCAGTTCGTCAACAGTTATTTTGTCTCTAAAATATATACAAAATCTGTTGTTCGAAATACGGGACGCAAAGATGATGTTTTTAGGCGGTGTTATTTTGCTAAATGCTTTAACATATTCTATTTGTGGTATTAATACAATTCTTTCTATAAATTTAAGCTTTCAATAAGATGAATAATAAGTATTTACATAATTTTTTCTTTCGAAAGATAATGCCATTATATACCTAACTTGTAGAAAAGAAAAAAGTATTCAATATTAGAACATTAGAATCTATTTTTGTAGAAATGAACATTTGTTAAGTAGCAGCTAAGTTTTACAATTGATTAAATTTAATATGCTTTTAGTCAATAATTACTGTACGAATGTAAGTAAAAATATTAATTACTTCAACGTGAACCAAATAAAACTTAGTGTACTTAGTGAATGCTTTTGTAAAGAAAGAGATGGCAAAATTCCTTAGAACCATTGATTATAATATTATAATCAATGCTCGGAACGAATAATATTTAAGGTTCCTTAATAGCTTTATTTAAATTTGATGTCGGGTTTCTATCAATACCGAATTTTGGCAGGTAAATAAAGAATTTCAAAATAATATTTTATTTGAGATTTTTTCACCTTACAAATATAGCAGTTACAGTGCTTCCTACTTCTAGTAATTTGAATATCATACGTTGACATTACTTTAAAAATATGAATAATAAAAATAGTTTTGGTTTTTAAGAGGAGTATTGTAGAAGTTTTATAGAGAGCTATTGGTTTTACGATGATGTGTATTTTTTTCTTAAAACATTTGTTAGCGCAGTAAATATACTCCAATTCTTTTATGGCACATTCAAACGATCGGATCGGGATTTTTAGTGAATGGCGTTTTAGGTCAAAATTGAAAAATTTCCATTAGTTCTTTTGGAGGAATTACGATTTAATATATCCGAGGACATTTTTTTGTAACTTAAATTAAAAATGTAATCACTTTTTAAACTAAAATTGAAGTTTTATTACATGATTTTATATTCATTATTAAACTATCAAACAAATATTATTGACTATCAGTTATTGACTTAAATAATTATTTATTTATTTATTTTCAGATTCAAAGTATAGCAAAAAATGTATCAATCGGTACCTATATTTTTATTAAAAAACTTGTATTTGTAACATCTGTTTTATAAATTTTCTGTTATTATTATTTTTTACTTTTAAATGGTAAATTTTTTCGTAGTTTACAGGACATTTTTTGAAAAAGTGTAGTAGGTACCTTATAAGCGTGACTTCAACCGAGCCGTGCTAAGCTTGTTTTTAACAATGCGATATTTATCAATAAACAAAATTAAATAAATATAGGAAATATTTTAAGGTAAGGCTCAGTATTTTATTAGTTAATATCCAAGTCATATAGTTATTTAGTCAACCCTAAATTTTAAAAACATTTCATCAATAAATGTGTCTTATCGACATATTATTTTTTTAATACAAACTTAAATAGTTTTGAAATCTAAATTATAATATTTTCAAAAATAAATTCTTGGTTAGCTCACCCAAAGTGTAGTAGTTAAATTTATTAAATGTTCAACTTTTATAGCTAAGGATTGAAAATCTAAAACAAAGTTCTACGTAAATAGGTTATATCATATAATTTACTTTATTCACAATAATATCATCAAATTATATACCTACTTAGTAATATCATTGGCTGATTTACCGTCTTTGCTCAGAATCGTTTTTCTTATACAATGGTATTATGTCATTGAATTCAAATTTAACACCATCCATTATAGTGACCAACTTGTAATCTACTGTACAGCAGAGTGACACCCACTTGGCCACCTTTTTATAATTGGAAATTTAGTATAAAATCTAGATTAGACATAATTAATAAGTAAAGAGCTTATAACTAAGTAGTTGAGGCCTATTCAATGTCTGACAGGGTGTAACATTTTTTGATAAGCTTGGAAAAATAAATGTATAAGTGCGAAAAAGTCACACCAAAATGGCGTTAATAAAACAGAAAAAATTTAACAAAACCTGAACATAAAAAATACAAGAGATTTTGTTTTTGTGAATGAATATCTTCAAGAATACTGATACAAGGGACGGAAAGTATTTTTACGTAACATGTTAAGTTAAGGTACACAACTTAAAAATTATAGATATTCTAAAAGTTTCGGTTAGACAATATTTTTTTATTTATTAATTGTTAGTAAATTTGAGGTCTTTATTGATTTAATTTTCAACTACAAAAACTAGCGTTTTTTTTTTAAATTTCTATGAAAAACAAATTGTAGGCACAGTATTTATTATGTTTGAGTAAGTATTAAGTAGTTATTTATTTTTATTTTTTATTTAATAAATATCAATTAGATTTTGGTTTCTGTAGACGTTACACGTATAGTACAATTATTTCAAATTACGGCAATACTTATAGATAATATTATAGACTTTTGAAGTTGGAAAGAAATTAGTTGTAATATTGAATCTTGATGTCGCGTTGTTCGCGATAATAGCTTGTGGCTATTTGATGAATGTTTAAATTAATTGATAAAAATCTCAAATATGTTTAAATTTGTAATTATTTATATTTATTAGATTTAGAGTTTTGGCTTTTTATTGTTTTTATGTGAACATATGTTTGTTTTTAAGTATAGTGTTTTATTGTATGGCCAACCGGCGATAACATTTTGTTACTTTTGTTAGGATACACAAAATCATAAATGTGTAAATGTATTTTATGATTTATTATGTTTAATGAAATTATATTTTATGATCACATAATTTACGGCTTTTGACCAATTTATAAACAGTTCTTTAATAAATCAATACGACCATGCTATTTAATTTTAAACAATTACATTTATCAAAACAAACGATTTATTTATATTTTTGTGCATTCAATTTTTTTACCGTGTTGAAAACCTATCATCAACTGTCATTATAACATGGATGGTTTGGGAAAATGTACACAAACAATAAACATTGGATGGATTCAAAATGTATGAGTTGTGTAATAGTGATAAGTATGAGTAGGTGCATACTATTATAATGTATTGTATATGTTTTTTTTTTTTTTTTTTTTTTTTTTTTTTTTTTTTTTTTTTTTTTTTTTTATTGGGTAACCCGCGGCAACATAGGCCATTGGGTGTGGGTAGGGCACTGTAGGTTTTTATATTGGGTAGGTTTGGTAGGTTTTATATTGGGTAGGTTGGTACACGTGTGTGTTGTGTTTGGCAGAATTTCTAATGGGGCACCCGTAGGTTTCTGCCGTGCCCCGGGGTGGGGGGATGGTGGCAGTGTATATGTTTTATATTCGTCTAAAAGTCAGTCTAAGAATCATATTTTAACATTGTTACACTATATAACTAACAAGAAACTCTATGCTAGAAAAACGTTAAAAATAATTTATATTATTTGTTATCTGTAATAATTAATTTAATATTCGTTATTTGGGCGTAGATAGATGATTATCGAATAGTTATGCCCGTATGGGTATACAACAAATAGTAAAACCCACATCTAGTAAGTGTAGCAGTGAACACATATTTTTTACCTCAAAGGCATATAACAGTATTGTATTGTGCATTTGTGCCATACAATAATATATACGGGGGACGAGGTGGCCGAGCGGTCTAATGCGATGGATTTGGCACAGCCGGTCTGAGTTCGATCCTCGACCACCGGGCGGCATTTTTCTCCGTGCAAGTCACGGTGTCCGGAGAACAAGTGCCGCCATCCCCCCACCCGGGGCACGGCAGAAACCTACGGGTGCCCCATTAGAAATTCTGCCAAAACACAACACACACGTGTACCAACCTACCCAATTTAAAAACCTACAGTGCCCTCCCCCACACCCAATGGCCTATGTTGCCGCGGGTTACCCAATAAAAAAAAAAAATAATAATATATACATTATAAATGATTAAATTCGACGAGCGATGAATTGTCAAATGTTCGTTTATCAAAAAAAAACAAAAAGTTCGTCTTGAAAAACCTCCTAGTAGGTACTTACGTTCTTGTGACTTTTGTCTGTGAAAAGTGAATGCTGTACGTCGAATAGCGATTACACCAGTGGTCAAATTATATAACCACGTAATTTTCGTCGTATTTTGGTGCACTTTAATACATAGTATAATATATATTATTACTCTACTATGGTATATACCTATATGTATGCTATATACGTTTTTGATGAGCTGGATTATACGCCCTGCATCAATTTCCAGACACCGGTCGATGAGGGACGACATTATCGTGTCCTAAATCAAAGGACGG
Organism: Metopolophium dirhodum; assembly: GCF_019925205.1. Lineage (NCBI taxonomy): Eukaryota > Metazoa > Arthropoda > Insecta > Hemiptera > Aphididae > Metopolophium > Metopolophium dirhodum. Next base: position 35,228,674 of record NC_083563.1, on the reverse strand, counting down.
TCTACCGATTTATATACAATACGTCAAAATATTAATAAATAGATATACGTAAATGTGTATACTACACGTCACGTCGTTGTTGTATACGGTCAGTCAAAGGTCGAGCGGGTCATCATAATATTGTTATTACACCTACCGATAAAATCATCCAACAAATACATGTCAATATGATTTTAGGGTCAAATATTACTAAAGAATTCATGACGTAGCCCACATCATAGACTTTCCGGTTATGAAAAAGCTGATGACCGATTAGCCTACGAAGCGATATCATAATAACATCACCAACAATGATCTCAATAATTACCAAACACATCACACGTATGCTATAACAATAATTATTATTCACGGTTTATCACGCACAACCACGACCGATAGTTAGTGGCAATAGTCTTAGAAAAATCATCGAATACAAACAAACTCGAGGAAATTAGTAAAAATAACATAAACAATAATTGATGGAACTAGCTTCTAATATGCTTTATATTTTATGCTTTATTTTTTATTGCCCTGCAGACAATACGGTTATGACTAGAGCCAGATCAGACACGAAACGAGTATAATATGCTGCTCTACTAAAGATAGATTGTTATAGATGGAGTAAATTTCCTTCATGCTATATTGAGAAAAATTTATTGCGATTTTACTTTTGTATACCCATAGTAAACATAGTTTTTAATTTTAACTAAATGATTTTAAAATCAACAATTTTTTGATCGTGATAATTAGTTACAAAACTGATATATTGTTTTAGATATTTACGATTAGAAATGGTTGTAATCCACTTTGAACAATAATAATTGTCGTGTTTTTTTTCTTAACAAAAATACCAAAATTAATTTATAATTTTTATTGAACTATAAAAAAACATTAGAATCAAATTTGTAGTAAAGCGTTAAGTCATTTAATAATTGTAAATGTTGTAATAACATTTTATGAGGTTGGTACCTATATAGTTACTAATCTAGAACGTCGTACGCATTGAATCAAAGATACTGCAGTTTTTCATAGAATAGCACAAAATATGACGTTAACTTTACATTACGTAATTTTCTATATTTTTTTTTTTTGTAATCGATCCTCTGTATAAATAAATATTTATAGGAAACATGTAAAAATAGTTTACCCATCAAACATTTGAAAATATTGTCTCGGTTTTAATTTTTCTTTCGATTTACGGCACGCTTCATCCGTAGTACGGAAGTGTAGATACGTAATACATGTTTATATCTTATAAACAAAGGAGATAAAACGGAACGCTCTGTTCTAAGTTGTAAGCTCAGTATGAGATACACTTCCAGCTTGACCGCCCGATTACAATGAATGAGAAGCACTTGGTGACCACAATTTCGACCAAATATACGTTTTCTCGGAAACACGGCCATAATAGCTGGTCAGGGGCGTATCTCGTGCTACCAGCGGGTGGTGGAGCGGATTCAGGGATGATTCGGGTGAGTTTGCCCCAACGCATACTTAATATCAACGTGAACCGAGAGAAGATGATTTTATCTACAGACAAGTCACACAATCTGCACGCGTCGCCGGTATTCAGTTATCATATTAAATTTGTTGCTGTCTATATTATTATGATCATATGATATTATTATGTATGATAATATAGACTGTATAATATTGGCATTGGAGCTGAATATATACTGTTATTCCGTTATTATACCGGAGTGGCGGAGTATACTTGCCCGCAGGGAGTCTAGAAATGGCATTTACTATATGTACATACGACTCGATGACAATTATATAATAATCGAATCTAAATTAAAATATTCTCGCACTGAGAAACGAAGATATAATGAGTGAACCCGTGCATGGAGAGAATGATAAAAAATATAATTTTAAATGTTATGATTTCAAATTGTGTAAAAGAAAAGTTGTTCATTAATCGAGAATTTGACTGGTTTGTGATAAAAAAAAAAAAAACCACTTTGTGTATACTATTGTATAACTGTGTTGTATATTATAATATATAGGTATAATAATATTCAGTGTAAATTGATTAAATTAACTGAACAAAGTCATCGTGATTCATAATATTGCCACGGGCACCCATATGTGTTTTAACCCACGCTTATGGGCTCGCAGTTCCATAATAATTAGGTAGGTATTATATTTTACGAGAAATCAATTTCAAAACGTTCGATAGCAGCTATTTCGTTGAAAATTGCAGGAATAACAAAATAGAAGCACATGTGAATATTAATTAACTGTACGTAATTTTGTGAATAATCGTATTAGTTGTTTGTGTCGGCGACGAGTTCATTGTGAATTTTCAAGTGTACCCTTTCGTTGGACCAAAAATTTGCAAAGTGCTCACGATCGTTCGATAGACATACTATTAACGCTTGAAAAATATTTTTCCTGTTATACACCCACTGCAGTTGTAATATACATGCAATAATCATTATTATTCGACCGACTGCGAATTGTGTAAGGCGAAAGTGTGTAACCATAATATTATACGTTGGTGTATTATATTATTGTTTGTTGATTTAATACTAGAAGTTTCGGATCCATTTTCGAGGGTGATAGTTTCCGTCCGTGGTTCGCAACTGGCTGCTCATCGCTCTAATTAATTATACAGACCAAACCTTCGGGTTTTAAATCAAGAAACTGATGGATACAAACAAACAGAATTTAAGTAAATCACCCGAAAGTTGTAATATATTCATTGGAATAATATTCACGTAGCTCAGTTTAGTCAGATCGTCGAATACGCGATAGGTACAACTGTGGATCCGTATATAAAAACGACGTTTTAGGACTTTTACCTTGAATAAAATAACACAATGGGGGACGGAGTGGCCGAGCGGACTAAGGCGTCGGCTGCGACGCAGTCGACCTGAGTTCGATTCCTAGGCCATGGGCGGCATTTTTCTTCGGACAAGTCACGGTGTCCGGAGAACAAGTGTCGCCATCCCCCACCCGGGCATGGCAGATACCTACGGGTGCCCAATCAAAAATTCTGCCAAACTAAACACATACGTGTTCCTCCCCCTACCGACTTAATAACCTACAGTAAAAACTAAAAATAGGTAATGGCCTCAGCTGCCGGGCTCAAGATCAATAAAAAAAAAAAAAATAACACAATGGATATCTTACTGCGATTAATTAGTTTGGTAAGAATTTCAGATGATGAATATAATATACCGTATTATCGGTTATACGAAATAATATAAATTTCAATAATGATTTACAAGTAATATATTAAGTAATAATATTATTATAAGCGCATAAACACACATAAACAGTATAATAGTGTTACACCGAATACGTTATTGTGTATTATTCATGTTAAACCGTTTATTCGAGAATAAATTATAAATTGTTAGAGCTATTCTAAATACACCAATACACGTGATGCTGTAAAATGTAATTGTTTAAAATCAATAGTTTAACGATAATGAGAACCATATTGCAGTGTTACAGGATTACAGTATTGGTAATATCTTTTTTTAAGGAAATCGTTATAGTAATGACGATAATATGCGTTGTAATATTTTATAACATTTGTAACGCCGCATTGACCATAACGATATGGAAAAAAATCAATATAATATTATTGCACACCTATAATACGTGTATAATAAAAAGTGTTGTTTTGAATGATATCGTAAATAGCGGAGGTGGATATAGTACATAGGAAACGGCGTTATTAAAATATTGATGATTTCTCGTAGTTATTATTGCGACAAAAAATAATGTTGACATAATGCAATCAAAACGTTTTTAAAATTGTTTAGTACGTTTTTATAAAATCCTTCACGAGAACATTTTTTTTTATAATTTTCACATTAATATGATTTGATTTTGAATTCAGTAGTCACTAGTGATTCTGCTTATTTTATTTTTCAGCTTGCTTTAACAATGTGTATGAATAAATAGAATATAGTTTTAATACATTATGAATTTTGATTTATTTTCTTAATTAGGTAGTATATTATAATTCAGATCCTAATTCCCTCTCGGTGTATTCCATTAAACACTTATTATAATCCACGCCAGGGATTTCTTGCATTAAACTTCGTACTTTGAATCTACTCAACTTTTTATTTCTCTTATTTTGTTTTTTTTTATTTTTTTTCTAGAAAATTTTAGTAATGTAAAGTATGACATCTTCATTTGGTTGTATATTAGTATCCATTAAAATGTCTAAAATATTTTTCAAACACATTTATATTATATTTCCTATATTGTACAAAATAGTATTAAATAGTATTCTATAATATTATAATAGAATAATGGAATATGAGATAGTCTTAATTTTAGGAAGTTATTATTTGTTTTTTCCATATAATATGTCTAAAAAATTTGTAATTTGTAATAGATCTTATCTGGTTATTTAATTTGTTTTTGTACATAAATTCAGTTATTAATTTAGTAATAATTTAAGTTAAAATAATTTAGTTAATAATCTTAATATTTTGTAATTGGCTTTTATAATCTATATGACACACATCCGTAAATTCTTTATATAATATAAAAACCTTATCGGGTAAAAATAACCACTCAACACTGTCTATACACATAATTTATGATATACCTATTAGAAAATATTATTGACTGTGACAATAGGATCTTTATTTATTTTTTCATATCATTCGTACAAACAAATAATTGTGGAATGAAAATTAGTTGTTTTTATATTTTTAAACTTAAATATTATCTATTTTAGATTCTGAGCGGAGCGATGAATGTATTTTTTATTGATGATATCATACAATGAATACTCACACAGAATAATATGTTGTAGCTTGTTCTATAATATCGCGTACGAATTTGGTTTCTTGATTTTAGATTGAATGGTTCTTTTTCGTGCGAAAACGTTTTTGAATATTATATACTCTCGTATTTACACAAAAACCAACAATGGCACTAACACGATACCACTTATAACCTGAAAATAAGTTTTAGTTTAATATTCGAAATTGTTATTTTTCTCAAAATTGTATTATTGTAATAATAATAAATATATTGCCTCGTAAAAAATGAGTTTGTGGTGCACTCCCAATGCACAAGATTTTACTAAAAAAAATGATTTTTATTTCATTCTTAATTTATCTGATACGTAAATTATATTATTATTGTATGAATTAGTTTTAACATTATAATTTATGAATAATGACTGTTTTCTCTTTATTTAATAATTTTTCAACTTAGTTAGGTATATAGAATACGGGTAATATAATCAATGGTTATACTTATACCTACGTGTACATAACATTTAGAGTATTTCGAATCTTTTGATAGTGTTTCACAAAGATTATTATGTACGATACTTTGAATATTTCGTTTGTTTGAAATATTTTTCGTATTAGCTGTATGTTGAAAATTATATTTAATTATTAACTCAGTACAATTTTAGAACTCAAATAAAAAGTAAAAAAGCTTCAAGGAAAATATATTTTTTCATATTGTAAAATAAATGATAAAACGTTATTTAATTTTAGGTTTTGATCAAAGCAATAGGAATGCATTGATTTGAAAATTATGTTAAATGATTTTTGTGAGTATTTTTTGGATAAACAGAATCCTCAAACAACCTTTTATACTGTTAATCAAAGTGTTGAAAAGATTTTGAGAAGTCCTTAAAACGATTTCTCGAAAAACTGACAATCGTTGTGATATTCAGATAAAATGTCAGCATTTACCGTTTTACTTAAATTCGAATCGGAACGTTTTTTTTTTAAATTTATTGATTTGTTATTGTTTTAAAATTTAATAACACAACACTTTAATGGGTGCTGGCGTTTGGTTACATTATGTTAATGTGAAATACCATACTATAGCTGGAATAATATTATTCTTTTATTGTGTTATTTTTACTGATACGATGATTGAAGTTGTGAGTTATAACTTATAAATATATATATATATATATAGGTATTTATAATGGTTAGATGATGTTACCGATTATTTAATCCTCTCAATGTTTGCTATGTATATTTGTAAATTATAATACATTATGATAGTAGGTAGGCAGGTATAGTACATAAATAATTTATACAAACCAATTAAATCTATACTATTATATAGATGAATTATATTAAAACTTATGTAAATAATATTACTTACGTTATTTGATTAGTGACTTCATTTTTTTATTTATTTGGGCAATAGTTTTTTTTTTTCTTAAATTGAGATACGTAAATATTGCTAAGCTTACTACTTACACACGTGTTCATTTGAGGTAAGTTAAGTTTATTCGTACAGAAATACTGCACGATATTGAATTCGCGGTGGACTCATGACGACCGGAAATATCACACTTACAGATAAGAACCATGGTGCCGACAATTTATCCGATTCTAAAATCTTTCAGACCTAATCAAGACCCAACGTCCATAATATCAGTGAGATGTTTTACCTACGAGTTAATAGTTTATAACCGGTTTAGATGTGTTGGATTCTATCTAATTCGATTATCAACGCAGCCATTTAATGACGAGAACCCGCTCGGCACGCCACGGGGTCTTACGACCAATATAAACTTACTCGTTTTTACCACCATCCCGTGTGGCTGCGAGTGTCGACTTGTCATATAATAGACAAACGACCAACTGTGACCGTAGAACGACCCTTTCGTTAGACAAACGGCATCATATGGTTATTGTAAAGAAAACACACGCCGTTTGAGACAATCGTACTATAAACTGTAGTTATTATAATTATGTGTGAACGCACGAGTGAGGTTACACAAACAACTGAATTTACTTACAGTAAACAAAAAAAAAAAAATAATAAAACAGGCGATTCACAACGTGGTGCATATAGAACCACCATCGTGATTCGACATAGCATTTCTAAAAGTGTCCTATCCAATTTTATTATACGCGCACGGATATTACTATATTGTCCTAGACCACTATTACTTGGACTTTATTGTGCAACAATGCTCGGACTTTACAATCAAATTATTACCAGTCATGTTCATCAACACAGGACCACATTAAGCCACCGACGATTATTCCAGAAATAATGCTTCATGGCACCATGTTGTGATGAATTGCGGTATTTTATAGGAGAACGGTGACGGAACGAATAGCTAACCACGTTACCGCATAGTTTACGAAGTATACCACGAAGGACTAATACGCTCTTCATACTCTCACCTCGATGTGGCGAGGTACTCCATTCCAACGTTTCGCTCGTTTAAATACATCACTTACGGTAGCATAAGTGAAATTTTCATTTAGATCTCAAGTCAATTAATATTCGGCGGTAACCAAGTCATGACTATTCATAGCGACGAGTATACCTATGGGTGCTTACTGGTTGCCAAATAGTACGGTGCTTATCGGCGGCATATCTAACTTTTTCATGACACGAGTTAGCACGTTGAATTTTTATTTTTGTTCTGTGTTGACGAATTGTAAGAATTTTATGACTACTAACATATTATAAATCTATAGAACAACAAATGGTCCAGAAAACTTTCAAGGTATAAACAACGGCCAATTACATATAGTGCTCATTCACTATCCACCAATCCTCGGTGTACTGATACCAACATTAATGGAAACCAAGTTGAAACCATGGCAAAAATGTGTTCGGTCTAAGAGATTCTATATGATTCATTCTTCAGATGAAATATTATACAAAAATATAAAATTCACTTAAGTGTTTTTATATAACTACTTGTCTTGAATTTCATATAATATGTTTCAAAGGAAATATTTATTTTAAATTATTTATTGCGAGTTTGGCTAGTCATATTATTTATACGCAAAATATTTTTTTTGTTTTTGAATTATTTTAACTAAAGTTATTTAAATTTACTTAAAAGTATTGTATTATTTAAAGACTGGTTATTGAGTAAAATTAATTAATTTTCACCCCCAGGCCATTGTAAGTTTTTTTTTAAACCTGTCAAAAAATGTAAACTGATCGTGTTGTTTTGAAAATTGCCTTATTAAAAATGTACTACGTTTGAGATACGTACCTAGCCTATTTGCTTTTAAGTACGGACGGGTATCGTATTGAGGAATTCCTTTGTTATTCAACAAATACACGCGATTGACGATCGTGTTCTCAAAAAGGTGAATCGTATACAATCAGATTCTTCCCGTGGCAAATGTCCTCGAGGTTTAATCGTTGCAGAGATTAGACTGCTACTTATAATAGCTCGTCGTAAATATATAATGTATGAACTCAATACGTGTGTGGTGTGCGCGGAAAGTTCAAAATAAAAATAAAATAATTTTGTATTAATCACTATAAACTGGTACGAAGAGAGAGAGAGAGAGAGAGGAGAAATAATAAAATCACTACGACGTTGCTTCGCGTCGGACAGAGCTCGGCTAGAGACTCGGTAATGTCGGCGGGGAGAGTGGTGTGGGGTTCTTATAATAACCCTACACGGTCGTAACAGTGGTGGTAGGTTTGTACCCACGTGAGTTGTACACTTATGCCAAAGTATTTTTAACCTAACCTAACCGATGAAATTGATTATTTAAAAACAAAAAAAAACACATATAGGCGGAGCGCGTTAGTTGACACTTGTGTTGATAGATATAGGCTGGTCCATATCGACTGGTGACTTACGAGAGATATCGTTAACTACTGTTTTGTCCTCCTCAGCCGAAAACGTGGTGAACCGATTGTGCGAGCAGAACTGGCGAGGATAGGCATCGAACAATATTCGATTTCGTGGTTTGGTGACGCTGCAGGAAACCAAATCGCGTCGGGGCACACTGTTTTTATTAGGTACTATTCGGCGTGGTTATATCACCCACGACCAAAATAGAGAACGCACATGGATAGCTGATTTCGTGATCGAATTGCGTAACTGTAATAACTAAGCTATCATATTATCGAACATTTCCGTGGTGAACTAAAAAATAATAATAATGTTGTTTCAAAGAAAATTGTTTGCGGACTTAATTAAAAATACTTGAACATTTAAATGTATAACTTGTCTTCAAAGGCTGTGTGTTTGCCTGATGTAAAATATATACGATTGCAGTATAAAATCCTATTGGTTTAATTACAATTCTGATAAAAACAAAATTATAAAATAAATAAAATAATTTATTAAAAAATAAAAACTTCAAAAAAAAAACAAAAACAACTTTAAAATGATCAATACGTTTGATTACTGAATAAATGACTAAAAGTAGTGTTGAACAACAATAACGTATCGCACATAAATGTTGTAAATTAACTAAATCAGAAAAGAAAGAGGGGACGAGGTGGCCGAGCGGTCTAACGCGTCGACTGCGGCGCTGGCAGTCGCGGGTTCGACTCCCGGCCACTGGGCGGCATTTTTCTTCGGGCAAGTCACGGTGTCCGGAGAACAAGTGCCGCCATCCCCCCACCCCGGGGCACGGCAGAAACCTACGGGTGCCCCATTAGAAATTCTGCCAAACACAACACACACGTGTACCAACCTACCCAATATAAAACCTACCAAACCTACCCAATATAAAACCTACAGTACCCTCCCCACACCCAATGGCCTATGTTGCCGCGGGTTACTCAATAAAAAAAAAAAAAAAAAAAAAAAGAAAAGAAAGAAATTACACCGTTATATAAGCAGATCTGACTGTCTGAGCACAAGCCTGATTACTATATTATAATATATATATACAACGAATTGTTTACCGAGTATTATTCGTATTGTCTTGGCTGTTGGCTGCAACGGACGATGTCAAGGCGGAAACTTTTTTTCAACCGTCTCGCGCCAACGACGTCCAACGATCGTGGTCGTAAATTATAAGCAATATCGGTGCACCCACGAGGGCCGCGAACTTCACGGGCGCCTTCATGACGTTCGTCGCGTGCATCACATTGTTGAGATACCTACGTCATCGTCTGTGCACAATTTATTTATTAAATGTTTTCGTGTTTGTTGACGGAATAAAGAATAAAATATTTTATCACCGTGCGGCTCCGATTGTGTTGTCCCGTTGTGCACCGGGGCACGACCCATTGTGAATCCGGCCGACACTCGAGCAGTCCAGACACAGGCCATCGCGGACGGAATGCGCGCCTTTGTGTTTCTTTAATGAAATCTTCACATTTTAAGAACAAAAGCTTCCAAGGAATTGAGAATTATCGATTATAATACGCTCGCCTTTGCCGGAACATTTCGGCGCCCTTTTTGGCACCAACAGCATATCCCGTCTAAAAGTTACCTAATTCTCTATATTTATTTTTTGTTTATCACAGCCATTTCGGCAGAGATTTAATACACACTCCTGCTAGCAGTAGTAGTGCTGTTTATATGCGTATCGCTACCTATTGACAAATGGACCGTTAGAGTCTTTGCCGGAACTGCCGTGGAAAACGCCCCAAACAAAACAAATGCAGACACCCGTTTTTTGCCTTTACTTTTCCATCTAACGAGTATATGTAAGTATATATACGCATATACATATTTCTTATGGCCCAGAAAACGCTTCCAAGTTGAACAGTCTGAAACGGTTGTTGTGTAGAAAAAAAAAATACCATGTAAATTATGTTTATTGCCTGTGAAAACGGGGTGCATGACTAAAACGAAAAAAAAAACGAAAAAAAAAAACTGGGATTTATTTATTTGTTTTGTTTTTTTTTTTTTTTTTTGCTGCTCTGCAGCGCTTCCTCTATAAAAATATGCGAAACGACTTTTCAGTGAACATTTTTTTTATTCATCTACACTGGTCGACAAGAGCTTTTGGAAATCATATTGTGGATACTGCAGCCTGGGTACTATATGTTTTTCTATTAAAAGCATTTGGTTCGGATGTCACGATTATCATCAATGTTTTATGACTTGTGTATTTTGCACAAAACACGAATAGGACTCTGTTGTTGACAGCAGAGTATTGTGAAGTGCAGAGAAAACTCACGTGAAACAATCCAGTATATTGACAAAGACAATAAATTATTGAGCAAATAATGTCATATTATATTATATTTAATGTAAGCCGAGTCTCGACGGAAAATTTAGTCTCGAATCTAAAGTCATCATTGCGATTGTGTAGGTATTGTGTAGGTACCTGCTAAACGTTTTCCGTAAATATTAATAATTTAATTTAAATTATCTTAGAATCCCCGAGAGACGAGACGCTTGTATTATTAAATTTCGTTGTATTTTACTGGAGATAATAATAATATGTTAACAAGAGATTGAAAAATAAAAACATTTTTAACACGTTATAAATTTACGTTCACGGCTTTTTTGTTGTGAACATTTTTTCTCCAGCTGCTCATAATATAATGACTAAAACTCTTGAGTAAAAGAATAAATTCAAAAATGATGTTTAATATAGTACCTATCAAAGAAAAAAAAATAAATAAATTTTATAAAACAGTATAGGTACGTATTACTACAATATTGTGAGTTAAAATTTAAAACAAGATGCTTTGAAATCTAAAACTCGTATTAATAAATCATTGGGATTGATCATGCGAGTTTACGTGGCAGTAATCCTACCATAATACTATTACTTATTAGAAGAGTCGACCCATTGTAATTGGTCGACACTGTCGGTGGTCTTCGGGGAATTTGATAAAAAAAAAAATTAAAAAAAAATAGATTTTAATCATTTGTCGTTTTCCGACGAACATATTATCCTGTTTATCGCATTAACGAGGCCCGCAACGAAAAATAATGACAATAGTAGCTTAGTTCCGTACAAATTGGCCACAATTACGGCAAAATCTCTTTTCCAGTATTTTTTTTTCAAAAAAAAACCCTCCCATCTTCCCTCTAGAACTGATATATTAACTGAACTATTCCACAATAATGCCCCCCCCCTCCCAGCCACTATCACATAGAAACATTTTGCCGTCACATCATATAGTTATTGTATCGTTTTACCGACATGACGCGTCTCTGTGAAAATCTACGGTAAATTTATTTATTATTGCACCCTCCATTAAATCCTAGTTTTTTTTTTATTTTTATTTTTTCATTTTTACTCACGTTATCTCACATCCCACTAATATCTCGTTGCTAATCGATTATGGTTCGACCACTTTGTAATAAATATGTGTTGGGAAATCTGAATTTAATGGCTATAAAAATATCACGAACACGGAGCTATAAAATATATATGTTGACATTCGAATGCTGAGAAAAAGGAAACTGGGTCAATGGGTAAAAGTTTATTTGTGTTGAATTTTTCCACGATAATCGCAAAAGTTCGAATAATTATATAATTAATATTGTTTAGGAGGGACCTATGGGTCCGCGATTCGCAAAAGCGTGAGAAAGAACAAAAGCCGTTTGTTCATAGATTTATAACGTCGCAAAAAATTATTCTTGTAATGTATTTGAAGCGTTAAAATAACAAAAATGTCTGTTTTAACATTTAAAAAAAAATATTCCAGGACTTTGGGTATTGTGTGAAATGTATACTAAACAATATAAATTTGTTCTGTAAAACTGAACGCCATCACAGTGTTTTGTCGTTAATTAATACAGCATTTGCTTCGTTACCGCTGTTCCGTGAAATCAAAACATTTATTACGTATTGCTGTTTTGAATTTTTTACGCGCCTGATTTACGAATGATTGTATGCAATGTGAACACTCGATTTGTGTTGTACATACACTGTCGAATCTTATAAGTTGAATGAATTATGGAGAGACGCATATGAAAACAAAATTATTAGGTTATACGACTGTTTATGAGATTTATCATAATTCATAGTATTTTTATAGTTAAATTATATTATAGTTTGTGTTGTCATGGCGGAACTTAGAAATTTTAGTATGGACGTTTTGAGGTTTTTACTATGGAATGTTGAATATTTTGAATAGCATAGGTACTCGAAAACTTTTAGGGGCGTTTTATAATATTATGTTGTTTAAGACTCAAATAGGTACCTATGGTTCATCATGGCCGTGGTGGTTATATTCATATAGATAAACTCCAAAGCTGACTTGTATATTATAATATAACGGTGTCCATTTAATTATTTTAATACAGTCTGTTAATCACAATATAATGACTGATTTAAAAAGAGCTAACAACGAATAAAATATAAATCATTTTTAATATACAGCGAATTATTCACATATTTTTACACTCGTAAGTCATTTAGCCATGATAGTTGTCACATTTTTCGTTACGAATAATTATTTTATTAAACTATTTTTATTTACGGCTTCAATTTCTTTCCCACAAATTATATATATGTATTTATTTTTTTTAAATTGAGCTTGAGCCCGGCAACTTAGGACATTAGCTGTTTTGTTTGTTTGTAGGGGGAGAAACGGTTGAAAACACGTTTTGCATGTGTGGCAATAGGATTCGTTGCTAAAAATCCCGGGTGGTCACCCATCCGGGAACTAGCAACGCCGACCGTTACGTACACCCAATGCGTTTCCGCAGTTGAGTGCACACACTGCGCCACACCAAGCCACCAAAGTATATTATCATGTAGGTGAAATATCTTTGGCACAAGATGTTTTATTAGCGTCATTTCTATTATTATTTTCTATTATTAAGCTATAAATAATACCTACGCGGGCCACACAGTAGCGTGTATGTTATTTTGTTTCGTATAATAGATTTCATCAACTATATGTAAATATTATACAGACAATACAACGAAACATAATATTATGCATCAGATATCAATTGTTAAAAAAAACCCTAACCGTTTAGCTATTTAGGTCCACATTAAATCCTACATAATTAGGTAAAAATGTTTGAAACAGTCAAATGTTATTTATGGCAGAAGCTTATGAGTCTAAAAACCTCTCTATCGTTTCCAGTTGCGTAGAAAGCTTCAAATGGTAAATGCATTATTAAAAGTGTGCACTGATTAACAATGAATAATACACTAATATTTTTTTATCTAACCTAAATCTCGAATAAATGTTACACTACATTTACCTTTTTACTAAAACCAAAACCAGATTATCCAAAGCCTCCCATTTTTGTCAGGTAGGTATATCAAGTCTATAAACATTATATTTTATTGAATCAACTAAAATTTCTTTTATTGGAATGTGTCCCATGTGCCAAAAATTAAACGTATTTAAATGTTCAATTCCGTTGAGTAATTTACAGCTAATTTTCTGTCACGATATTTAGTCATTCAATTAAAATAATCTATGTTTGACTATGACAAAAATCATAAAATTGTGTTTAATTAAAAACTACAACATATGAGCGTATACGTCTCCGTATCTTCGAGTCATTAATGTATACATACAAGGTAAGTGGTGTTATATTAAACAAATTAATGAAACTAAATAATGATAATTCAATAGTTGGGAAGAATTCCTATATGATGTATGTTACTTGTGTATAGTGTATTATATTATAATAATTCAGAGAATATAATATTACGTCATAATCATAGGGATCGAAAATGTAATAAATAGGTAATAAAACGTTTTAAAGTTATAACATATTTAGTTCATCACGTTTTTGAATGTTTTGTAAGGTTTTTTGTAACAAAACATAATATCTGTATAGGTAATTTTACCGTTAAGCATCAAGGTTATAAACCTATTACAATAGATCGCGGCATATTTGACTTACTCTGGGACTTAAGTATTTGAGTTCATTAATGAGTCAATATTGGGAAAAATTTCCCAAGAATAATAATACATTATATCATTATAATATGTGTGTAGAAAGAAGAAAAAGATTCATAAGATAAAAATAAAAATACTTGATTACTTAAATATTATGTATTCTTAATTTTTTAATTTTTTTTTCTTTATTGCTTATTTATGATATATTTCATTATATTTACGACATTGAACTTACATATTATTATGTATTTTAAAATCAAAAAAAAATCGATAAAAATATTCAATAATGTATAATTTTTAGTTAGATATTTATCCAATTATGTATTTTAATAAATTGACACTGGGTTAAAGAATTTAGTGATTTCGGAGTTCAATAAACGAATTTCTATGTGTTAGTATTTGTGCAAATTGGGACTATCTAGTCCGTTTGAGTCTATTATACAGGCAAACGAGTCAATTATGCACGAGATCAATAAGCGGCGACTACTGCATTTTGTTTTTTTAATATTTATACAATTTACGATATATGCTTAATAATGTAGTAGAATTTTTCGACGTGACGTGTACAACACTATGCGAAAACATATTTCAATAGCTAAGTACATATTTACGTACTTTTTCATTCAAGAATTTACATATACATTTGAGAAAAACGAGTCAAAAGTATTTTTTAAAAATATTAATATTAATACAATAATGCGTCATGACGTTTCCCGTATAAAAGAATAACCGCCTCAGCACTGTACATACGAGATCAAATTCGTTGAAGTAATACGTACCTTTAGTGACGAAATGCGTCAATGCTGTAACAGAATATATTGTATTAATGTCAGTATAGGTATGTTAGCATATTATCGTTATAGATTCAATTCTCTGTGTGACGATTACGATTTGCTCCTATATGGATCTAGAAGTACCTACCCTACTGGTATTATCTACGCAGTATAGTGTATATTATGATAATAAGATCTCAAAACGATAAACAGTACATTATTTATAATGCATACAGTAAGTTGTAGAAGTACGGTGTAGAAGGACCAAGTCACTATCTATCTAATCTATACCCACATGTGTGTGTTTACCCTGTCTTACACGCGTGTACATAGTAAATCTGCGTTCCGGATTCTTACTACTACTATTTATAGCTGGTATTAGAGTAACATTTAATATATTGTCGAATTTTTAGAAGACAATATATAAACTATGGCCGAACAGTGAGTTTTTTTTAATTTTTGAAAACTAATTAAAGTACTTTATATATACTTCTTTTTTTTTTTTAAATTCAAATTACTCGGTTAAGAAACTCTCGGCGTAGACCCAGTTTATATTCTCCTTTACAAATTCAATAATATTTAAACTTGCTCCAATATTAACCATGGATAAACTGTAGAAATAATCCGTTGGGTACATATCCGATTCCGGTAGATTTGATATGTTACAATTAATGTGCAAGGGTGACATGACAGTGAAAAACTGACAACATATGTGGATAAGTTCTCACTCCTATTCGCTGTGGGTTGTAAGTTGGTAAAATTTATTAAGTACCAGTTGTAATAATTCCAAAATTGTTTTCATGTTTATTTAAATGATAACCTACCGAATTTTATAATGACACATTTGTTATTAGGTATATTAAATACAAATATTGTGGTATTTCTATATTATTTTCAAATAATACTTAGTCTTCCTGGCTACTGTATACTCGAATAAACAACACGAATACTATATTTAAGTTTACAGTTTTAATTTGTGAAAAGTTATTTTATTAATATTTTTTTACTTAGAAATGAAAACATTTTTTTATTTTTAAAATAACTATTACTATGAAAATATATGAACTTATGAGTATAAATAATAAGCATTTTAAAATATGAGATATAAAATTAAAAATCTTGACGCTATGAAAAACATTTTATAATTTATTTAGATTTTAGAAAGGAGTTGCAAGGGCTAAATACCAACCACCATTAAGTTATTTACCCTGTTGGGTGTAACTTATGAGCCTGTAAAGTGTAAATAATAATATAACAACATTTTATTCGTTAATTATAACATAATAATTATAATCCCAGTATAACATGTTAATTGCTACGTGATTGTTTTAAAATAATGTTCGTACATTTTATTACGTTTTGTTACTATTTATTTTTACTTAAAATGTATAAATGGAAACAAACACATCAACACACTCTTGTAAATTAAATTAATTTATATATTATTTATATAATTTAATTTATTATTTTATATTTCACAACCATTAGATAACTCATTAAATTATAATTGTCTTCGTTTTATTGGGGCATTGGTTAAGAGTTTTATATTATTCATAAAAATAAGTTATTTCATTGTCAACCTTAATTGCTAATTATTAGCTAATCCTGCACGACGTCGTCCGTGACAAATTAAATGTCCGTTATTTACCCCTTCATAAACCTCGTTAAATGTAAGGTGCACACATTTTTAACACAGTCATTTGGATGGTTTTGACTACCAAATGCAAGTGCGACATTATATCTATTTACAATAATTATTGTATGTTCTATAACCAATAGCAACCCTATACCTACAAACAAAAATATATTCGTTTTTAGTTAGCCAAAAAATCCCTGCGTAAAAATAAAATTTAAAAAAATATCTATGATTTGCATAGGAATCATATAGAATTTTAGATATTGGGAAACAGACCATAATAATACCTATCTATATTATAATAGAAGACTGTCTGTTATAATTTATCTATCTATTTTTAGTTTAAGTTTTGCTCCAGTTGAAATTTTCTAATTGTTTTTTGTCAAAATCGGTTAAGTAATTTTTTAGTATATTAATCTCAACCACACACTATTCCTCTGATATATAATAGCTTTATTAGCCTACACGATAATATATATTATATAAAACAATACAGAAAATGATACCCAATCATATTAACTCTTTTATTATCTGTAACCAATTTTAACCATTTAAATAAACAAAAAAATTATATTTACCTAAAATCTTTATTACTTTAAAAGTATTAAACTACTTAAAAATAATCATCAAAACAATTTAAAATATGTAGAAATTTTAATTTAATATTCAAAAACACAAGTTTAAAATATATTTTCAATATTATTGTTCAATTAATTCAGGATATGTTTTTTAATATTTAAATATTGTACGTTTATAATTAATAATTTTATCGTATGTATAGTTTAAGGTCTTAAACCCATTTAATTGCTGGAATTAGAGTATGCCCGTTTAAAAAAAAAACACAATTTTGTATCCGCTTAATACTAGAAATTAAACCCTATTATTATAGCTTGACAAAAACATTTTATGAATTTAAAACAATGGCAACGATTATACTAGGAGGTATATATGAATGCGATCTATTAGTTATTAAATAGTATCTATATATATTTTTTGCACTGATAGAGAAATCTGAACGAGAGCAACTTTTTTTGCTAATTTAAGAACGTTCTGTTTGATAATAAATATTATTATAATACGTTATCATTATTATTCGTTTACCGTTGTGTAAATATTAACTTTTTGTCGGGTTCGGTAAGAATATTGGAGTTGAAACTTTTTTCATGTTGTGTAAGTACCTACCCTAAAATCAATTTATATATATATGAATATTATTTAATCCTAAGCATAAACTAATTTTAACTGCAAAATCGGAAAATGTCTAACATTATTACGTTGGTAAGTTTTTACAAGAGTAAAGTTATTTGGATAATGTTTTTTTTTTTTAACATAACATCTATTGACAAATATTGACAAATATTGTCATTTTTCTTATTTGATCAATGCCCCTTTACGCAGCCATAATATTATTCTAAGAAATATATCATATTTTTGGAATCATTTTTCACTGACATGAATATATTTTTTATCGTTATTTTGCAGGAATATTTGTTTTTCAATTGATACGATTGATTTTTTTTATAAACATTCACAATATTTCATATGTGTTTTACTGAAGATCAATATAATTTTTTTATTGCATACACATTATTGATCTATGCACGTTTAATAAAATATGTTCAAATAATAATATGTATAGATGTAATAATATAATATTATGTAGTAATAATAATATATAAATGATAATTATTGTGATGTTCAACATAATATTATAATCTCTGAAAATAGTCGCTTTTTTCGAGTACCTGGTACGAAATGTAGGTATTTAAAAAATAGATGATTACTTTGACTCGTTTTCAATGATGTTATTGATTTTTATTGATGAAAAACATGGAATATGGCTGTAATAAATTATCATTTATATCTGAATTCCTTTTGTTTTTGCACTTAGAACGATGATGTCATGATTTTAAGCACTATTTCCTATGGATTCAAAAGTTACAGCTATCTTATAATCAGCCCATAATTTATATTGGAGATTATCTTACAACTCTTCGAATTGTCTTATAAAAATTTAAACGTATACCATTGAATATTGCAATTTTAGATTCTGAGCAAAGAGACTTAAAAATATTGTAACTTAATTTTATTTTAGATTCTGAGCGAAGCGTTGAATGTATTGATTTTACAATGATGCGTGTTTTTTTATTTTTTTTTGTGTCTGTCATCACCTTTTAGGACAGTAAAAGTGCTTGGATTTTCTTCAACAGTAATTTTTCTAATAGGAAAGTGAATCTAGTTGGTACTTTGGGGGGTCAAAAGTAAAAATTTCCAAGTAGTTTTCAAAAGCGACGTGAAAAACAAAAGAAAAATTAAGGAAAAACGGTAATTTTTACGCAAAATCTGTTTACGAGAAAATCGATTTTGGATTTTGGTGCAATTCTAAAACAAATGATCGTAGGTACATGCATTTTGACTGAATGTTTATATAAGCATTTTCTATACACCATAACATTTTCCAAATATTTTGACTTATTTTGAGCTCTTTACGGACGTTTTTTTTTCTATAAATATCACTAAAATTGTATTTGTTGGTTAAAAAAGCTTGAAAATTTAATAGAAGGCTCTTAGGTTATTGTTTCAAAGGCAGATGAAAAAAATTAAAAATCCTTAGTCACAGTTTTTATTTATAAGCATTTAAAGTTCAAATTTTGACAAAATTTATCAAATTTATAATTTAATAATTATTTTGTAGTTCAAAATTTATAAAATGTTCAACTTTTATAGCTAAGGATTGATAATTCAAAACAAGGGACCACGTAAATAGGTTAATAGATAAATTACTTTATTTACAATAATATCATCAAATATGCTTGGTAATATCATAGACTGACTGACCGTTTTCGCTCAGAATCGTTTTTCTTATACAATGATATTATATCATTGAATTCAAATTTAACACCATCCATTACAGTGACCCACTTGTAACCTACTGTACAGCAGAGCGACATTCACTTATCCACCTTTTTTTCTCTCAATATTTAAACATCGTTAGAACATTATTATTACAATATCGTTAAATAAATGTAACATTAATAACAGCAAGCTCTTTGAAAATTATCAATTCGAATAGCAGCAGTTGGTAGTACATGTGTTCTATGTATCTTCAGACTATAAATTATATAAGAAAATAAATAGCAGCTGAGAAAATAATTTACAAATTTACAAAAATCGTTGATGCGTAGTTAAATTGATCATTTTGTATATAATATCGATTGTTTATTATTTGTTTGAAATGTTCTTTCAGCTATACATATACCTACACATTATTAAAATTAATATAAGTAGTTGAGATATTAGTATTAAATATTTGAATTCTATGACATACTATCATGATACATATCGTGTTCATATGAATATAGTATATACACTATAATACCATATACATGGCCACCTACATATAGTAATAAATAATTACAAATAAAAAGATTTATAACTATATTACAACCAAATGAAAATAGAATCATAAAACGAAAATAATTGAATAACAATGACTAAATCCAGAATAATAGAGTTCGTATATTTTATGACAAATTCAGAACTACCAGCAGTATTATAGTTACATAAACGTAATAAACGTAACGTATGATGGGCAGGAGGAAGCGTATTGTGTGTGTTTAAAAGAGCTGAGTTTAGAGAAAAGGACACTAAAATAAGATAAAAGAAGATCGCTGATACTTTAGTTATACTTATAATGAGTACTGAGGTGGGTCGGACAAAAGTCTGAAAGTAGATGGCATATTAATTATAATGTATAGCCCGCATGCGTACTGTGCGTAGGCTACTAAAATAAACAAAAGATTTTCTATTTAATCTAAGGTTTTTAAACTGTGGTTGATGTATAGTTTTGACTCATATAATTGTAGAGTAGTCAGTCAGTCAGTGCGATATTTTTTGTACATGTATGCAAAATTAGTAGGCCGAATGTTATTAATTATTTCCCTACTTGTACTCAAATAAAATATTAAAATGAATATTTAGATTTATTAGATATATATAATATAATAACACCCATTTTACTTAACGTAGATTTTTTAAAAACATAACCACGCATAATATAAAAAAAGATTTATTGTGTCTACCCCTTCCATTTTTTCATTTCTGGATTCACGTGCCCCCACAAAACACAATTCACTGTGTTTTATTATAATTTTAGTGTGAATAAATTTAACTTATTTGTATAGGTTGGTAAAAAAAGATAACTTTAAAGTATATAATGATATTTAAAAAGCCGAGGAAGTCGCTTTGCTGTATACACTATATAATAAAATTGTAGGTTCCGAGTGTATTTCATCATTGAGTAGGTTAGTGTAATGGATGTGTTAAATTTTAATTCAGTACTTAATCGTTTGTAAAATGAATTATAAAAAACTCGACTCCCATATTTCTAAAAATATTTTAGTACTTATCCATTTATACTACTATAAGTAGTTTAATTTTCTATTAGTAATATGATGAGTTGTAGTAATTTTCGACAAGGATATCGCATATATTAACACTATAATAGGTAATATTATTATATAATACTTAATATTGAGTTATTATCATATTATATTAGATATTGTTATCAATTTATAATAGTCAATAATGGCATACAGGCATTAAGGCTATTGTTTAGCGTAGAACGGCGTAAATAGATTGGTGGTCCAAATTACTTTATTTAATTTAAATATTTTTAAAATGTCACTAGATATGTATAAAAAATAATAATATAGGAACGCAACATCAAAAAGTTTCAATAAAACCATACGATAAATATTTTTTAAATTACAATAAAATAACAACAATTGTTTGAAAAGAAATAATTATTTTACCTATCCAATTTAACTTCTAACACTTATCAAAAAAAAAAAAAATGGGACAATGGATTTTTTAAAATGCATGATTGCCAATTGAAAAATACATTTCCTTATTACACTTTTGGGCTTTATGACTAAGTAATTTTTTCTATTTATATGAATCGAAAACAAATTATAAAAGTAAACAATTTCGAATGTCTATAAATGGTTAAAAAGACCCAAAATATATATAAAAATTATTTCGTGTGTATAGAATATTAGAATTATTGAAGATGCTTTTATAAATTATTGGTGAAAATTCAATGTCTACTGTAATTTATTCCTTTTTGAATTACAATAAATATAATATTTTAAACAATAATAGAATTTAAAACTAAATAAAATATATTTTTATTTAAAATGTGCGTATGTATGTTTTATACTGCTTATTTTAAATTATAATTATTAGGTAAAGCCGTAAAGACAATATTCAAAAACACTTAAGATTAGTGTTAAAGCTTTGACGAGGTATCTAAGAATTTGAAATTTCTCAAGATATTATAAAATATAAGGCATAGGCAAAGAATAAGGTTATAATAGTTTTATATTAGCCTCAAAGCTTCAAGTATCTAAGAAAGAAAAATTAGAATGTGGAATTTTAAATTCTTATGACTTTTTAATATGTTTGTTCTTAAAAGATTCAAATATTCGATATATGGTTGCGAATATATCGTCAAAAAACATGCACATAATATAATACATGGTATTACATATTATAATTGTACTACACCCAAAGAAATATCCAGGTAAAATTGAAAATAAGTTAGGTTAAACCAACAAAAAATTTGTTAACATACGTTCTACAAACTATTTATTGATGTCACAAATTAATTTTCATCAAAACAATCATTATGCCTGTTAGTTTATTCTAGCTAACTTATAGGTAAGATTAATGAAATTTTTGTTAACATTACCATTCACACCTTATTGATAATTATCGAACCATATGTAATAATAACAAACTTGCTCATTATTGTTACCTACCTAAGATAATACTATATAGGTAGAATCTAGCAAACTGATAGATAGGATTAATGAAATTTGTGTTAACATTACAAGTCATACTTTATTAATAATTACCGAACTGGTTATTACATTAACAAACTTCCGCGTTATTGTTACCTATAAGAGGTAACCTACTATAGGTAAAATCAATAAAATAATTATTGATAATAAAATTGGTATTTTTATCAATTATCATATTGTCCAGATATCAGATATTTAGGCTAAACAAAAGCTAAAATATAAAAAAAAAATTCTGCTTAAGAATGACATTTTTGTTCCTTTAGAAACAGTTAATACTATATCATGTTATGTTCAATAATGATGAATATGATAAAATTTAAAGATCCAGACCATAGAGTAATAGGTAATAAAAATATAAAATAAAAAAACTATTTACTATAGATATAATTATTTATTTATAATCTTTTTTAAACAAATGGTTCTAGTATCTAGAAAATATTAATACAAATTAAGAATTATAATGTAAAACTAGATATAACAAAAAAAAAAAAAAATGAAGAACTGTTGTTCCTAAACGACTTACGATTACAAAAAAAAATATATACTTATAGGTACTTATAAATCATAAATGTTGGGTTTGTAATATAAAAAAAAATTAAAATTGGCTAGGGAACTCTTAATAATACATTAGTTTTAAATATTATAATTTGCATCTAATTCTGAGCAAATTTGCTTTACTAAACTACAACTTTTGTCATATTTAGTGTTAATTTCATAAAAATAATTTTGCAAAAATAACCACACGTTACTTGATTCATATGGATATTCAAGATTAAAAACATGGAATAGCTTAAAACAAATATCGATAGCTTTAAAAACAGAAAACAACTTGTATTTAACATCATCGAAATATACTATTATTTGTTTAGGGTTTAATAATGAGCCAACAACTAGTATACATGGCTGTATATTATTTTCTTGTTTTTTCAGTTTCTCTATGATGACTTCTAGTTCAAGGGGAGTAGATGCTTCTATAATAAATGTATTTTGAGAATCTTTTATGGAATATTTTATGACAGATTTTTTTCCATTGTCATCTCTGGTAATTTTTCTTGATGAAGGTACAAATAACGAATGCATCAAATAAAATATAACCAAGTTTTTCCCATCTAAAACAATATAATATGTATTATAATTATTTTGTAAATTAAACACATTTCGAATTATCAAGGTGACCAAAATGCATGTATTTTCTTATAATTTAGTGGTTTTCCCAGGGGACCAAGCGTTTAGTTAGTTTAGGATTTTTTCGAATTATTGAGTGACGATAGTATAACCATAGTCAAAAATGTAGAAAGTAAAAAATTCTAATCTACTTATTCATTAAAACTTACTTTCGCATAAATCAGGAGATTCTTTTAATTGATTTAATAATATTTTACTTGCATTATCTTTTATTCTTTCGTCAAATATTTTCAATAGCAAAGATGACTTTCTTTCAAATTTGGCTGATAGGTTTTTAAAGTTTGAGTACATGTGACAGAAATCTATCTCTACCTAAACAATATAAAATATTATTTTTAGTAAATGTATTATCTTTATATGTAAATAGATTAGATTTATAATTTTGTAGTTAATAGATTGAAATTATAATTATTTTAGTGATTTTTACTGATATGAACACAATGTATAGAGTATAATATTTACCAATTTATAGCCCATTGGTTGAGTAAACTGTATCCATTTTTTGAAAATAGACGCTGTGTTGTTATTCTTAATATATTGAAGCCTAAAATTGTTAGTTTTTTTCCAAATTGTCTCAATTTCAGGCCAAGTTAAGTCTAAATCTTGTAAACTTGCACACAAATCTTCAGATTCTGGTTCCATTTCTATGTAGAACATAATATACAATAGATATTTGATACCAATTATAATCTTTATAATAACTAATATAATATAAATAGTACCAAAAAAATACGTACATTTATATTATGATGTATATACTATATTATATATATTATGATGGATATAAAAATTACTAAACATAACATTTCAAATCCTACCATTATAGGTAACATACAATTTTGAATTTATTTTGCATAATATAATATGTTTTTAAAATGCTATGTCATGGCTGTACCTAATAAGAAATATTAGGAGATGAATTATATTATTATTAAATCAACATTGTTTTTTAGAACATTATAGTTTATAGACCTACCAAATTTTGAAAATAAAAATCAAGCATTTATGAAAAATAAATTTGTTTTAAAAGAAATTTGTTTTTCATAACTGCTAAATTTTTAGTTTCAAAATTTGGTAGGTCTTTAAATTATAATGTTCTAAAAAACAATGTTGATTTAATAATATAATTCACCTCCTAATATTTCTTATTAGGTACAGCCATGACATTACATTTTAAAAACATTATATTAAGCATAATAAATTCAAAATTGTATGTTACCTATAATAGTAGGATTTGAAATGTCATATTTAGTAATTTTTAAATCCATCATATACATATTTTTTTGATACTTATTTATATTATATAATGTATTATAATTTATAACACTTCATACATAACTTACCGAGTGAATAATCAAGTCGATCTTCAGATCTACAAAGAATTTTCTTATTATTCTCATATGTTTTACTAGTGGATTTTAATCCAACACTTTGTAATTTCTTCATTGTATTGAAATATTTTGAGTAAAGTTTCCCTTTTGGAGCTTTACAAGATACATCCCTTAAAAAATATACATCCTAAAAATATACTCATCATTAGTTATTAATAATATTAAAATCAAATTTAGGTTATAGTTAAAAATTGTCTACCTTTATTTCTGATGGAAATGACAGTAAAATAGCATTGGCTATATCATTGGATAGATTAATAGTCATAGTCTGATTTCTCTTAATCAAATCATTAATGATAATTTCAACAAGTAAAGTACGACACGATTCATTCAGATGTTTGTGTTTAAAATAATAGTCCACAATTAATGGACCTTGGGTACTTCGAGTTAAAATTTGACTTAAATCAAAACAACTTTCTGGTAGATTCTTTGTAGAGGAGTTTGATGAAACAAAATGTTGAGTGGAAGTTGATGGGATAGACTTGGTTTCTAAGACCGAACAATCAAGTTGTTCCAACTGTTTTTGTTGATACCCATTGACATATTTTTCAAATTTAATTTGTGTACCAAGTGGAAAGTTTACTAACAATTTTTCAACATGTCTGTACTTCATATACTTCAACACTTCAACATCTATAAACTGATCTAAAATAAAAACGTACTCACATTAAATTATATTTAGTTACATTTCCAATATAGTACTGTATAGTAATTCACTGTTATATGCCTTAAGATTTTATTTTTTTGAAAAAATAATTTATTTAATTTAAACTGAACGAATTGAGTCCAGCCTAGTGTTACGAAACTTCAATGAATAATTTATGATTTAAAAACAAAATGTGTTCATTATTTGAATGATAAATTATAATTGTAACTATTTTTAAGCATGTGGTATTGTAACTGTTTATTTTCAACTATCCAATTCTTACCTATGCAAGTTTGATAAACAGACTCAAGTTTCCACGACTTTAGGATGTTCCATATTTCCATACACTCGTCATTATTCATGTAGGCAGTTGAAGAATTTTCATGATTTGTTATAGATGACGTTGGTCCACCAATTTCGGTATATATTTCATGCTCAGAATTATTAGAATTTTCTAATAACCAACGGTCCATTATATAGGAATCAGGAATGTATTATATAAAAAAATTCTATACAAAGAAAAATATGATTTTATAATAGGTACACAATACAATACAAAGGGAAGGTAGTGGGTACTTATATAATTTACTATGGATAACTTATAAATTTAAATTAAGCAATATTTACATTAAATGTGTAACAAATAACAATAATATTTAATAATATTCTTTTAACCTTATGAATAAATGCCCATTAATAGTTTGATTAATATTAATTGGAGGTCCATTACAGTCTTCTGGATACAAAACAGTTTTTAATATTATGTTTTTATTTGTATTAACCTTATAAGCTCTTAAATTAGAATAATAAGCATCAATTTCGATTTGATGAACTATAAAGAAAACTACCAAAGTATTCATGTTAAAAACTATTTCTAAAATCTCATAAAGACAAACTTCATCAACAAAGTTTGTCAAAAAATATCCAGTTTTAAATTTAGTACCCTTATACTTAACTTGGGAGTAACTTAATAAATTATCAGATGGATAGCCAAAAATTCTATCTAAAAATATAGTATTGTTACTTATTATTTTATGTATTTCATTCATTTCAATATTTTTGTTATTTATATTGTTTAATATGTTGAATGCAAAACTATATTGATACTTTTTTGCTAATGATAATGTGATATTTTTTCTAGAGCTAATATTGCGAGCGTATGTTTTTAAGTCTTTATGTTTGGCTTCAAACCTAAAACACCAAAAATGTTTAGGAGGGCCAGATTTTCGAATAATTGATGGATAATGTAATAGAATATGGTGTTTAGGTTTCAATGTATCTTGAAAAAGTAAAACATAATTTAAATTATGATACTTAATAAGTTGTTCTAAACGGATGATTGAGTTTTCTTTAATTTGGTATGAAAGGAGAATAGTTATGATTTCTGAAAAATTTAAAAAAAACATCCATACTGGATCATCATCTGGGACTAAGTCACCAATCATTAAGGAAAAGAAGTGAACAAATGTCATCATTTCTCGGGCTGTCATTTTTAAGTGAAATTTTTTGATATTATTTAATTTAATAGGAGGGGAGATGTTGCCAATTTCAATACAACCATAATTAAAGTTTTGTTTTCTTAAATTTAAAGTATCTAATGAAAAAATGCATAAACTCTCTGTGTAATATTTAATAATGTGGCAAAGGTTGTAATGACAGATGCCTTCAAAAATATCATGCATCAAATCAACACTAAAATTTGTTGTTGCGTGGAATGAAATTAATTTGTTAAAAACTGGCTCTTTGTAAATACCGGTTAATTTGAAATCATTTGTATTAATATCTTCTGCATAGTTTTCAGAATTACGAAGTAATAAAACATTTTCTTCTGATGCTTTTTGTGTAAAACTTTTATTTTCTTTGCAAAACCTGCAGAAATAATTCGCTGAAAAAGATTTGCTAAATTCTAAAATAGTATTCAAACCTAAGTTGTCGCCAACAAGTAAACCTAATACAAAATGAACTTTTTTTAAACCTTCTTTAGTCAAAATAAGTATGCCATCTACTTCAAGCTTATTTAACTCATTAATTAATGTTTGTAAACATAGGTCATTACCAAATTGTTTCATATCAACTGATTTTAGTAAGGCTGCAATAAATATATTACATAATTTAGATTGGTCACTTAAAGGGAAACTATAATATATAGCACAAATGGAATGGCAAGACGAGTGAGAACTTAATGGGTTATTTACCTCAAAGTCGTCAACATATAAAAAATATGGTATTACAATGTTATTATGATACGGAGCGATTTTATCCTTCCATAAAGCCCCCTGAACAAAATGTGCTAAGACTGTGTCATCTGAGGTGTTCATTAAACGCTCATATTCTGTTAATGTGCTGTGTAAATTATCATTATGCTCAAAATATGATTTAAATTGAAATTGTAGTGGCATTAAAATTCCTTTTGTAATATGTTCACTATAATTGGTTTCACCAAGAGAAGAAACTAAATTTATTTCATTGTTAATAGTAAACTGATTTATATGAGAGTACAGATTATTATTTTTTAACCATTTATCTAAAATATATTCAGAATTGCATAGTTTGAATGGTGTAGAAATTGCTGAAACAATAGTATGAAAAGAAGATAGTAATAATGGGTCTTTAATTGAGTCATTTACAAAATTTTTCAATAAATCGGCTATAGGTTTAAATAAACTTTGAGAAAATTCTTTCTGTATATTGACTACATCTTTTCTCGTGAAGTTAGTATTATTGTGTAATGACATTGTTAAGTTAATACCGGCTTGATATATTAAATTAATAGCATTTTCAATATTAATTTTTGTACTAGGAAAGTCAGTTTCACACTCCAATGTACAATTATCATCTATTTGTACTAGGGCATTCTTGATATTAATTTGATTAGAGATTTGAGATATTACAGTGTTGTTTATTTCTATATGAGATTCATCTATTTCTTTAAGTTTTAATTTTTTAGGAACAGTGTCTTCTAAATTTTCTATGGCATGTTTTCGTGTAAAGTGCTTTTTAAAACTATTTAAATTAGGGAACATTTGAGTACACTGATTTTCAGTACATTCATAGGTACTTGACGGTTTTAATGAATGTAATATTTTGTAATGGACCACCAATGTCGATAATAATGGAAAATCTTCTTTACAAATAAAACAAATCATTTTAAATGATGATAGGTATGCACAAGGGTTAACTTATATTCTAAGTATATTAACTAAATTATAATTAAGTGTTGAAAAATGAATACCTTTGGAAAAATAAAAATATAATCAGTTGATTTTAATTACCTACTTCATTTGTATATTAGTATTAGTATTATGTTTACGTACCTTATAAATATGAAGACAAATCAGTATCACTAGACAACAGTAGACCGATGGTAGCAACTATAGCGATATTGATGACCAATAATAATATATAATGCATAATTAATAAAAGTAACGGTGTCACATCTACCACAGAGTGAACGTGAACTACATTGAAATGTATTGGTGTCGGTTGTGACTAACTGAGACCGCCGCCCGATCATCGAGTTATCAACAATAATTTGTGTAAAAACCCAATGTATCAATATTAGAAAATATATAAATAATTCTATTTTGATTTTTATAGATAATAATTATTTTGTCGATCTATTAATAAATTGATGGAAGTAATTGGTTATAAGTTAAAACAATGTAAAAGTTTATTGTATTAACAGGGAGTTTGTTCAATTATTTTACACAAATACAATAGACTTGGTTAATCAAATTAATCGAGGGTTCATAAAAATAACCAGGACAATTTATTAAAATTATATAATATTAGGAGTTTCCTTATAAAATGGTTTGTTAAAAATTGTATACATAATAACAAATTAAGTTCATTGATGTTGTCATCAATTTAATTAAATGAAACAATCAGTATGTTATAATTAAAATATATTTATATTTTCAACAGAACTTAGTATGTTAATAATTAACTGACCTAATTTATTAATACTACCCAATATATTTCTCTGAGTGTACTTAAAAATTAAAATTGTTTCATGTAAATAATATTGTTTTATTATAATATTGTACTATATTAAATATTAATATTTTGTACCCATAAATCTATAAAATTATACTTTCATATCGCTCAAAAGTTTGAAGTAGTCAATTTATAGTCGATTAATTGATGTAAATGTTTTGAAAGTATAATCCATTAAGTATTAAAATATGTTTTTAAGTATAAAAGTTTTTGGTAGTAAGTTTTATTACTATAAGTTATATTATTCACTATGTTATATAATAGACGAGTGGGTGTAGACGAGTACAAACACAGTGAGGCAATGCAGTGTGTCTGTGTAGGTATGTATAACTGACGGAAATCCGAATAGAGTATTTGTTATATTTAAAAAAATACATTAAATTTGTGACCAAACACGTAGCTTAAATCTTTTGTACATTATTTTAATAATAATAAGCTGGCCGACATGTGTCTACTTCTCCAGTGACATTAAATATTTAAGCATAGTAGAAGAGGATTGTATGTTTTAATCGTTTATGGAGGATTGAATTGAACAGTGAACACTGTTTTTCGAGGCTTATCGTCTGCACGGGGCAGAACGAGTGCCATACCCAAAATTCCGGCCTGAATACTAATGTTATTATAACCCAAACAATTATTCCGGTAAGGCTTTCCGTGTATCCTTTCTGCTCGAACCTATTATTTTACGTGGATGACTTTTTATCTAAGGTCATTTAATTTTCATAGATCCTTTAACGGGATATCGGGCGATTTGCCTTTTAATGAGCGCATCATACTATAAAAAATACTTTACGTCTTCAAAATACATGTACTTGTTGACCTCAATAATAATTATTACCCACGTTGTATTGCCCCTATTGTAAATTGTGATCCTTTAAATTACAATAATTATATTAATCATAATGATCATAATGATTAATTTCAAACTCATATATTATTATATTTGTATTGTTCAACAATCACTATTCCGCTACTAATTAATAACTTAGATTAAATATAAATTCGAAAATATAATTGGTTTTGCCATTTTGTTTGTTCAAAATTCAAATCCAACAGACTAATTATTATAGTTGTATTATAGAAATAATGAATTATACCTATAGTTTATAAATACTTAATACTTTAATAAGTAATAACTATCTAATATCAAATATAAAGATTTTTTTTTATTGTTACAGCATCAATTACTTACATGGTTATTAATATTATTGTAATAAATATCTTTATTTCATACAAATATTAATTTTCTTTACTATTATTAATAATTGTTATTAATAACAATAAATGAATGTGATCTATACGTTATCGATGACGTTTTTATTTATTGTATGAAAGAATAATAGAAATAAATATTAAATTTGGTTTCAAAGTGTGGTGAATGAGTGCCAAATAATTAAAATTACTAAATGTTATTGGTCTCTGTTAATTTTGATTAAATAAGGTTTTATTAAAAAAAAAAATGTATCGACCGATTGTTTATAGTTAATTTGTCAATAATAGAATTATTTGTTGATATCCAACATAATGTATGTCCTTCCTATTGTGTTATTATATATTGCTGTAATTAATTAGGCATTATTTTTTTTAATCCAACAAACTCACACAACAGTTACTAATGTAATCAACAACCTGACAAATATTTAATTTCAATAAATATAGTAAAGGTAAGCGGACTTATATATTAGTACATTATAATATTATCAGAGTAATAGAATTAATTCATCCACACTACTTTTTTAAATATTCAAACATTATTTTAATAAATAAAAAAAAATTATTTTGTTTAAATGTTGTTATACACGTAAGTTATATGAATAAAAATATAATGGTGAACTATGTAGATTTTTTTTTCAATACAATTTTTGGCTAGAACGAACTAACTACAATCAATATAAGTTTACATCATCAAAATAACAGACATTTTTTATTAATATTACTTATTATTATATTGAGATATAAGACATTTTGAGGAAACAAAAGAAAACTCAGGCGTATAAATAAATATGAATAAATGGGAAATACAAAAAAAAATGTTTTTCTGGGGTGGACTAAATATTTTTTTTTTTATAGACATCGATGTTTAAATTTTTTTTGAAGAAGAAGTATCATAAACAGCGTAACAGATAGAAATCAGTAAAACCGTTTCCAATTATTTTTCGCTCTCTGTTACCTCTTAATGTTATTATGACTTGCACATAGCACATCTATTTGAAAATATCATATAACTATTAAGCTCTTAAACATATGACAATTTTTTCTGGTACGGTTCATATGGTATATAATTCGGTATTATTATTATTTTTTTTAATTCATTAATTTGTATTCATAAAAATCAACAATACAATTTAATTTAAAATAAAAATATCTTTCTTTTTTTAGAGGACGCTACACTGACATTTGTTGTCTCCATCTTACAAGTGCGTAACATATCAAAGTTTACGCTCAGCATATTATCACGTTTAAATTAGTTAGTTTAAAAATTAGAGAGAATTTTACTCTTATAAAATTTAAAAGTACGGTTATTATCTATGCATCACATGGGCTTTTTGTTATATTTTATAAAAGCGAGTTATAAGTATTTTAAGATGTATAAACTATTAACTATTTTAAAATACTAATAACTCGCTTTGAAATTAAAATATAAAAATTCTATGAGATGCCCTAGACAATAATCTTACCTTACAATTTTGTATGAGGTCAATTCACTATAATTTTTAAACTAACGGAGCTAAACGTGATCTGCTGAGCTTAAACTTTGCTATGTTATGCACTTGTAAGACGGAGGCTAGGGGCGCCATTTGGGGGGGCAGGGTATATTTTAGCTCCCCTATTTTTTTCTGTGTCTTATTGGCCTGGATTAAAATTTAAAATGCGCCGACGGCCGTCCCGAGCCCAATTTCTCCCACTCTCGCACTCGATCGTGCATGACGGTCGCCGATCAAAACTGTCCATCAAGTACACACCAATTTCAAATAAATTGAACGTAAACACGTATATTATAGTTCACAACGGACTGATGGCATTGCACGCACGTCGCGTACCGGCGGTTGTTGGTGGGGGTATCCATTATAAACAATATCTGTATTTTTTTTTTTTTAAAGTGGCCTGACAAAAAAAAATTGGCCTGCTTAAATTTTGGCACCCCTATTATAAAACTCAAATGGCGCCCCTGACGGGGACAACAAATGTCCATGTAGCGTCCTTTTAATTTATCCAAAAATAATAAATGTTGCTAATAATGGTTTGTAATTGTATATTATATAATGTCGTTTTATCAGGATCTCCATAGACTTAATATTATGTTGTGCCTATAATACTAATGTAACATTATTGTAATAACTATAATAAGTTTTGACTAATTTTAAGCTCACGTCTTTCTTCTATCTTAATTAAAATAATACAATTGTGACTCTCAAATTATAACAACACCTGGTCCGTTTTGTGTGTGTCTACTGTTTAGAAGATTTACACATAAATACACATTGTTTATTCTAATAAATAACAATTACTATAATACTTGTCGTTGAGTGATATTGTCGTAACAATAATATAAATACCTAGTTGCGTCTGCGTAAGAACACAATATGTACGAACATCCAATTTCTAATAAATTATTTCCAGGTTTAATACCTGTAACTTCTTAAGTTATAATTTTCAATCCGCATCTTCAATCAATCGCATTCATAATTTTTGCACCATCAGGTAAAGATAGGTATTTTTCGATTACTATAAAATAATATGATTATGTATAAATGCTGATGGGCCGTACAGAATATAGATAGTAATTTATAATTTGAGAATTTGAAAAATAAACTATTAAACTGACAATTAATAACTATTGATTTTGGTTAAAACTAATTACACAAAGTTAACATAAATGTATGTTCAATGACTCAATGTTTATCACAACAGTGGCATATCTGAAGCTTCAGCTAAGTATTGGTGTATAATAAATACCTACAATTATTTTATTATTTTATTTATTATATATTTTATTCCATCTGTAGAGGGCTCTCCTCCTTCCACTCCACGTATTAATCGACTTTTTGAAATTTTATTTAACAGTAGGTAATATTAATGTTTTATTTTATTTATGCCAATTCGACAATTGTATTATTGATGATCCATACAATTGTAAATACATGTCCCGGGAGAACTCCACCCCTGTCATCTCCTCGAATATAATGTTGCAGCTTGTCAATTGAAATTAGCTAATAATAAGATCAAACCAAATACTTTAGATAAAACCTATATTCGTTAATAACAACATTATGCACCGAAATAATTGTGGTTACGTCACTGAATACCTGCGGTAGTTATTGTTTAATGTATGTATTATTAGTATGCTATTTGTAGTGTAAACATCAAATATTGATCAATATAATAATAATTAACAACTAAATAATGCAGAACAATAGCTATAGTATGTTAGATTCAATCTGATATTTAGAATTATTAACCTACGACTACAAGTAATAGGAAAGAAATAGGTAATAGGTACACAATTTCTGTGAAAATCCATCCACGGAAATTTTACAAACACCATGGTTTAACTCTGTTATGCAAATAAAATTTACCAAATTGCTTTCGAAATCGAAATCAAAATTTATGTTGGCTTACATATTATAATAAATTAAATACCTAAATCTTGTACAGTAAATTATTTTCCAATATTTGTATTATTTATATAATAGCTAATAATATAATTACATTTTTTGAATTGTACATTTGAACATACAGATCTGATAAAAAAATATTAAACACAACATTTTATTTTATTTAAGGCTTTTGCAGTAAAATAGGTGTCTACATAATAATATAAAACCAGGATCGTAGAATGCACTTGTTCTGTACTTGTTTAATAACCTAACTTTATTGGTGACAGCATTTCATAATATATAATATCATTGAAAAATAAAGTTTTCATTTTTAAGCTTTTTTTATTTAATAGTTGATACAGGCACATATAAAATATAACAAACTGTTGTTCTACTGTGATGCATCTCATTGTGCAGTATACGACATACACTCATGCCTATACATTATTACATAAATATTATACTGTATAAAACAAGTAATAACTACAGAAACAATACGTACCTACTATTATTTAAAGACAAAGGCTGTTCAGACTTCTAATAAATATTGGAATTAAAATTGAAATTTATCTTACTACTTAAATAACATATTTTATAAGTATTAATAAATCAAGCACTCTCTTTTCACACAATCTGTACAATGTAGATATTTAGTAAAATAAGAGTACCTATATGAGAATAGAAAAAAAAAATAACAACTTGATAATCATTATGGTGACACATATTAGTGACACCTTGGACATTTAGAACTTGAGTTCTATTAGGTCTAATATAAAATAGTTGTATAACAAAATAAAAACTATAACATAACATTGTCAATTAAACAATAATTATCATAATCATTTATTAAGTAGGTAGGTATCTGAATGGTAGAATGATGTGATACATCACTGTATAAAACATGTTTACATAAAAACATGAAATTTTAATTTTAGATTTAGCTTCATGTTAAAAATGTTTTGTTTTTGTAATAGTGTACTACTTATTTTTAAGAAAACTTCGTTAGGTGATAAACAAAACAAAGCATTTCTGTAATACTTTTATAAATATTGGAAGTGCTACATAGAAAACATTAAGTTTTGAGTTTTTCAATATTTTTATAGACATATTTGTGATATACTGCAAAATAACGAATAATAATAAAGATGAATGTACGTATGTTTAATGTATTTATACTTCTTTGTTTGAATACTAAGTTAATGTAGGCTAAAATACTATGTAGTTATGTGGTAAGCCTTTACCAAATATAAAAAATGATTAAAACGTGGTTTATATAAATATTGATTAGTTTTTAGTTACTCAAGTTCTGTAGACTATCATTTTAGATTTTGAGCGGAGATAGTGTATTTGTTTTATATAATGATTTGTGTTTTTAATTTTTTTAGTGTCTGTAGTAATTTTTTACAGTAGAACAAATTCTTCAACTCAAAGGGCGGTTGCTGGTAGAAAATTGTATCTATTTGATTAGCTCGAAATCATAGGTGAAATTATTTTCACAATCATGAAAAAATTTTAATCTTCTAAATAAATTGGAAACTGTATAAAAATACAGGGAGAAACGGGAATTTTTATACATTTAAGTTAATGATAAAATTGAATTTGCATATTTGTTGCAATTCCAAAATAAATTACAGTATAAAAAACTCGAATTTTTTCATTCAGTTGGCAAAACAAATATAAGCAAATCATGTCAAGATCGACATTTTAAAATATTATTTGAAATGTTTCAATAATAATAACCAAAAAATATATAAGTACAGTCAATTGAATTGAAGAAATGCTAAGCTAAATCTGATGATGGATTTAAATTATGATTCAAAGTATAAGTAAGCATTGTATAGAATCGTCAAAATACCAAACTTACGGAAAAATAATGCAACAGTTACTATAATATTATAGTTCTATGTCTAATAATAATAAAATAACTTTAGTAATATCAATTTTTTGAAATAAATAATAATTTGATGTGTAAAATAATACAGAAAAATTGTTAATAGTAGTTCGGCTGAAACGATTTGTATTTGAATTTTCGTTAGTTGTAATCATAATTCAAATGAAAAATAAATGTATACGTTATACAACGGCTATAATATAGCTAGTAGGTATAAAATCGACTTGAAGAATTAATGCAGCCATTTTAATGAATCATTCCTGTTAGTGTAGATATAATATTATGTTTCCGAAATAGCGTAACATAGGTACACTTACTCGTGTTTAAAACTAATTTATAGACATGCGGCGGCACGGAATAACGTATTTTCCGCTCGAATAAAATTAATAATGAATAAATGTTTGTGATATTCCGTTTCTAGATGCACACATAAAATTTTGAAGCGTGTAAGCATACTTGACATATTCGTGATTTATAAAATACGTCAAGTGTGCAAACTGCAAGTGCCGAATGATGAAGGTTGTAAGGAAATATTTGGGTACTATACGGCGAGTAGTTGTAGGTATATACGACTGAAATATTTAAATATGACTAATCAAGGAATACATATTGATCATTAGGTAATAACGTTTTATTTTTTACGGATTGTAAAATATATATGTGCACAACCGTGTTTAATAAAACACAGGAAAAATTACTAATTTATTTCTAATGCTCTTAACTTTTGACGTGCTATTTTTGATGAAAAGTGTACTTAACATTTATTTATCTATATCGGATAGTTCGGATAACACATTTGATAATAATGTAATAGGGGAACTGAGTGGCCGAGCGGTCTAAGGCGGCGTCGGTTGCGACGCAGCCGGCGCCGGTTCGATTCCTTGGTCAAGGGCGGCATTTTTCTTCGGGCAATTCACGGTGTCCGGAGAACAAGTGCCGCCATCCGGGCATGACAGATACCTACGGGTGGCCATTAAAAAATTCTGCTAAACACAAACACTCACGTGTAAAAACCCACCACTTCAAATCCTACCACCAAAACAATACAACCACTATTAACGGCTAATGGCCATAGATGCCGGGCTAAAGGATTAATAAAAAAAAAAATAATAATTATAATATAATAGGTATACGTCTGCAGTAGTTGACTATTTTTTTATTTTATTTAGATAAGATAAATTAATTTATCTGGACAATGCTTAATGCTGAACTATATAAGTGGGTTGTACTTAACGGTTTTTTACTTGTGAATGGTAGCAAAAACAAATCAATACTATTTTCTACGTTAAATTATACTAAATTTTATAGTATTTTAATAAACAGTAGGCATAATATTTTACACGCACAAAAAGATTAAATAAATATTTACAATATTATTAAAAAACGCAATTCCTTCATTGATTTTACGCCAGACAAAATGGAGAGGCAAAAAACAAATATAGCATATTAAAAACATAACGATAATGCAAAATACAAAAGACACGCAAATGTTTTAGTGGCTTTAAGTGGTAAAGAAGAAACAGCATTTCATATTAACGTGCAAGTACCTAGGCTTAAACTAATTTTCTTTTGTAATATTTTAAATAAAAGAGAACAGATTTAAGTTGTTATAATTAAATTTGTCAAAGACACGTTATATGTTTCCACCCTATTAAATTATTCTATCTATATACTTGCAAAACAGGTAAATGGTGTAAAGTATTTGAAAATAAATAAAAAAATCAATTAAATTAATTCCGTAAAAATGTGTTTGAAAAATCAATATAAAGACCGTTTGAATAAAAACATTTTTATGGTGTATTTTTTTTTTGTGTTAAGTATTTCTTACTAAATACAAAATTGAAATTGATTCATTTTATTTGAAAGATTAATTAATTTAATCAATTAAAGGTTGTAACATGATTTCTGTAAATTGTAAATACTAAATAGTATCATGGAATTCATTTAGTACCTAAGAGCGTAAATTTTTTAATTAGAATCTGAATAACAATACGAACCTGTATATGTACCTATACTATATTGGGTCTATAATTATTTTTTTTTCAACAATTTCATATCTCAAACGTGTTACATATAGCAACTTAATAAACATACAAATTTACCATAAATTTAATATGAATGCATTTCTTGAATTAAAATTATTAAACTTGTTTGAAAATAGTGACATTAGACCATTATGATATTAATTTAATTTATAATAATTATATTTTATAGTAGGTACATAAGTGTTTTTCAATAGATCTGGAGACATTTTAAATTGTAGATGAGTGGTGTGAGGAATGCGTTTTAATTATTTTTACTTATTATTATATAAAATTCGTTTTTTTGCAATAAAATCTTATTTTTTTTATTATATCATGTTATCATTGCTATGTTATTAACGACATTCTTAAAATGTTTATCAATATTTGAATTAAATTTTTTTTTCACTAGATTTTCAATTACTGTTAATAAACAACTGAGTCGTGCAATTAATATAACAACCAATTTAATATCACTCCACGATGCCCAATCCACTTGCACCGATAATGTGATAACTAATAAGTAATAACTAAATGACCAATTTGTTGTATTTATATAATATAGGTAATATTCATTGTCCAGCTGTCATTAATTATCAATGTTTTTAATACCTATAGCTGTCACTATTAATAGTGGAATGACGCAATTTTTTTAAAAAATGCATTGCTTATAGTACTTTTTATCGGTTAGTAAAAAATAAAATATTGCTAACAAATATCAATACATTGTTGATGTTATAATAGCTATTGAATATGACCTGTACTATGCAAATTTTTGTTAATCCCAATGAATCTATAATGCGCTTCTTGTTGTTTCCGTCTTAAAACGTACGACATAGAAAAATTTCGTTCGCTATAGTTACAATGCTGTTCTGTTAGTTTTGATATTACATTGAATTGACATACTATCAAACTTTTAGGTAAGAACACTATTTGACGTGCTTAAACGTCAGTGATTTTTCCGATATTTTCATTTTCAAACAAGATATAATAGTAAGTGAAATATCACAAATTAAAAATAGCTCTTATCTCGTTCGAAAATTATTATATCGAATAAAAGCCGACACTTAAGCACAGATAAAGTTCTTACCAAAAATATTTGATATTAGGTCAATACACTTTACAGTCTAATATCAAAACCAACAGAATTGTAACTATAATTTACTGAACGAAAATTGTACATGTTGTACGTGTGTAAGACGGAGACAACAAATGCACGGGTAGCGTTCACTTAATGCTAATGTGCATAATATGATACAATTACTTTTCGGAAACGTCTACGCGTACCTTATATAGGTATATGTACTTGGGAAGTCTTGAGTCATTTGTTTTTATAAGAAGGTATAGGTAAAGGTACTACATGTTACATTATAGATTATAGTGGAGGACAATATTTCAATGTGTGATTCATATTTTGTCAGTAATTTGTAGTTTCTCACAACGGAAGCCCAATTGATTATTAAACAACGAATACACCTACTACTGCGTGATCTTTAAAAAAGCAAAATTTTATCGTATTTTTAAAATATTTGATATTACTTTAATTTAGCGTCGTCTTTACTTGCATCTCCGGATACACGTGCTCTGTATTTTTATACAATATTTAGTGAAGTAATATCTTATACTGAATAGGTTCAACAAAAGTTAAAAAAAAAAAAAAAAAAAAACACAGATAACGTAAAAAAAAACATTCATAATTTTAATTTATTGTTCAATTTTTAAAGTATTCATATCAGGTACTTTTATCATATTGTAGTCATACTACCAAGCTTACTTAATAAATATAATATAGATATACATTTTTTTTTATTCGTTACGAATGAAAAGAGTATTGAATTATTAATTTCAGAATATGCGTAAATAAATTATAGTTAATAATGTATTCTATACTTGTGGACTTGTGGTGTAACGGACTATTGGTTTTATAAAAACATATTTTTCATACTTATGTGGGCTAATTATAAATGGTAGCCGATGAATAAGCGATTTTGTGCATTATTTCTGCAAAAACGATATATTGTGTTTGAAAAACATTTGGGATTTTCCTACAATTTAAGACGCTAACTTAAAAATATTAATACCTACACCTAAATTATACAGTTTTTCGTATAAATATAAAATGTGAACGTACGTATTTTTAGTTAAGGGTCCCGGTGCCAGTTTTTCAAATTTTCTACAATACTATAAAATTTGAAAATTAAATTTTTATTTTATAGTTGCCACCTCAGTTATAACACTTTTACACTAATCTACTACCCGATACCTATTTAGGGGGGGAGGGGTTGATAGGGTGTATTATATCGAAAAAAATTACTACGAGAATAATTCTCAATAGCTTTGTAGAATTGTCGGATTTTGATGACTATTTTTTTATCTGAAAGAAGAAAAATTCCTACAGCCCGCATCGATCTCTGATTTTGTATTTATAATTATTGAAATAATATAAAATGCTTTTTATCTTGTATTTTTTTAGACATATTATAAAGTTTGAGAATAAAATATTGAAAAATAGAGATCAATGCGGGCAGTAGAATATTTCCCTATAGCAATAAAAATTTTTTTTTGAAATTTGGTTGATTTTACAAGGCGGTATCATTATTCCCACAGAGTGTATTTTTGAGGACAAAATGACATCGGCCACCGGGCGCCTTAACAGTTTTAAATTGTATATCAATATTGACATGTTTACTTGAACCTTTTGATGGAATATGTCTTGATGTACCTAACGACTAACGTCACACAATCTATTATCGTCCTTTATTATATTCATAGGTTATTAAGAGGACGCTACACAGATATTTGTTGTCTCCGTCTTACATGTGAGTAACATAGCAAATTTACGCTCAGCGAATCACGTTTAGCTTCGTTAGTTCAAAAATTTTAATGGATCGACCTATTATGAAACTTGATGGTAAGAACATTATCTAATTTATTTATCTATTTATGGGGTTTTTACGATAATTTAGTAAGTTATGGGCATTTTTAATTTACGCTATATTATATTTGCATAACTTGCTCGAAAAACTAACTATTGTAAATTCCCGCACATATAAAGCATATATGTGATACATAATATGTGCTAATCAAGTTTCATAATGCTCTCTGCTACTCTAATTTTTAAACTAACGGAGGTAAACGTGATCTGCTGAGCGTAAATTTGCTTATAACATTGGTTATAAATACTTATATCAATGCTTATACTTAATCCATGTTGTAATCTATAGAATCATTCAGCTTTCATCCATTCGGTATTACAAATAGTGATTGGTGTAACCTACAATCAATATAGTACACAGTGTATTCGTCTGAAATTCAATTTTAAAAATATAATTGAATATAATTTGTGTATAAAGTTAAAACCGCCAATGCCAATGGTGGTTTTCCGGTTCATGCGTAATATTATACAGCTAGTAGGATAGTTTTAATTGGTTTTCAATTAAATATAAGAATTTGATAAAAGTAGAACCCGTTATACGCATTACGCACCATGCATCTTGATAGAAACTTCCATATTTCATGCACAGTTTAATATCAGGATAAGTTGAAAAGTTTGCACGCCAAATATTATGATTACGAGAAAACAATGTGCTGCCGGAAAAGTTAAGGCAGATAAAAACAAATAAAAAACTGTTCATTAATATTTTTGCGCAGGTATATTCATTTCGTGTAAGCTGTACGACGTACTAAATCAAACTCGTGTACCAAAAATAAAAAATATACATACATATATATAATATCATATAAACTATAAACATATACAATTTTCATAATATTTCGTTTCAATAAATATTTCTGTACAATTTATTGGTATCGATAACGTTACGTACGTGACTAGTTCTCGAGTTTTGTTACAAACGTTCTGCGATGTTTATTGTGATTACAATATAAGCTCGACCGCATAACCTTGCAGCCAATACTGATTATAGCAATCCGACTTCGCGTAATGTACTAATGTATCGTTTGGCGACAGTTAGCTCAATTCCGCATCGGCTGAAATGCGTTCTAATATGGTTCGTTTTGAGGTAAACCCCCGGACGGGATTTCGTTAAACACAAAGATTTAATCCTTTTCTCTTTTTAACTAAACCGAGTCCGACCTCGAAGAATTCGTTTTAGTTCGAAGGCGAATCTTAGCGTCCATTAAGCTCACGTACCGACTCGGAGAGATATTGTGATAAGTGTCACGGAGGACATTTTCGAATGTTCGGCGATTAAAATAAATCCTTATTCGACGTGACGTCCAAAAGCTATTCACGTTGGCCGATTATTGGAGTGTGCCCTCGAGCGTCAGAAATCCCGCGTGGCCGTTTACCATTCGGCTGCCGTTCGATTCGATTTTCGTCGATATACTTTTTTTGTCATCAGTTTTGACTTTCCGCGGAATATACCATCATATTATCGCGTACAAATACGCGCTAGCATAAATACGTGAGCACCTTACCTACATCTTGTTAACGGGCGCGACCGAGTCGCGACGGCCGTGCGTTGTTTTTCTTCGGGATTAAGTTGAAAAATTGTGCCAAAAATACAAGTTTTTCTTTTCCATACCGACGTCAGCGAATACCGCCCGGCTCGCTGCACCCTTTACAATCCACGGCAATATAATAACTCAGTCGGCAGCAATCGAGAATCTGGATCTTGGCCCAGATCCCAACAAACCCTAGCTATAGTGCATTGTATTATTACCTTCCTCGTGGGTCTCTTTCAAACTGAATTTGCGTGACATTTATTCCGTGGAGACTGTACATGACTTTGGCCACCACACAAGTGTATAGAATTGGAGTCTGAGGTGCGTCGAACGGAATCCGTGCAACTATTGTCTTTGTTGTTCCGTCTCTAAAAATATTATAATTCATAGTTTTCGGGCCGTAAGTCGCCGCCGTTAAAACAACATAGCAATATTATGTTGGAAATGACCTGCAGCAGCAGGCTGCTGTAAATTCCGAATAACATTTACCGTAAAGCAAATAATAATATGTACTTTACCGTTGTCACCATATGCCACTGTGGACATTTTGACGGTATTTTCCCCATAACATTTATCATTAAATGCATGGCCTATATTCAAAAACATACATTTATTTTCTGAAAGTAAATTAGGGTTTATTTCATCCACTTTTCGTCCATAAAGAGAGCTACAATGTAGTTTTCTTAATTGAAAATTTATAAATTATAATTATGTAGTCTAGTCTAAATAATTACACTAAGTACTATTGGTCAAGTTCAACCGAGAAAGCTGCAGGTATTGCTAACTTGTCACTACTTGTTCGTAAGTTTAATTAATTTAAATTCGTTGAGAAAAAAAACGAAATTCCATCGGGATAAATCTCATTAAATGTGATATAATAGTTCGATATTGTGATGATTTTGATTTATGATGGAACCGTAAATTAAATCATGGGCAATATATATATTTTTTCAAGTATAACAAAAATAACAGGAAATCATGATAAATAGAATATAAAGGAGTGACTTTAGTTTTGTATACAATTATTCACTTTTATGTTGATATTTCAGATACATGCTAAAAAATAAATTCTTTCAACTAACTTCTTTCTACTGTATTCATAACTTTAATGGCATAAAATGAAATAAAATTGCTTTTGCTTTTTTATATCATAAACTGACGTGAAAACACAGGAACATAATATTATCTTTAAAATGTTATATTTAAACGTCTTAGACATATTTATGGAATTTTAATTTTTCTTAATAAGTTGTAAACATTTCCTACATATATTCCCATAAATATCTTAACTGCATTCCCTTACAAGTTGCATTTATACTACAAAAAGGACATATAAATATTTAATACAAACCGTGTTTATATCACAAATATTTGTTTTTAAATTGGGGAAGTCTTTCATAATATTCATAAATAATTAGACACTAGATATCTGTCTAGTATACCTATAGGTATAGGATTGTGGGTGTATACAATTTATTATATGACATCAATAATTTAAAGATATTTACTTTTAGCCATTAGGTATGATTTGGTGAATTCACATTGGGTATTTAATTGTTCCAAGTCTGTTTATATTATTATTATTTTTTTTTTAATTATTACAAAAAAAGCTGATAAGTGGATGTTGCTCTGCCGTACAGTAGGCTCAAGTAGGTTGCTATAATGGATGGTATTAAATTTGAATTTAATTATATAGGTACTATCATTGTATATGAAAAGCGATTCTGAGCGGAGATTAATAATATCGTAACCAGTAAGTCAAAGAATATAAAAAAATTACAAAAAAAATAACTAAAATCGTTATTATTGGTTATTTAATATGTAATTTCGTCCGAAATTGAATTTAAAATAACTATAAAAAAAAACTGTGTTTATATATTTTTTAGATTATTTGGTTACTGAATTAACTACTCACGAGCGAACTATTTTTACATTTTAAATCCTTAGCTATAAAAGTTGAACATTTTTTACATTTTTAACAAC
Source organism: Metopolophium dirhodum (assembly GCF_019925205.1). Taxonomy (NCBI): domain Eukaryota; kingdom Metazoa; phylum Arthropoda; class Insecta; order Hemiptera; family Aphididae; genus Metopolophium; species Metopolophium dirhodum. The sequence goes on along the minus strand of NC_083563.1, from coordinate 35,183,733 downwards.
AAAATAGTTTGTACATTTTCAATTTGATAAACCATGTCAAAATTTCAATTTTAAAAGCTTATAAAATAATCTTGCCTACGTATGTATTTTAAATATTTTTAAGCTGATATTATAACAATATACGAGAAGTCTTGTATACAATTTTCAAACATTTTGACCCAGCAAATACAATTTTATTGACATTTATTGAAAGAAAAACTAAGACAATTGAAAATATCCGTAAATAATTTGAAACGAGTCAAAATATTTTGAAAATTTTATCAAGTATAGAAAATTATAAAATAAACATATGGTGTAAATTTCAAGTATCATTAATATTATAAAAATACAACAAATTAAGAAATCACTAAATGAGAAATCGAGTGAGTATCCAATATTATAAAAATTTGAACTTCAAAGTTCATCAAACAATTTAACAATTCGCTCATAACAATTTAATTTGTCTTTCCGGTAGACATTTTTTTTTTTTGATAAAGGTAGACAAACTTACGAGGAATCTTGAATTATATTTTTTATAAATTTTATGAACATTTTTTTATGAATTTCTAACTCAAAATAATTTGCACATTTTCGTGATTTTTGTCAAAATTTGAACTTTAAATATTTATGCAAGAATAGTGGCTATGTTTTTTTAATATTTTGTAATTGCCATTGTAACAATATATTAGGAGCCTTGTATTACATTTTCAAGCTCTTTGACCCAACGATAAAATTGTATTTACATATTCTATAGAAAAAAAAAACACAGTTCAAAAACTAATCAAAATTTTTCGATAATTTGTTTTAGAGAAATACTAAAAATTTTGAAACCTCCCCAATGCACCAAATAGATTTACTATCCCATCAAACATGATACTGAAGTTGAAAATCAAAGCATTATTTCGACTACTTGTCGTGTAAACGGACACAAAAAAAAATGTATAAGAATATTAATAAAACACACATTATTGTAAAATACATTCATAAATCCGCTCAGAATCTAAGAACAATATACACATAATGTTAAAATACTTTCGAATTTTCGAATTTTAAGCTCGTAGCTCTATAAAAATTTTTTTGAAAGAGAAAATTTATACTATTTCAGGTATCAACATGCAAGGTCAACATTTTCTTTTAAAAAAAATATTTAAATACTTTGAATAATTTTTATAACAAACGTAAGAATATTATAATTCATAAGTGTTTTCTCTCCGATGAGATATTCAGTGTTTAAGACTTTAATTGCACGAGAAAAGGAAAGGGGAAAATTCAATTTAATTAAAAACGAACGTTGGAGTAATGCCAAAATAGTTTGCTAATCGACAAGGCGTTTCTTGTTTGCATAATGTTTGTCTTATTTGTAGACATTTCAAATCGCCTGATAAATAATACCTATTTATTATAAATTTAAATCATCTTAAAGTTTCAACTAATTTTTACATAGATTATACTATTATATTATTATTTATTTAAGGTTATACCTAATTTGTAGTATGCATATTGCATATGGAAAAATATTTTAGCCTATAAATAAATAAACGAAAATCGATGAATAATTCTTAGTTACGAAATATATTAAATGTCTTGCACATAACTTTTAAATGTGCGGAAGATTTAATTAAAAAACTAAAAAAAACCTTAATCATTACAATGAAGTTTATTACAAAATGTATCATTTAAGTTATATATACATAAATAATAACACAATAATACATTATATAATATATATATATATATATAAGTGAGCATTTTAGGCACTGAGTGAGTTTTTTACAGTGATAATACAATTTTTTTGGAACATAAGTGATTATAAATCTAAAAAATTACAACCCATATTTGTACATTACAGATAGTGAGTACTTTTCTTACTAATTGAATAAACATTTTTTTTTTATACTGGATTTACCAGATTTTTTTTAAAGAAAAATCTCAGTTTTTTTTAGTAAACCAATATCTGCCTATATCTGTTTAATAATATTATTTGAATGCGATCAGACCATATTACATTTTGAATAATAAATAATAATATTCCAAACTTTTCTTAGGCATGATAGAAAGAAAAAAAGAAAAGAAAAAAATCTTAATTTCTATTGTCAGGTGGCACTGCTGGAAGCCTTCCTACTATACAATTAATGTTATTTTATGTCACCACACTTACTTATTATACCTTGTCGTATAGATTGGAATTTATTTCTGTACAATTTTTTATTTGAGTTTTGAACATTCCTTATTAGATTAAATTGTTATCATCGAAATAAGCGTAATCGTAGATTAATAACTTTTCGGCTGATATCCTATTGAAATAACTAATGTCTTTTTGTTTTATTCCAATACGGCATTACCAACAGTATTGATTACAATATACAACAGTTGTAGGAAAAACAACTCAAACTACGATAAAAAACGCGATAGCGTACCTAATAGCTTTCTATAGTTAAAAAAAATAATTTTCATCAACGGAATAGGAACATGTTAAAATATTCAGATCCCTATATGCCCGAAGATATTCACTAGAACATTTAATGTGATTGTTGCGACTAACGTCCAAGTACTGGAAACGTTATAAATGTTATAATTATACGAAAATCACTGTCGAAATACATTGCTTTGTATCATTGTTTTTACATTCATAAAAGTAATACAACACTGATTAACTGATTATTGCCCTAAGTGAGCAAATGCGTTATGCCAGTCGAGTGCCCATAACCATCAGTCATTGTAGCTTGTTTGTTATTCTCATTTCAGTTTCATATTTTTCCAACTAAACATATTTTTCTAACTTTTCGTCTTTGCAGTTTTAAGCTAGTTTTTTCATAAAACTTTAAACTAATATAAAATATACACTTAGGATATCTTAGTTTATATTGCATTTTGATTTACGTTTATTTATAAATGTATGATGATTATATTGTTTAATATTTCATGTATTAGATTTATTTTATTGTCACATTTGTTTCTAAATTTAAACATTTTAAACTTTTAAGGTATTAAAAATAAATAGGATTATTCAAAAAACTAATGAAGTAATCCAAACATAATTGGTTATATAATTATATTAAAAGAATGTTTAAACTGAATCGTAACTAAATTACAAATAATGAACAGCTTAAATCGTCAACCAAATTAAATTACATACGCGTGAAAAGCTAGATTAGTAATTGATCCCACAAAGATTTGCAATTTCAAAAAATAAATATAAAGACGACTTGTAGAAAAAATTTATTTTGAATTAGATATAATAATCTGTTGTATTTACTGCAGTATTATAGTTTGTATAAGTTATTTAAGTCTTGTAGCAACAAAAGAAAATGTCTACAAAAGGCGTCGAAACATTTACAATTATGATTATGACAACACTTTGCAATAACCTCTATATTTACCGGAATTATTCGATTCCAAAAACAATGAAATAAAATTTAACATTTTTATTGCACCCGTTACACAAAGACTGGGACATAATACTGTAGCAATTGTTACAACCCTTTATGAAATGATTCAAAGGTCTATCCCTTCGTAATGGTGTTGTTTATTGGACTTATCGTTCATCTAAAGATCTTGTAGCCAGTGGCGCTAGTGATAAGGCATGGTTGATTTAGCGTTTTGGTCCTTTTTCCTCTGCACTCACTTCCTTTAGTTTTTCTGAAAAAGGGGTTGGTTCGAAATAAACAAAGTTCGAGTAGAGGGTAAAATACCAAGTTGTATTATATAATATGTATATTATATACATACATATAGAATGCGAGTGAGCGAGAGAGAGAGAAAGAGAATGACGCTCGCCGTATCCGCACTTTGGCAAGTTTTGTTTGCCGTGGACGACGGAATGAACTGGGTTTTTGTTTAAGGACCGAAATTCGATTATTGATAGGAAGTTGAATTGAAAACGGCGTCTGACATTCAGCAGTGGTTTCAAATAGAAAATGGCAACTCCGTGTGTGTGTGTGTGTGTGTGTGTGTGCGTGTGTATTCATATAATTACGAGTGTATAACGTTGCTGTTATTGTTTAATGCGTTCTTGAACCGGTGTTAAGGACATACGACGGTATTATGAAGGTATGAAAATTAGATGAAAGAAAAAAAGCACCACTTTTTTTTATAGAAAAAACTGAACCTACGTGTCTAGTTGTTATACTACCACCACAGGACCACACATAGGTTAAAAGAGTCACATGTGCTATTATGCTTTTTTTTTTTTACTAAGGTCGCAGTACACTAGTTCACATTCAAAACATTATTATCCTTTCATAGCCGCTCGAGAGTTGAGTGTTTGTTTGGCAAACGCTTCAAGTGGAAAATATATTATGAATGTCTGTATTACATATTTTTTTTTTTAAGTGTTTATTTCCATTGTGTCCGTACTATTTTATTTTATTAACGTGATTGTTAGTATTATTATTATTGTAATACATAAGTGAACACGTAAGGGTATATATGTCTGATAGTACCTGAGTTATAATTTTAATTATTTTCTCTTCATGTGTTAATTAAATAACAAAAATAGAATTCGTTTGGTTCAGAAGTACACTCACCTCTCATTGTGTAGTTAAGATATAATTGTGTATTCCTTTGAAACATAACGTAATATGAAAATCTAAATAAATATGAGTTATATAAGTTTAGCATATTTAAATTAATTAAGTACATTATTTTCGTGAAGCTTATACTTTTACTACAGTACAAGGAAGACATTATATCGTATATTAATAGTTTGATTTTAAGAAAATTAATAGTTACTATAGAGTAATATATTATTATAACATATTTGTAAAGTATGTTATATCGTACAGATCACATTTAAAATAAATACGTAGAATAAGGAACACCGTACTCAGCTATTGCAGCTAGACATTACACCTATATGTTCTTCAGACAATTTTTCTCGTTCTTCACAATTTATTCGTTTTATATTTTATCAGAATTATATTAATGCGATATGTCAAATGTCATGTCTTGTGGTTGCAGACATATTGAGTGCGTTCTGTACATACTGAATTTCCGTATAAATGTATAAATTAAATTGTATGTGCTTATAGTCCAATAACGTATCAAACATTTTGCCTCTGAAAAATAATACAAATGAAATAGCAAGAATAATTGAGTTTTCCATTGCAGCTGAGTTATGTAATTTGTCTCGTTTATTCCAGATCAGCGTACATGTTAGGTAGGTATACTAAAAGTTTTTATTTTTATTATTTTATTAATTCTTAGCAATACGGTCGTATTACTTTTTCTATTCTCGAAAGAATCAAGTCACCTATGAAATTGCATTAATGGATCCGTTCCCTTACGTCGATCGAGTACCTACTAGTGCTAGTCATCTTGAAAAACGGTTAACTATGATAAATGAGAACGAGAATAATATTTTTATACCATATATATTTTCCTGTCCTTTGGATGGCTGATAACAAACCAAACACATAAAAGGGGTCTATTTTCCTTCATATTGCGCATGAAAAATTGATGATCTATGTGTGCGTTAGCGCACGTAAAAGAAAAGCCGATCGGTGACCAAAGTCACTGGGTCATTTTTTTCCGGCTTTCCTTGCAAGACACCAGCCAATATGTCAAAAATGCTTTCCAAACACTTAAGCTTGTCACGATAAAAGTCATATTTATATGTAGTACAATAGTTTTCGTGTAATTTGTATGTACCTATATATTTCAATTTATCGATACGGGACAACAGTGAGAAATGTATTTTTTATATTTAATTTGATAGTTTGTGTTCATTTACATTTACATTTAATGGAACAGCCAGGATAAGATGAGTATGGATCTTCGTATAGAATGCTAGATTATAATATATGATTTATATAATATATTGTTGAGATGTATGCCGTTTTATTTTCGTTCTATTAATAAATGCAGCCAAACGTCATGGTTATTGTTAATTAGGTGAGACATTCAGTTTTGAGCTGTTCTAGTCTTGTATAATATAACCTTTCTTTATCAATTTCGGATGTCATCTTAGATTATACTAGTTTGCTATCGCGTGTATGCTTAGTCGACAGATGTCAACGGAAATTACAGAATACATTGGGGCTTATAATACGACACATACATAGAAACTGAGTATCACGTGAATTATTTGGTTAATAATTTTGTTTGGATAAATTATATTAAATATTATAACAATTATAAATATAAAATAGTTTTCATTTTTTTTTTTTTTTTTTTTAGTTTTGGGAGTTATTTTAATGTCAACTTATCTTTATGTTGTTTCTTATATTATTAACATTCATTGATTTAAATTTTAAATACCTAAAAAAACATTTTCAATATTTGTTTTACCATAAATATTCACTAACATTACAACTTTATAGTTTTTAATTGAAATAAAATATAATCAACAAAATATGTTTCTTTTACATTTTTTCTACATTATAATGCTATACTTATAGATTCAAAAAGTCTTTAAATAGGTAGTTATATAGTTTTAATATATTTCTTAAGGTTTCAATTAAATAGTTTTAAAATAATGTATTTTATGTTATATGAAACGTAATATTTTAAAATTGAGTCGCTAAATTGTTTTTTGTTTTTTAAATAAATATCAGTTTAGAAAAAAAATGTAATTAATTCATCTAGAAAATACTGACTAACAAAATTGGCTTTAATATTAATTATGTAATTAAATTCAAAGTAGGTCCAAATCTTATACTTTAAACTTTTGAGAAATCCGGAGAATGTTCTCCAAATAATTATAGGTATATTGGTAATTATTATTATTTTTTTTTCAAAACTGTTCATTATTTAAGTTAAATATAAAATTAATTATTGAAAGGTAATCTGTTGGTAGTCTTATCAGATTATATGAACAAGATGTTTTAATCAGTTGATATTCTTTTCTTCCAAGTCAAATTTCATATTTATCATTAATTTTATAAAATGTATACTTAATATAGAAAACTATTTACAGCTTGTCATTGGCTACTGTGATATTTAATATACATTTTTATTAACTCTATTTTTTTTTGTATTAAAAATAAAAAATAAATTCATATTGAACAAAATTACTTAAATTATACGTATAATCTGTATAAACTATCGAATTGCCTAATTGCCTTACTGCTGGCGATTTTGGTTTGTAGTGATTTTCAAATACTCATTTTATGATTTTTAATTTTATCTTTAAATTTAGAAATCAATATTGGATTAAAGTCAAAATAATGAAAACCGAAATAACCTTTTTGCGTTACGCAGTATAAATTTCTAATCCTGAATTCTGGTCGAGTCGGCCGGAATTGATTATAACTTAGGACACATCTTTCATTCCTTATAGGTAGTTTCAATAAGTAAATTCCATTGGGTGCAATCAGAAATTCAGCTTCATTCATCAAATATTCTGCGCGAATTTTTGAAGTTTTCACGTGACATTGTGTTAATGTTATTTGTCTCGTACTTGGAACAGTTCTGATGATTTTCCTGTGTCGTCGTCCGGGGATAGTATATTTTACGAGAGAATGGTCTCTTTACTCTTACTACAAATTCTACTCTATTTTGTAGTAAAAAAACACGTCATTTATAATCATATAATATGGAATCTGATGTTTTATTGATGAAAACCATAATTTAAAATGACAAATAATGTCCTGGTCTAAAATGTCAGTAAAAATGTAATATTAGTATATAATTAGATTTAGTTAAATCCATCAAACAAACATAAGTTTCATATCAACTTCAAAAATGAATATAAATATTTTTAATTAATTATTATGTAATTTTAAATTTTTGTATATAAGACGTGAATAACAGAAGTATAAAATACGTATTATATGATGATTTTAGATAATATTGAAGGTAATTTGTTTAATCTGAACCGTCAATATTGTATAATTAATGTTTAAACAATGAATATTATAACAACAATTTGTTTATCTTTTAATAATTTAGGTATGTATCAAACTTATATTTTTCATATATTCATAATTTTTTACTGTACTTTAAAGACATACATTTGTATGGATGTTCAATGTGTCACACTTTTTATTTCATTTTGCGATAATACGCATATAAGGAAATATTGATAAGATTCATATTTTTAAGTTCTTATTTAATTTGGAATAAGAGGGGTAGGTAATTGAAATATATTTCAGCAGTTTAAGAATAAAATAATAACCATACAATGAACAGTAGATAGGTCGTGGGTATACGATAAATCTACTAAAAATATAATTTTATATTTAACACAATGGTTAAGGTGAACTTTAATCTAATAAAAACTACGTGTGTTCATATTTAAAATATTTATAAAATTACTATAAATTATATGCGATTCCCGACGAACACGTAGCATGCAAATAGTTGAGTGAGTTGTTTAATTTCAAAGTGAAAAAACGAATAATTATTAATAAACTTCCCAATCAGTGATAATAATATACTATTATAATTAAAAAGGTCTTATATTAATACCATTAACTATTTCGTTTTTAAAACAATTTTATAATGTTTAATGTTCGTGACGCGTAAACTTTCCAGTCGCAAGGGAGAAGATATTACATTTTGGTGTTTTTTTCTGTACAGTCACTGCGAAGGACATTACGTTCATTAATTATAATATAGTTCAAACGTAAAGTATAGTTTTAATTAATTTGTATAAAATGTTGTGTTATATTATAGACATGCATGTATTTTTATAATTTATATTCAAATATAATAACTATTTATAATATTATAATATTATTTTAGATACAGATTGTTAATTGTATTAATTTTGTAGGTTTTTTTTTATTTGTGGACAGTTAGGCTGATCCACCATTTTTGGCTCCGTATTACGAATATATTCACGAAAACCTTTTTTTTAGTTTGACAAATAATGTAATGTATTTTAACGGGTGCTAAATTTATATTTTCAATTGAATTAAATCAATTCGAAAACTTTCTATTATAAAATATGAGGGTTAAAAATGAATGCAAATTATATTCAAATTGATTAATAATCAATTTCGTTCTCGTGATTATATATTTTAATGAAAATATCAGGTAAAAAAAGTCTATGATAAATTCCACCCAAATACATTTAGAAGTAAAATATATTTCACCAGTGTTAAAAATTTAAGAAATTATTGCACTAAACACTAACGTTTATCGATAATTACGTGGTTACCTATAGTTTATCATGAATATCAAGGAGTTCAAAGTTCGATTAAAGATATATTTAGATATAGGTACAAATTATACTTACATTATATTTTATCTTGTCGATATTTTATAAAAATCTTCGATCCAACTATAAACGAGCTACTACGACAACTGATTTAAATAGAACAACTAGGCGCCTAGGTAGAATGCATGATATTATTACGTATAATTTCATTCGCATTTCAACAGAAGTTTTAAATTTACTTGTCCCCATATTTTTACGATCATAGTCAAACTTGAACAAATTCAAATATAAAATCATATACAAATCAATTATATTTCAATGAAACGTACAAATTTACAGTCTATACACCAACAAAAAAAATTAACTATTGCGAAAAATGCAATTGACGACTATGTTAAAATGTATAACGGTATAATCAAAATACTTAATTAGTACAGTGAAACGTCCCCTAACGGACACTTCCCAATAGCGGACGCGCGGTTTCTTGGTAAACGACTCTATACAAACTTTCTACAATCTGAACCCTTTGAATAGCGGACAAAACGTCAGTTCTCACTTCTCGGTTACTGATAGTAAATACTCGTGTTCGGTAATTAGAAGTTTGGCTGTAATACTTTTTTTCTAATATACTTCTACGTTACTACTACCGTCATTAATACCATTATGATACGCATATATTATACACCGAATAATTTGTATATTTCATTTATTATCTTATTGATTTTAATACGAAAATGTGTTAGCTGATTAGTTATCACGCAGCTTATAATTATTACCTGCTCATTTCGGTGGAATATACGTGTACCCGAAATGTACGAAAATACAGACACTTTTAATACACAATATACATAGTTGTACCCGTTAAGTTTTTGTTATACGGTTTAATAATAGTTGTGGATAATACACGCTTGTTTCAACAATATATATTTTTTTTTTTTTACAATGATGTGCGTATTTTAGATTCTGAGCGGTGCAGAGATGGATGTATTGATTTTACAATGATGTGTGTTTTATTTTAATTTTTTGTGTCTGTGTACACAATAAGTAGTCGATATAATGCTTCGATTTTCAACTTCAGTACCCATCTTGTTCGATGGGAAAGAGAATCTAGTTGGTGCATTTGGGAGGTTTTAAACGTTTAAAATTCCCAGTAATTTTCAAAAACGCTGAAAGAGACAAACAAAAAAATTAAGAAAAAACATGAATTCTTACGAAAAGTCGATTTCCAACAAAATCGATTTTGTTTTTTGGTGTAACTCTTAAGAAATATAGTGTAGATACATGCCATTTTTACTGAATGTTTATATTAATAATGTCTATGCATCATACAGTTTTCGAATTGCGACTATTTATGGCATAAGAAAAATTCCAGTTTTATTAGACTTTTAAATTATTGTTGACAAAATATTTAATGTTTAGTCCAAAACTTAAAAATGTAATACAACGTTCCTCGTAAGTTGTCGTTAGTGGAAATTAAAAAAAAAGTTAAAGTTAAGATTTGCATATTATTTTGTAGGTAGTAGAAAATATATAAATTGTATAGCTGGCATTAAAATTGAATACAATGTTCCTCATAAGTAATTCATACTGGAATATAAAAATCCGAAGTTCAAAGCTCCATGATTAATAACAATAATAAACACTTTTTAATATTATATACTATTATAATATATTATGTAATTAAGTATTAGTGATATAATAAATTAATTATTTTTAGGAAAAATTAATTCAACTTACCGTATTATGTCTCAATTGCAAAATAAATTACTATAGCAGCAATATCAATACATTAAAAATACTTAGTAATATAATATTAGGCTGACCGACCGTCTTTGCTCTGAGCCAACCTGAATCTCGTTTTTCATATTGATAATAATTTAATATAAACTAAAAATATACATTCAGTAACTTACTCACTGACCATATATACTTAACCCCAAAACATATTCTACAGCAAAGAGGTTACCTACTTGTCACATTTTTATTATTAAAATTAAATAATTTATTACAATTTATACATCATAATGAGTGCAATTAGCAATTTTGATTGCATTTTTATAGTGACGATAATAATTGAATTGGGAGGATGGCACTTAGATGTGCCACTAATAGACAATAGTTATACTATTTTTTTTATCCCGGTAATCCGATGACAGTAACTATTTTTCTCAGAACTAAATTCTTGTGCGCTTTTTTTAAGTGAATTAGTAATTTGCTTGGTAGATGTGCCACATCTGGATATCTGGAGTATTTCAAACGGTGAGACATTTTTAACGATTTCGGCTCAATACATTTTTCCTACCTTTATAAACGTGTGCCAATATATTCCACGACCTTTAAAATGTGTCTATACAAACAATATGGTATTATATTACGTGTATTTTGTCGAATATCTTAAAAATAGAAATACATAGTTATAAATACTATAATAAACTTATTTTTATCATAATTGTAAACTTGACGATTTCATATATTTAAGATTTTAAAATTATAAAATTGTAGTATCCTATGTAAACTTATCCATAATTTAGAATATGCTGTATATTATCGAACTTGATGTTTTAGTTTCCTACAATGGTTATTTTATTGAAGTAATTAATGTAAAACTAAAGCAAAATAGAAACAAGACATTTAGAAACTGTGAACTTTTTAGTTTACAATATCATAAAGTTATTAAATATATTATATTTTGTTCTAATTAAGAAATGCTCTTTAATTTGTAAAAAATCGTCAATAAATCTTGAGTTAAATTACCTATCTCTTTCATTCTACTCTAAATATTCCCGCAGGAGTAAGTAAAAAGCTTTTATACTTTAAGTTCATATAGATATATATAAATCTAAATGAGATTGTCACTCTTCTACCAGCCTCAATGCAATATTTTTTTGAACTTTCTAATGTCCGCCCACTCTAATAAAATATAACACGTTATTTTAAATAAGCAATATTGATGTGGGATTGGTGAGTTTAACACTTGAAGTTTACGACGAAAACATAAGACATACGGATTTATGTTTGTTTATATTTATCTAATCAAATTTCTGTTTATTTCCATGAACTCGTTTTATTCACTGTACGCAGTTTATTCGGGCGAAATAGTAATAATATGGCCGTTGGTCCGTAATATTATGATCGTCGTCTACATAGCATATCAAACGATTTATTCAATTAAAAAAATCATACCATTCGGATATCTGGATTCTATGTCGCTGATGTGTAGGAGGTAGACGTTTGTCGACACGTTAAAAAAAAAAAAACTCACTCTGCTAACGGACGTTCACGAGCAAACTGTCTTCGCCCAACCGTATCGGCGTCATCACAGTAATGATCGTCGTGACGTCATGGATATGATGTCTGGCCCGTATAATAATAATACAGTGTGTGTGTGTATTTTTTTTTTTTGGATTTCAATTTTTTTTTCCGACATTCCACGCACGTCTCCTCAACAAGTCAGTTCGTCGTGACCACCACCGCCGCCACCACCATATACACGTTGTTTGTACGCAGAGGTAATATTACATTATATCCGTCTTGGCCGAAGAGTTTTCGGTGTAAGGCGGTGCGCGATCGGGGGTTGCTGACTTGTCGGCGTGGCAGCGTTTGAGTAGGGATGGGGGGGGGGGGGGTCAGGGCGCGAGTTGGAAGAGTGTGACAAATGGCCGAGTGGGGGTCAGAGGGGGCGCGGAGCGATTGTTCTTTTGACGCCTCTAATGGACGTAATTTTTTCGTATAACCCGGCTCTCACCCCCTAGAGATGAGCCATCTCCCTCCAACCCACCCCCCTCCCACGTCTTCTCGTCAGCCAGCGAGATGCAAGTCGCCGCGAGTCGACCGTGTTCAACCAGCCTGCCACCGCCGCCTCCGCCGCCACCTCTCGAAGGGACTCGGCTGCGGTAGCGGCGGCGGTGGCGGTGGCGTTGAACGTTTTGCGCACGGCAGTCGGACGACAATGTTTCGCCCCGTCGGTAGTGTCCTCCCGTCGATCGAGACCGAAGAGAATACGATTTCGACTGCGACTACGGTGGTGGCGCAGCGGTTGCAGTCGATGTCAAGCGGTGTTGTTCGCGTCGTGTCGGCCGATACGGTTTTCGCGTAGTGCCACAGAGAGCCGCCGTGCGTGGGCTCCCTCGCCCGTATCCGCGCGAAAACAATTTGAAAATATAAAAACCGTTATTCTTGTGTTGTTGTTGTTATTATTATTATTATCGTCTTCGTTTTTTTGTTTTTTTTTTGTTGCTCACCGCACGTTACGGTTATAACAATATTGTAATTATTGTAAACACAACTGCCGCGCGTCTGCACACAACGAATTTCGTCCGCGTGTCCGATGGCGGCCTTGTTCCGGTCATCGTCTTCGCCTTACGCAATATTTGTTTACCTGTTACTCATCCGTAAGTGGTTGCATACTTATACTAAAAAAAAAAAAAAATTGCAAAGATTCCCCCCCCGATGTGCAATTTCAAACGGTGTTATTATTTCGAATATACCAAATTTATTATGCGCGTTCGTCAACATCCCGGCAAATACCTATGAATGTAATATCATGCATGTTATAATATAACCTGCAGTGTAGAACCTAGAGGTGGCTCCATTTCGCCTTCTAGACCCGTTTTTAGAACGTATTATTATCACATGACAAACAGTATTTATTCAGCATTGTAACAATATTGTTCCAGTACCACCTGCCTACAAAACAAAAATATTTATTTGGAACATTTTGAAATTTCTGGTTGCGTTACTGCGCCCGTGACTTACTTGGACACGATGCGCTATCCGAAATTTTACCCGTATGTGTGATCAATATGAATAAATTGAATATTAAAACACCGGTGCACAATTCCCATGTATTATAGTTGTAGAACGTGTAATAACATAAATATTGTTTTATAACAGTCAACACTAATAAACGCATCGCGAATAAAATGTATGTTTAATATTATAGAGACATTAGACGAGCTGACGAAATATTATTACTATGCCCAATACATTGTCGTCATAATATGATAGGTATGACTGTATGGGTATTATATTTCTTTGCCATGCATAATTGTAGTCATATATTATAGAAATGTAATGTTTTTATAAATTATTTTAAATTTATATATTTATATTTTTTTTTATTTTACTTTGGAGGGCTGAGTCCCCTCGGCCGTTACCTTTAATATATATGGCTCTAAAAATTGTGAAGACTACAGAGTAAGAGAAACAAGTGCATATCATGCTTTAGACTGCATACATTCAATCATGACTGCTGTTTTCTCATTTTCGCAGTTAGGCAACGTAATTTAACGTATACAATATACCCTATGTCACTATATAAACCGAGAATCATAGATCCACCCAAATGCCATCACTGTAGGTACCACTTGTGCCGCAATCCGATTGTACGTCGAATAGTATGCTAAATTATACATTTCTTTACAAATTTCGTAAATTAATGCATATTAGAAATACTTCGTCAATATGGATTGTGCACTGAACAGAAATATGATAGCTAACGCGTACTCGATATGTGTGTATTGGGCATTTATGGACAGCTGAACCATAGAATATGTACTTAATTATATATAATATATTATTATAGAAGGTGAATAAAATGTCCCTCGAACAGCCCAAACTGTACCTACTATTATTTTCCATTAAAAATATTATCAATATTCTTTATGAAAAATAAAAATTAACGTATGCATATTTAATACCTATAAAAATATAGGAACGAACGAAATTTAAGAAAAACATTAATGAATGAACGCGCGTTAACTTATTTAAGCTCACGCTAAGATTCCTAGATCAAAAATACCAAAAAATTAAATCTACAATATTTTAATATGATATTGGTTTGTTAAATATTAATAACTTACGTCACTTCAACACAATTAACTATCGTATTGGATGATGTGGTTTAATTATTTAAATTTTACCTCGCAGCGTAAATAAAAATGTAAAGAGTGTAATGAAAATAATAAATATACCAAATTAACTTACTAAGTTCTATGAATATTCAATTATTGTTACGAATTATTATTGTTTCATTATAATTCATAATAATATTATAATATACGATTCATATACAATTGTACACTTTATACTTTAAATAATAATTAAATTAAATCAAGATAATTTGAATAATATTATAGAGTGTACTGGGTATTAGTGTACAATAGTGTACTTAAATAATTTTTCATTTATTTATTTATACGAGTTTCTAACTTTCGACTGTATTTTAAGGTAAATTCTTGAGAACTTCAGTCCTTCAATCAAAACAGATTTAATTGAATTAATAATACATTTCATAAAGCCATAATTGTTTAATAAAATTAAACGTTTTCAAAACGGATAAGAACTTGATAAATTTGAATAAATTAAAGATATAAGTACCTACCAAAAGGAATCAATCACAATCAATTTCAATAGTTTGATATTAAAGTTTTGAATACAATTTATTAAATTAGCTAACTATCATAAAATGCATAAATACATTTGTATACAAATATTGTAATCTTTAAATTGATAAATCATTAAATTGGTATAGGTACTCGTTACTCCTATAATGTTTATTTTTATTTTTTTTTTATTGAAAAAATTGATACTTTAACCCTCTGTGAGAATGCTTATATGAAAATATAGCCAATATAAATCCAAATCAATTTAAACCGCATATAGAATGTAATACAATTATCAAATTGAACAAACACACAGCAAAATATAATAATGGTTTTATTTGAAAGTTTGTTTACACCTGAAAGCACAGGAATATTATATTATGTTAAGTCTTATGTTGGTTAGATTTCCCCAATTGTGTGATGTAATATTTTAATCGATTGTATTTTGCTACAAAGCAAAGCTGGGACTTAATTCAATTCAATTTATGAGTAACCACTGTAACATACAACAAACAATACTGTAACATTAATTTTATTATGGCTGGAAGAAAGGTTTTTTTTCTGAAAAAGTAATTTGTTATTATTTTAAATAATACAAATTCATACTTGTTTTCGAGATTATTACATTTTTGATCCGGTTCATCAGGTGGAATAATGATTTTTATTAATATCTGTATAGCCTGAACTCACGAATAATATTAATTTCATATTATCTTGGTAAATACATACACAACGTTTAATTAATTAATAAACCGTTTAGTTATCCATTAAAAACAAACACATAAAAACGGCAGCGAGTGTGGGTATGATTACATACAGTATAAAAATTTGTTTTAAAAAAAAATTATCGTAGAAATAAATCGCAGCTGAGTTATTGCAAAACACAACAATAATATAATGAATACGGTACGCTGATATCATATCGTTGTGTACACTTATATTATACGCGTGTGTTGTATATTATATAGCGTAAAATGATCAATCAAAGTTGATCTAAAAACGAATTAATGTTTTGAACACTTTGAACATATCTATTATAAATGATAATTGACACACCCAATTTGTAACAATGGATATTAAATATACATTTTGAATTTTGATCATTTTATTATTTTCATATCATGTCATTTCAAAGATTAAATGAATTTAAACGTGTAGATATATATGCTGTAGTCGTGCCATTCAAAATGATTATAATCCAACCGTGTTTAATTGAGTGATTTATGTGTGAATAGATTAAAGAAAAATATAATATGTAAGGCTTGACAACTCAGAAGTTATATACGTTCTTAAATACAATATTTTTATTTTGAACAATATATTAAAAAAAAATGAAATTTTTGATAGTTGTATAAAACATATTCTGACGTATTGTGGCGCTTATCATGTACCATTGCGTTGACATTTTACTAACGACATGTATTCATAATATATATTATATAAGAGACAAGCTCATATAATAAATCTGTCACAGTCATCCAAAGATTTTCTACTATTTAATAATATTAACATTGAGCATGGTAGAGAGTTAAAAATTATACATTTTCGTCATTTTAAACTTGAATAAATTATCATTTGATATGAAGATACGTTTACAAGTTTAATACACGAAAAATGTCAACAGCACAGTAGGTACCTATATGAAGGTTCTGAGATTATATTTAAACAAACTTTAATTTATGTCAAAAATATATATAAACACAACCTAAACGTGTCCTAAAATATGTTTTATTTAAATATTTTAGACAGACCTTTTCACATATCTAATCCAATTTTTAATGTTTTTTTTCATCCTATTAGGTCCCGAGTAACCAAGGTATACATTTTATTAGTTTAACAACATTGTAATTTTTTTTATGTTAATGGAGTATGGAGTTATAATTGTGAGTTGTGAGTTTGTGACTATAAGATAACTAAAAAATAGTTTTCCAAAATATTATTATAATGTAAATTATTTTAAATCGAACACAATTAATATTTTAGTAAGGTAAAATTTGGGATTTTTCAAAAACCTTATACAATTCTAAAAGTAGGAGTTAAAGAAATGAGAAATAGAAAAAAAGTAAATACAAATTTCAAAAATATCAGTTTAGTAGTTTTAGCAATTTAGAAAATATTATTTTTAGAGATTCGGAACTATAACTGATAATAAAGTTTTAGTATATGAAGTATGAAAGATTTTATACAGTATAAGCATAGTATACGCAAAATATTCTATTAATGATTTCTCAAAATCTAACTAAGTATAAAATGTATATATTTTTTTTATAAATTAATACCTACAAAAATTACATTTTGTAAATTGATAATTGAACACAGGCTATATTATATTTTATTATACTAGTCATTTTGAAAATTAGTAGGTAGAATCCTACTTTTAAGAAACTTTCAATATCTTGTTTGAAACCAGATAATAAAGTTTTAGTATATGAAGTATGAAAGATTTTATACAGTTTAAGCATAGTATACGCAAAATATTCTATTAATGATTTCTCAAAATCTAACTAAGTATAAAATTTATATATTTTTTTTATAAATTAATACCTACAATAATTACATTTTGTAAATTGATAATTGAACACAGGCTATATTATATTTTATTATACTAGTCATTTTGAAAATCAGTAGGTAGGATCCTACTTTTAAGAAACTTTCAATATCTTGTTTGAAACCAGTTTTGGGAGGATCATGATGCTCGTATGATCTATGATCTGAATTTTTATAGTAAATATTTTATTTATTGTTTATTAATTTAAGTTTAAGGCTATTATTAGTAAAACTGCTTGTTTATAAAAAACTTTAAATAAATACTTATATGACTTAAAAAACAACTTGAGAAAATCTTGTTTGTTTTTTTTTTTATATTATTCAGAGTATATAAACGTGTGGATTTCGTTATAGTTTCCATTTATGTCGTAATAATATATAAAAACTTTTTTTAAAGAACTATAAATAATTTGTAAACACTTCCTGACTGTACCCTTATTAATTCATCACATAGTCTCAAATACCACTTTAACTGAAAAGTTGAAAAAACCGACAAACTTTCAATAAAGAACTTGATAACTTAATAACAATAATTTATTAACCAAAATATACTAACTTGATTTATTTTATCTAATTACTACCCACTACCTTGTAAATTATAATTAAGTAAACTTATTGAGTCTAAAATATTGTAGAATCATTGATGTATAAGAATAATTTTGCAAATAGCTATACATAATTATTATTACTCAAAAAACTTACAGTAAACGATTATTAACAGAACACGTAATAAACCATTCAATAATTCGTTCAAAACTAATATACAATAAATAAAAAAAAATTGTAGTTTACTCTAAAAAAATGTGTAGTCTCTACTTCTACGATTTTTTTGTAACGCTTACAAACCAAAAATATAATTACCAAATGTGAATATACAATGTTAAAAATTAATATTATAATGTGAAATATTATGTATGATTATCTGAATAATAAATGTAAGTGTTTAACTAACGTCAAAAATTTTGATGGATGTTTCTAAGAGCTCTGGTGGACCAAAATTCAAGCGTGAACGCATTTTCTTGGATTATTATCCACGACAACAGTTTTTATGAAATAAGAGTTTTTTGCTTTGTGCCAAGTTCTAAAGTATTCAACTCTTATCTTCTTTAACCAATTCTTTCTCTATTGTGAACTCAATATATTTTAAGATGACATAAAATTTAATATTTCATCCAGTCCATTAACAAAATGATTTTTAATTAAGATTATTTTTTTTTTTAAATCTTTAAAATGTTTATAAGTGAACAAAATAAAAAGCTATTGAATACTTTATATTATCTAATACTTGCATTATGAATTAAATACCATAAGATGATTCATTCAATGATCCATGGTGTTAAAATACAACATTGCCAATAAAATATTACAAATTAAAAAAGGTGAGCAAGTGGATGTCGCTCTGCTGTACAGTAGATTACAAGTGGGTCACTGTAATGGATGGTGTTAAATTTGAACTCAATAATATAATATCATTATATAAGAAAAACGATTCTGCGCGATAATGGTCAGTCAGCCTATGATATTACTAAGTATATTTGATGATATTATTGTGAATAAAGTAATTTATATATTTACCTATTTACGTGGTCCCTTGTTTTGAATTTTCAATCCTTAGCTACAAAAGTTGAACATTTCATAAATTTTTAACTACAAAATAATTATTAAATTTTAAATTTGATAAATTTTGTCAAAATTCAAACTTTAAATGCTTATAAAAAAAAAATTGGGCCTATGTATTTTTAATATTTTTCAACTGCTATTGTAACAATATATCAGAAGCCTTGCATTAAATTTTCACTCTTTTTACTCAACAAATAAAATTTTATTGATATTTATAGAAAATAAAACTAAGAAAATTGAAAACTGACAATGTCTGTTAACAGCTTAAAAAGAGTCAAATTATTTTCAAAATTGTATGGTGTATAGAAAATGACAATATAAACATTCAGTGAAATTTTCAAGTATCTACAATTATTCGTTTTTTAATTACAATAAAATAATTAAATTGTTACATGAGAAATCGAGTGAATATCAAATGTTGTAAAAATATGAATTTCAAGTGCTCATAAAAATTTAATTTGATTTGCTTGTAGATATTTTTTTTTGATGAAGGTAGACAAACTTATGAGGAATCTTGTATTACATTTTCAAATCTTAGATTTAAAAAGAAAACATTTTATGAATTCTTAAATCAAAATAATTTGCTAATTTTCATGATTTTCCCGTATTTTGACAAGATTTGAACTTTAATTAATGCTTATAAATAAAAACTGTGACTGAGGATTTTGAATATTTTTCAAATGTCATTGTAACAATATAGTAGGAGACTTGTATTAAATTTGCAAGCTTCTTTACCCAACAAATAAAGTTTTATTGACATTCATTGAAAAAAGACTTATCAAATTGGAAACAGACAATATTTCTAAACAGTTCAAAACAAATCAAAATATTTTGAAAATTTAATCGTGTATTGAAAATGCAAATATAAACGACCATTGAAAATTTCATGTATTTACGATCATTTGTTTTAGAGTAACACCAAAAACCAATATTGATTTTATGGAAAACCGATTTTTCGTAAAAATTCTCGTTTTTCCTTAATTATTATGTTGTTTTTCCCGGTGCTTTTGAAAATTATTGGAAATTTTTAAAATTTGACCTTCCGAATGCACCAACTACATTCATTTTCCCATCGAACAAGATACTGTTGAAGAAAATCGAAGCAGTTTTACTGCTCCCAACTGTGTGACGGACACAAAAAAAAAAATTAAAAAATAAAAATATATAAAAAAAAACACACATTATTGTAAAATCAATACATTTATCATTCCATATAGAATCTAAAAATTGTTAAATGTAATAAATCCATTTGTTTATTTATAATTTTAATGTGATAATTTTTTCTGATTGCTTATAAATATAGAAAATATGAACTTTTATTAATTATACATATTTAAATACTTAATTACGATTATCTACATTATCCACGATAACATTATTTTAGTCAAATTTAAAAATATTTTATTACTACAATAATTTTTATAGCTACAATATTTACTGATTTGTTGATTAATAAAATAAAAATTATTAATGTTCATACAACGCCTTAGGTACTTACCTATGCATTAAAATTTTTAATTCATTTTCAATTTGTTATATATAATTCTAATTAATTCGTATATTTATCATTTATCAATATCATGAATATACCATTAAGTTTTAGTTTAGTTGATTTATTAGACACAAATTGGGTTTCTGTTTTAATTAAGATATTGATTCGTATTCATTAAATAGCAAAAAGTTTAGTAAATTGTATACCTACATCTAATATGAAATGCATTATCTTAGTTATATAAGAAACGACTATAATATTATTGTTACATAATGAATAACAATTGAGAACCATGTAGTTACCTATATTAATAGTTAATATCTTAGACTATTGTGCCATTTATAATAATATTAGGTAATATTTCAACTAATTAATCATAAATACAAATATCTAAAAAATTGCAAATATTTAACCAATACTAAAATATGTGTTCATAACTTGTCTTGAAATACCACCTACCCTTCGTTCACACCAAAAATATTGTGTTTTTTTGAAATTTAAATTGAGTAAGTCTATTAGTTATATAAAGAATTGTTGATGGCTTCTGCTCAAGTCTGCGTAATCAAATTAAACTTAATTAATTATGCGATTAATTTTGTCAAGAGAAGCTTTTCAAGTGATTAAGATGACGCAGCACGTATTCTCATTGGTACACGGTAATTAACATTCAAGTATATTGTGTTGTGTGTATAAATTAGTTGTGATATTAATTATTGTTAGTAGAAACTCAAGTGAGTGATCTGTAAGGTGTATTTGTTGTATATTATATTATATTTAAATAATACACATAATAATATATATTATATATAGATAGTGTCTAAATCTCGAATTTTCTATATATATTTCGAAGTGGTGGGTGTAATGTAAACACTATCATTGCCCCAATACTGTAAAATACTACCTTAGGTACTAGTATATTATTCTCATGGACCCTCGGTGTACCACGGAGAAGAGTAAATGAAAATTCTACTAAAGTTTATTACAAGTTAAGTTATTCATTGAACTACGGTGTTATACTAAATACCAGTTTGGACATACCGATGTTATTGATATATAATTGTTTTGAAATACTTAAAAAAGAACATATAGAATTTAATATTAATGGGTCGGTCGTGTTTTAAGGAAATTAATGTAGACAATTTAACGCGATGACATTAAAATGACTTGTAAGTTGTGTGCAAAATAAACGCACATAATATCAATATTGTGTGTGAGTCTTACCTGTAATCGTTTTTTTTTTTTTTTTAATTTTTTTTATTTATATTTATATAGCTTCTAGTACACAATTATTATAGCTCAACAATTCTGTAGTATGTGGATATATAATATATGCGGACAATATTACGAGATAATTAATCTGTAATCGTTATTAGTCAATATTTCCTAGAAAATATATCCTGAAATCTGAATTATAACAGTAAGGCTCACATAATATACCGCCCGATAGGTTATATTTACCGTCAATTAACTTATATACTCGCAGACACTGACATTTGTATTAAATTAGATAAACTTTTTTCTACTTAAAAAGTGGTTGTTTGACCAAAGAACTAGAAAAAAACTGAAGGAAGTTGGTTTGATGGATTTAAATTTTTAAAACTGATTTAAATTGAATATCTATTTTTTCAGCTGTAATATATATGAATAAAAATATGATATTTTTTATTATATTTTTAATCATGACACTAGTAATATTCGGAATATTAAGGCTTTATTAAGACCTTCAAACCTAGTAAACGTATTAATCAACCATTATCCGTTTTCAAAATTAAAATCCATCAAACCAAATTCCTTCAGTTTTGTCTGACTTCATGGTCCAAAAGTCATTTTTTCTTACATCAACTGCAGCTACTTTAACATTTATAATCAATGGTACCTATTGCAAATAACAATAATGCACAATGTTCAAAATATTTTATCACGTAAATAATTCTCATACAACTAGTACACATGTGCGTAGTGCTTCGGTGCTTCTTGAGACACTACCTGTCGTGGAAGGTGTGAACTACACAATGTTCCGTCTCCAAGTATAAGGTCTATGTTGTCAATGTAAATAACTGAGTAAATCCTTAAATTGCTAAAAATATACAAAAATAGTCACGTTTTAGCTAATAAATACATGCAAATATGTTTTTTCTATGGTAATATCGATGACAGTTAAATATTTATGAATGGAGGTAGCCCCATTTATGTAAATTCGATTTGAAATATTTTTAAATTAATAGATCTGTATCGAAAGGATAAAAAATTTGACTTTTTTTTTCAAAAATAAATTTTTCCACTCTTTTGGTCTTACTTTATCGTACCAAATTTTATTTCATTGTTAAAGTCTTAATTTTAATGCGTATCAAATAATTATAATATTATTTATAGTTAAAAAATTGAAAACGAAGTTTTAATAGCCATGTATTAAAACCTAAACTAAATTTGTAATATTAAAAAAACTTACAAACCACAGGTAATAAGGAATTGGTTTTAACAGCAAATTTTAATATTGTATTAGCTCCGTTTTCGCAAAATTCAAATATTGGCTAAATTCCGTCCATAAATGTAATAAAAAATATAATATGAATGATATCAAACAAAAATATAAAATATTATACGCGCTTGTGAATCTCTGTGTGCATCTATAACTATCTAAGTGTTGTATGATAATTATTATCAATACATTTATGTAAGTTACATTATTTGTGTGTATTTTACCAGTGAATTTATAATCGTTTGATATTGAAATAGGTCATTTACGGTTAAAAACATAAATCTTTAGATAATTTAAAATAAAGTACAGATATATTATATTACTAAAAAAATATAGGTATTCAATAATCTTTCATATACCACATATATACCACTTACATAATAATTAAATATAATTAATACACACTTTACTGTTGTCGAGAATAATATTGTTCCTTATTGACAGCGCTCCAAAAACCTTACTAAAAAATGTGAGTGAATTATGAAAACAATTCAATTTGAAAAAAAAAAAAACGTAACATAATGAAATGGATTTTATGTGCTCACATTTATTTTTGCGTATAATTTAATATAGATATTTTATGATTTCACGGTATATGTTCTCAAAAGTTGCGTAGGTATTATTAATTATTCATTTTCAGGGTTGCGCATCTAAACAATATAAAACCACAAGACACAAATACTTGATACGATAATATTATGTTCGATGTTACTGGCAACCATAACTATAAACATACCTACCAGTTAATAACAAATACATAATATTGGTTATCTAAATGTAGGTCGTAATGTTAAGATTGTTGAGTATTTAAATTGCGGATATTATACACTCTTCACTCAGAATCTAAAATAATAATTCATGTTATTACGTCGCCGTCAAGAGCTTTGTTTATAATAGGTACAATATATTCTCAGGTTTCATATGTAGGAACTATACGTACGTAATCCATAACTTTGGTTGGGTAGTTCATCAGTTTATTCAACAGAATGAATGTACAATACGAATCAATAGAATACGTTTTGAATCTGATATGCATGATAATATTTAACACCTAGAAAAATCAGCTATTTCACTTCAAATCGTTAAATTATTAATATTGTACGTATAGAGAACTCGTTTTAAAATTGTATTTGTGTGTACTTACTGTGTAAGTTATCATTACTATTATTCAATATTTTTGGAATTTCAAATTTTTTCAACCACTAAAAATATAGTAGGTACTTACTAATATTTAGTCGATTTAATTTTCTTTATTAAAAACACAATTGACTGTATCTATTTTCCGTTTATCATTGCACAGGAATCTAAGTGAATAACTTAATTAAAATATTAATTCATAGATGTCTGTTTTGGTGAGTAAACAAATACTCAACTAAGCCCCTAAGTTTAAATAAAATTTTTAATAAAAAAACGTATGAATCAACGAAACTAGGACATTATGGTATTAGATCAGTTACGTTTTTCGAGTATATACACCAAGCTGGTATACTATACATAATATACACAGATATTTAATATAAATAACATTATTCAATAATATATATATTATCCCTAAACTAGTCTTGAAGTTTTGTAGGAGTTTTAATAGGGATTTATTTGAATATACTTTAGGCTACTGGTCAAACTTTCAGCTACTAAGGATGACTAGTAGAATCCGGCTGTTAATAATAATTCCAATGGGTTGTGTCCAAATAATTAGGACATAGGCTGTCAAGATACGATTAAACCATATTTTTCAAATAAATATTATTTCAAGCCTCAAAAAGTATATTTACCTATCTATGAAATTTAAATGTATTCTGTGTATGTTTTTGGTATAAAAATCAAACATAATATACGTTTTATATTATTACTATTAACCCCTTAATTGTATAAACATTAAATAACTATGTTTTTTTATTGTTAAAATCGTTACTGAAATATTGGCTAGAAAAAATAAACAACGTGTATTTAAGCTCTAAAATCTACGAAAAAAAATGTTCCAGTAAAAGAAAAAAAAATATGAAAGGTCGAGAGCCAACACATGAAAAAGATTATGAGTAAATGATTAAAAAAAGAGAACCACAATTAGATTAAATGATCCCATGGAAGATTATTCTTCAGATCTTTGTTATAGATTACCTAAACCGGGTGATACCTATACAAATGTTCTAAACAATAATTAAAAAACGTATAAAAAACCAAAATATGTGATATCTCTAAAGCATATAGTGAGCGTAGTAATAATGTATTTATTCAATAGATAAATTGCAAAATATGTTAAGCAAAACTTCAATAAAAACAAACAAGAATCATAAAATACATTTTGCCTTAAGTGTAAGCCGTAAAAAATTATGTATCTTCTAATTTATTATTAGTGTGATCGATATTTTTTTTTATAGTCAAGTGGGTGTTACTTAAAAAGAAAATAAACTACCCACACACTCCGCTCAACTACCCCTACATAATTTATTGGAATTGTTGAAAAAAAATTTTATGCTGTATGGATAATTTAATAATAACTAAATATAAGTACTTTGTGGAATTCTGTGTACGGAATCTAGTCCAATGGTAAACAATAATTATAATAATATAAAAATGTTTCTTGAATCAAAACCAAGAAATAATACGTGAAAAAAAAACAAAACTTAAAAACTATTAAGTAAGAACAATATTATAAAAAGATAGCAGAAATGTGGTACTACATTGGCAATCGTCCTTACTAGGGGCTGATTAATGTTGTATACGGATAGGTACCAAGAAAGGATACGTCTTGTGTGAAGAAAAAGGAGATTAAAATTAATATGTTAAGGAGAGATGAAATATATATTTTAGCTGATGGTAGTATGTAACTTGATTAGAAAATCAAGAGGTTATTGTATTTAAAAAATATTTTATAATTTCCAGTGTAATTCACTAAGAGTTTATAATTCTTAAGTAGTTAATGCAGTTATGCAATATTATAATATATTGTAAAAGTAATTAAAAGCTAGTCGATTTGGTTTTGTTACCATGGTAACCATCCACCTGTAACCTATATCAAAATACATTTATACACACGATTTAGTTTTAATATTTATTATACTCAGGGTTCCTTAATAATAACGGGATCGACTCTTATTTTATAGTTTGGCAACACGAATATTATGCTAAGCAAACTGCATAGGTATACCTGCTGTAATAAGAGTATAAGGAATTTATAAGATTTCCAATAATTATATTCATGATTTTACAAATAATTATTTAGGAACATATTTATTTATTTAACGACGTTCGGCTTAAGATTCGTCAGCTTGTTTATTGATATAAACAATGTATTATGTAAATTTTGAATATCGTAATTAAGTATTTGTAGTACATGGTGAACACCATGCAATTAGTTTTTTGAGTGATTAGGTATAAACATTTGTGTTCTTTTTAACATTTTCACACCAAAATAACATGTTATTGTAGGGCGATTTCTGGAGACGTGTAACATGGTAGAAATTCGTGATAATGTTCGGGAACGGCTGTGGAATCGAAACATTCGCGAGAATCATTTAATTTTTACTACCTGGTCAATTATAGCGTATTTTAATAAATTAGATACTCATATTTTTTGATAAGAATCAATACATTTATCTAGTAAATTATAATTGAATAAAACATTTAAAGCAATTTTTTTAAAATCGATCAAAAAATAATGTTACAGCTTACAAAATAATACAAACCTAAATAAAAAAATATGTAAGTGTTATTATGCGTTTGTGCAAAGATAATTTTCCTGGAATTTTATAATGTACAATTATATTATGTATGATAAAATGACTAAAAATATTAAATTTTAATAAGCAAACTATGATATACTGGATGTGAAAATGTACACCCAGAACTTCTACTTAAATTTATTTTGTAGATAAAACCAAGGTCCTCGTTGACGTTGGTATTTTAAGAGCTCTTAATTTTATCGAAATATGTCGCAGCTATTTTATTAAACACCTTTACAGAAGAATGGAATGTATGTATGCATGTATGTACAATGTACATATGTATGTAATCCATATGACCATATGTATGTATGTATGTATATAACTTTTAGGTGTGAAAAAAATATTGGGTTAAGACATGACAACAATTTGAAGTCAATCAGCAACTGCAGGTCAAACAAGTGAACATCCACGTGGCGCTTGCCACTTACCACAGTGGCTATACCTCATAATAATAATTATTCAGTGGTTACACCCTGACTCAGTGTTGTGGCAACAACATATTAAAAATTAAATACATTAAACCCATGACCCAATACATATTACATGCATTTTACAGAATTTTGTAACTATAAACTTATCAGTTTGAACATTTGGCTGAAGATTAATAATATCGAAACGATTTATATTTACTTAATTTACATACTAATATTATATATTTCGGTATGGATATTGTTACCTTAATAATAAAATATTATTTTTCTAATATGGATACCAGGACATACCAACATGCAAGGCAACGAAACAGCAGACAAAGCATCGAAGCAAATAGCACAAATGAATCAGATAGAAATAGAAATACAAACATACAACAACATTAATAAATAAATAAAAAATATATGTACGAGAGAATGGAACAAAATATGGATAAAACAAAACCAAAAACTCAGCGAAATTAAAAGATCAATTTTCAAATGGCCTTCAAACAATCAAAACCGGAAAAATGAAACAGTCTTAGACAGACTAAGAATAGGACACACAAAATTCACCCACGGGTTCTATAGAGAGGATTCCTATAACTAGTTGAGGTGGACCTAAAGTTGGATTTCCACAACAAAAATAGCACACATTCATAGACTAGGAGCAATAGGAATAATTATAGGTATAATATCTCATGTTTTTCTCAAGCAAAGAGGGGAAGTAGATAAACACTCTGGTGTACAGTAGGTGTCGAGTGTACCGACCTTGTAAAAAAAAGGAATATAACTCAAATATAAATAGTATACTTATGGTTAATACTATTTATATTTGAGTTAGATTCCTTTTTTTAGAAGACAATATGACTTTGGAAAAAAAAAAAAATGAATTATTTAAATAATTATAACTCATAGAGCTTACATGAAAAACTCTTCGCTAATAATTTATATTATCCTCTACAAATTCAATAATTAACGCATTTGCATTTATAATAACTATAAATAAACTGTAGTAAGAATCATGATATTTCCTTAGAAAAATATACCATACAAATAATAATTAAAATTAAATAATTTAAGCAACGCAATGCAAATTCAATCATTCAGAAAGGAATAACTTAACACGTCAATATATCGTTGCAGTTGAATTGAATGACATTCAATTGCATACGAAAAATAATTCTAAACGATTCTGGGCATCAGCCTAATAGTATTACTAAGTATATTTTATGATATATTTTTATTTATAATATTGTAGGTAGTAATTTATTTTACTATTGTCAATACGGTAAAGTGAATTGATTTTTGCAAAAAACATTGACTTATATAAAATCTTGAATTTAATTTTCAAACCTCTGCTACCTATGAATATTAAAATTGTATGAATTCTTAATTATAAAATTAATTGCATATTTTCTTGATATTGATGATTTTTGTAAAAATTCTAAGTTTAAACGTTTATAAATTTGCGTGGTGTATACGTGCATTGTTATGGAGATTACGTCAATATTGGTTTTTTTACTGTACTTATACATAGAGATTTAAGAAGACCAACGCATTTTTTTATCGATATATTGTTGCATTTAAAACTTGATGTGAATGCATTCCACGAATTATATTAGAATTAGAAGGAGTAAGAAGTTTAGCCACCATAAAAAGGCCCAAGGATCTGTGACGAACAAACTTTTGCGCGTTTAATCTCTGATGCACAATTATAACTGTAAATACATATAAGCATATTAACTAATTTAACTAATGGAATTGTGATAAAACTAAATAATTGTATAATACCTTTAATGACATTAGATTTTTATCGAATATCTGTAAATGTGTAAGATGAAAACTACTGTCTTTTGACTTTTACTTAAAATAAATAATCAATTTTATATGATATATTAGTAGTCGGATAAATTGAAAATGTATGTGTTTTTATTAATCTAAAAGGTTATGTTATTTAAGTCATAATAACGTTCAACTTCTTTATATGCATGTTGCAGGAAATATATATTTTATTTTATCAAATTTAATCTTAAGTCGTATTTTATGTTCAACAACTAAATTAAATTGCATAGTATTTAATGAAACAATTTCAACGAATACCTCTTGATTAAAACATATCACATTTATCTATCTACAATGTTGCATAATACAGAATAATAACACAATATCGTGTGTACCTACATATGTACGACAGTCATTAAAGTACGAGCTTTTACGATTTAAGTATTATTGTTGATTTATTTTTATACTTTCGCGATGGTTTATTTTAATACTCAGATTATAACGAGAAAATGATAAAGTTTATGGTTACAAATATTGCTGAACAAATTAATATTGCTATTCGCGGCCCAATAAATAGTGTTTTACGTTCAAGACAAATACACTAATGCTACAAATCTTGATAATTATTTATTTTATATTAAAAATACATATCAATTGTTACGTATGTACATATTATAATGACTATAATATGAGTTGTATTGATACTAAAGTATGTTTCGTAGAATGTTTTAAATATTAAAATGTATTATAAATACTTTATAATATTTCAAGCTATTATCAGATAATTCATAATGAAATACATTTTTGGTGCTATTGTCCGATTATTTATTACGGAATTCAATTAGGGTCGTTATAATATATATTTATAAATAATAATGGCCAACTATTTTTGGGTTTACATTTTTAATCATAGTAACCCATAAATTTAGTTGATAGCAAAAGGGAGGGAAGAAGAATGGGTATGATATGTATTTTTTTTTATGCCATTTTAGAATTAAATCTCAAGACAAATTATGATTCATGCATATTTTTGTTAAAAATGTTAAGTAAATGTTATTACATTCCAATGATGTTTTGACATTACATTTAAAACATGTAAAAATAATATAATACTCAACAAAAAAATTATATTTTCTACTTATTGAAAAATTAAAATTTCCACAAACACTAAACCTAAAATATAATATTTTAGATTCTGAGCGGAGCGATGAATGTATTGATTTTACAATGATATGTGTTTTTTTTGTATCTGTCATCACCTTTTAGGACAGTAAAAATGATTATATTTTCTTTAACAGTATCTTTTCTGATAGGAGAGTGCTTCTAGTTGATACTTTGGGGAGTCAAAAGTAAAATATTCTAATAATTTTCGAAAGCGAAGGAAAAAAAAAATGGAAAATTAAGGAATAACGGGTATTTTTACGGAAAATCGGTTTTACGAACATTTTCAGTTTCCAATTGTTTTAGCTTTTTTTTCTATGAATGTCAATCAAATGTTATTTGTTGGGTAAATAAGCTTAAAAATGTAATTAATGCAAGGCTCTTAATATATTGCTACAAGGGTATTTGAAAAATCCAGTCAAATTTTTTTTTATAAGCATTTAAAGTTCGAATTTTGACAAAAGGCGTAAAAATTACAAAAATTTGCAAATTATTTTGAGTTCAAAATGTCTAAACAATTTTTTTTTAAATCTAAGATTTTAAAATATAATACAAGATTCTTTACAAGGAAATCTACCTTTATCAAAAAAAAAAAATGTTATAAAGTCAAATTAAATTTTTATGAGCGTTTGAAGTTCAAATTTTCACAACATTGGATATTCACTCAATTTCTCATATAGGTAGTGGTTTTCTTATTTTATTGTAATTCAAAAACGAATAACCGTAAACACTTGAGATTTATATCAAATGTTTATTTTATCAATTCCTATACTTGGTAAAATAAAAAAAAATATTTTGAATTGTTTTGAGCTGTTTACGGATAATTTTAAATTTCAATTTTTTTAGTTTTTTTTTCTATAAATATCAATATAATTTTATTTGTTGGGGGAAAAATCTTCAAAATTCAATAGAAGGCTCCTGACATATTGCTTCAACAGCAGTTGAAATTAATAAGATTTTATAAGATGTTTAAATTAAAATAATAATATATTATATCTATAGTTAAATAAAGATTTCGACTTATTAAAGAAAAAAATAAATTATATTCATAATACATAAATTATTTGTGAAGTTTCGAGTTTTTACAACATTAAAGACCACTGAATTAATAAATATTATTTAACTTTATGAAGTACCTATATATCACTCTCAAAAATCATGAGGGAGTATAATATATTATACATACAAAAAAACAACAAGAATGATACCTAGTTAATTAAAATATGTGAATAATAACTAACTGTTTATTCATAACTTTTAGTCTTACAACAATATTTTTCTTTTACTTTGTTTATAAACACTTTTATGATCAGTAAAGAAGTTCAAAAAGTTTCATGTAGTCCAACCTTTTAGTTGGCAATCGAGTCTAGTTAATACTTTAAAAAGATACATTTCGACAGAAAGGAAGGTTTTAAATAAGTTCTGCTGAAATAATTCTTACGAAATAAATTATGTATTCCCATTGATTTAATACATTAGTACCTTTAGTTTGTACTAACTGTAGACTATTTTGCACCGAGTTGAATCTAGTTTTAATGTTTTGTAGTATATTTATTTTTCACAATGTTACTTCGACTTTACAGTCCATTTGTTGTTTTACATCGTTTAGTTTATATTGGCAATCACCAATCCAATATGCTTGATAAAAATAAACATAAAGATTTTCCTTACCTAACAACTTTATCTTATCTTTGTTTATTATTCTTTTAAAATATGATAATTTTAGGGTATCTGATTCCGGAGTTGGTACTTGAGTTCCTACTCCATCAAGTTGTTAGGTATGCTGAGATTGGCGAGTCAGGTTTTTATTGTTATGTTTTCAATAACAATTTGTTTTAACTTTTGAATTAAATTAATATGCAAATATTTTGATACCTTATCTCTTTTATAAAGCAACGCCCAAGTTAAACTTTCAGTTTAGGACATTTTTTTTATCATTATTTTGATATGGGTTATAGACCCAACATATTACCTAGTGATTAACAGTAACCGGTGTATTTGATTTAAAGGCGTTTCACTTTTATGTTTTAATTTTATAACAATATTAACGCTTTTTATTCGATACTGCTAATTTTTGTTTTCATTAGAAACGTTATAAATTGTCCCAAGTGAGCAATAATAAACTTTTTAAGCATTGGAAATATTCGTTATCGTTTGTTTTCTTAAGTCTCGGAAACATAAAAATATTAAAAATAAGCATAAAAAGTTTACGCTGTTAAATAGATTTTTATTATAGTCACCCCGAAATAAAAATAAGGTGTTATACTGTTATTTTGTTTACACTTTAGAGTTTTAGTGTTAACTATACAATATTATGTACAATGTATAGGTATTTTACGAGCTTCCGATTTTCCGATTATAAAATAAAATAATTTTTTTATGTGAATATATTATATTTTTTCGTGACTCTTGGAAGTTTATAAAATATGCATAATAAATTATAATGCTTACGTAATCAGTTTGATTTAAGAACAAACTTAAATAAAATAAAGGTACATAATATTATGTAGTATACACTATACATTATACAACCACAACGGTATATTATCTATAATCAATAATACGAAGTGCCTATCATTAAAAATACATATAGGCAACTAATATTGAAGCCGAACCCTATAGAGCTGGGTGTTTTTCACCTCGATTCATTCGACTTGGCACAGTATAGTTGTATGTTGTGGTATTCTATTTGAAATATATAATAAATAAACTCAGAAAAAAAAAACTAATTCAGAGTGGATGTTGGCAATTGTAATGATTGCAGACATTTCTTTTGAATTTGTTGACGATAACATTAGTTTTCCATGAGTACACTTTTTAAAACTTACAAGCAAATCTCAAAAGTTCACTTTAGACATGATTTCCGATACATAAATAATTTCTGAGCACTTTGTCCACCTAAAACAGTGTTTTCAAAGAGAAAAAAAAAGAATTTGTACTAATCAGTATAAATTAAATTCCATGTCTGCTTTGAATGAAAGATTGAAGGTATGATTATATGAAATTGTTTTTTTTTTTTATAAATGAAACTATAATAATTGATGTTCTAAACCGAAAGTTTCTAGAATAAACAAACATATTTGCTTTGATGTCCACATAACACC
The DNA here is from genome assembly GCF_019925205.1 of Metopolophium dirhodum. Classification (NCBI taxonomy): domain Eukaryota; kingdom Metazoa; phylum Arthropoda; class Insecta; order Hemiptera; family Aphididae; genus Metopolophium; species Metopolophium dirhodum. Next base: position 35,149,942 of record NC_083563.1, on the reverse strand, counting down.
TTCAATACTAATATTGCAATTGATTTATATATTGGCTATTTTAATGTTTAATTAATAATATATTAATGTATAATAATTTAAGACATCGCATGCATTATTGTTATATTTTAAAAACTAGATATCCAACGACCCGGTAGGATTGCCCCTAAGTATAAAAATTGTCAAGACTGCGAAAACCGCGAGAACGCGAAAACTGTCAGTACTATAATTACAGCACGATTCACGAAAACAATTTATTGAGAGAGCATAGCAAATTTTTAGTTAAATAATAAAGTTTTAAAATGCAAACATCTAATTGGAAATATTACGTAGAAAAGAATGCTGTATTTTCATATTTTCATCATTTTATTATATAATATTCACCGTGTCCCGAATTACAAGTCTTTGAACAATAAATATAATTTATGTTAAAAAGTCTGCTAAATAATTGAACCTTACTTGGTAACTTAAGTTAAAAATTTAAAAATACTACGTCATAATGATTACATAATATAGTCAGCTACTGCCTACAATCATTGAAATTGGTAGTGTATTACTTATCAAGTGTTTTAAAGTCACCAAGCTGAGTTCAATTATTATAAACAGACTATTTTAACATAAATGTTATCTATAATTCAAAGATTTGGCTATAAGATAATATCACAACTTTTAGAACCATTTTTTTTTATATAGGTACTTGACGTTTTTTTTACACGGAGTTTGGTGGAGTGTTTTTGTTGGGATTATGTTTATGGTAAATGTCAAATAACCGAATATTATCTGTCAATAAAATATGTAGGTAACTTAAAATGTAAATATTTTCAATCAAATGTGTGTAAGTCAATGTTTTATGCAAGGATTTACGTGTAGTAATGTTAAGTTCAATTTTGAGTTTTGAAAACTATTGAGAAATCTGAAGCCTTGAAAACGTTTGATTATTAATATTTAAAAGTAAAATTAAAATTCTGTTCAGAGTTCGAAATCAGTGGAACCAGTGGCGATTTATTTGAATAAAAGTATTCAAAAAGGAATTGATAATGTCGACTCTCCGAATGTTCAATGGTCGGGCTACTAGAACTCCCGGTAAAGCTGAGTGGCTGGAAGACGGTAGTTGATTATGCAAATTAGCATCCAGAGGCCGTGGTATTTTTTATTTTTTTTAGCATAAACATGTCAATGGTCCATGAATGCCGTTAGACTTGCTGCAGTAGGGAAGGTCGATCTAAACTAGTGTAAAACGTTCCGGATCAGTGGAGCCACTGACGATGATGGGGTATGGTGTATGGTTGCACGTGGCAGTGTGATAGGGGTGTAAGCGCAAAGCGTCATTATCGTAACGGGGACGGGGACGAGTTAATTAAAACCTTCGACCCGAAAGTCACCGAAAAACCCACCTCACTTTTCATGCATAACAAATTATTTTCGCAGTTATGATTTTAATATAATATATTATTTCGTCTCAGGAGTTATGGATACGAGTAAAGCATAATATAATTTTTGTACTTGAAAGTTATTTAATACTATTTAACTGTATACTTTTGACCGAGAAATGAATTGACAAATATTATAGTAACTATTTTATATTATTTTCATTAGTCGTCAAAAGTAATTACAATAGTTAAAAAAATATAGGTAAATCTAAAAAGTTAATGATTTAATATAGTTGTAGGTTTGGAATATAGATAAAGGGATTTGATTAAACAAGCGAATATTGTATTTATTAGATGTCTAAAGTATAACATGTATGTATACTACATTGTTTAACTCATTATAATTTATAAGCCTGCAGTGGCCAGATACTAAGTCTAAAATATCTTATAAAATTACGAATAAAAACTGAGAATAGTTGTTGCCTGTAGGCATTTAATATTATAAGCAAACTTATATCAGATAGTTTTAGAATAAATTATTTCATATGCATGAAGTTTCACTAAACAACAAAACAATTGTTATTTTTAACTTGCAAGCATTATTGTAATACTTTTGTTTAGTTTCATATTATGTTTTGTTTAATTATTTGAAACTGCATAGTATTCAAATACTTAAGTTAGATAATCTACGAAGCTTACCAACAGATTGCATTTCGAAATAAAATGTACTCCTAGGTGTTTTGATCGAGATGAAATCCGATCTGTGTAATTTTTAGCAGTAAGTTCATGTTACACCCGATGACATATTATTGTGACTACCTATAATTTATTACAGTGACCACCATGTGAAACGAACCTAAGTAGTAAGTATACAGAGCTTCTGAAAAGCCACTTGACATGATGGATTTTGACGGTTTAAAAGTTTCATTTTAGTGAGGTCATGGTGAACCTTTTGCTCGATAAATAATATAGTTTATATAAGTATTTTCATATTGAAGATTAAAACTTACTGAATAATTTAGTAAGTCAGCTGTTATAAAACTGCAAATTAAAATCATATTATAATGGTTTAATAAAAATCAAGTTATAACTATACATTATTCCATTGATATGCCTATTAATTATTTCGTGTGTGTAAACAGCTAATAAAGTATTTAATAATAACAATACAACGGCTTAAAATTAAAAAGATAATCATAGTTATTTAAAATGAAATATTAATAAACTATATAATTTTTACCGATTTGAATCTGATGCACATTCAAATTTAAATATTCAAAAAATTGTATCTGTGGTTAGATAAAAGTAAAAACGTTAAAAAAATAAATTTTATGAGTAAAACGGCAATGTATAATATTCAGCTTTAAGTTAATAAATGTTCGACAATATTTTAAAATAGAATTATCACAATTTATAATTGTATGAATAAATTGGAATCTGTAAAGACTAAAGGAATATAGTGGAAAAAATATTACGCGTTTTAAATTAAATCAGTAGGCAGGTACGCGCTTATTTTTATTTTTGAATGGTTTGTTTAGAAAAAAAAATATAAAACCAATACATTTTAATTTCATTAAAATTATTTTAATGATCAGTGCGCGATTGATATTATATTGATTATGATTTCTTAATTAGCATTATTTTAAACCCTTTATAGTTTTTACTCATTAATATTACAATTTAAGGCAATCGGTTCTTTTTTTAATCTGGTAATATTGTAATTTGTATTTATTTTGTACTACTTTTACTTTTATTATGTTAATTCGTATTGATTTAATTTTAGTTAAGAAAATATTTGTAATCCGATATTACTAACCAGTAACTAACAACCAATTGTACGAGCGTTGATAAAATCAATATTATTTGATCCAAAACTATAAATATTTTCTGTAAATACATGTAGATAACTTGATAATATATAACTAACACCAACAACTCAACGTAAATTTGCCTTTTTACTCTTTACAGTTTGTGTATGAAAATTAAAAACTATCCATTTTTACACAAAATTTGAAAATTGAAAAATGTTATATTTGCTGTATGAACACATGGAACTTTGATCAGAATCTGATCGATTTCAGTACGGTGATGGCGAATGGTGAATAATTGCATTTAAATTTTTTATTTTACCAGCATGAATACATGAAACCTATTTAAATCATTTCTGACAAAAATAAGATTTTAATTAATCCACGAGAAAAAAATATAAAAACTATCATCACTTTTTTTACCAAAAATGTGATTCATTTTTAAATTTAAAAAAAATGTATAAATGTTAATACATTTATAATTTATAAATCATTAATAATTCTCGGGTTATGTTCAAGGAAATATCATGTTGATGTTCAATCTTGGATATTATTCAGAAACTTTTTGTAATGGAAACATTTTAAAATCTTAATTGGGTACTTATTACCAACTTAAAAAAATCTGACATTAGTTTTTGCAAACGGTTAGGTTGTTCCGCACCAAAACAAAACGGTAGTAATAACAATTAACAATGAGATATATATATATACGCACGATGTGACCGTTTTAATAACAACTCTGCAAGTGCTCGCGCTTCGATATCGGATCCAAATTCAGCCGCAAAAATCATCTCAACTCAATAATATATTTAACTATAAATCACGCGGTATGACCGGTTTTTGCATAATATTATTATTTCGTTGTTCGGTGTTCCGACGACGGCCGATGAGGAAATATTATTATTGTTACGGTATAGCCTCGGGAAGGAGATAAACTATATTATTATTATTATTATTGTAACAGTCGATCGAACGCGAATTTCTGTACCGAATGAGGGCTGCGAGTTTGGCAACAGTTTCGGCTAACCATCATGCGGGCAAGTACAGTAGGTATTATACCAGTCCACTTTTCTGTACGACCGTAATAATAGTACTGTACGGCCGCTGAGTTGGCGCTCGGAGAAGTGACTTCACTCGATTTTCCGTGGCGTTTATTTATTGCACCCGACACGGTGAAATATCGCCGAGTCGGTCGGACACGTCAGACGATCCGCGGCCATATTATGTGCGAAATGCGAATGTATATTATACACGTCGGCAGTGAAAAAAAAAAAAAAAAACCTTAATCGTTCCTAGTCCCGCCCCCCCCCCCCCACCACTTCACCCGAGCGCAATCAGCGGTGTTTGAGCGTCGGGGCACAATATTATTCGTCGACATTGAATAAAAATTATTGCATTTGGCCGTCGGAAGAAAGCGGCTCCGAGTTTAATCTGTGTAAACTTCGGTCACGGTATAGTCTGTTCTACAGCATTACGGTTCTGTTTAGTCTGTTTTTGGTTTTGTTTTGTTTTTTTCCACGTTTATACAAACCGAACGAGTTTATGTTTGATGAACGCATAATGAAAATATTAATTATTCGCATTGCTCGGTTCGACATTATAACATTGTATATTTGCACAATACTTTTGAATAGATAATAATATAAACTCTGCCGTCGTATTATTCAAACAACATTGTGAAATCCCTTTTAACCAAATATATTTATTTTTTTAACATACATACAAAATTTCGTAAATTCACTCCAATAATATATAAACTATAACAGTAAAACTTACTAACAATTACTTTTGGTACCTACCTAACTATAGATATGTATACATCACATAATAATCAAAATATCTAGAATTGACTTAACGTGTGATTAAAAATCTCAATATATGTATGGAACTAATGTCTAATTTAATTGATTAATATGTGTCATACTTACGACCATATCCGATTATTTTGCAGGAATTTCAATTATTAAAAAGAATATGTTGAATTAAAATTACAAATTTATAAGTTATATTCTGATTGGTTACACAAATATTTGTTATTATAACATATGCCTAATAAACTTCTGAATAATACATACAGTAACTATATTCTTCATTATTGTGTATTTGAATGATTGGATTTAATTTTAAAGAGATATATCACTCAAATAAAATAGAGTTCAGTAAAATTATACATCACAGAAAATAAACGTTATAATCAAATCAATAATAAATACATTTTTCCATTTATATACTTAAAGAACTTCAAACATTTTATCTGGAACATAACAACTTTGAACTTATCTTTGAAATATATATTTATTTTTCTGTATACTCTAATATAATATATCTATCATATTATACACATTATATACATTTTTAGCTTTTAAATTTTGTTAAAAAAATAATCAAAAAAGAGTTTAAGGTAATAAGGGTGTATTAGAAGTTTATTGATCTACTTCAAAATACTTAAAATTGTGAACTTTGCAATTTTATAGGGATTAAAAACTAACTTTAAATCCTGGTTGAACGCTTTTTTTATTATATTCTTTAGGTACTTATATAATAACAATAAAATTAAATAAAACATTATGCCTTGAACTATTCCAATAAATTTAAAGATTTTAGGAAACTTTTACATTTATTAGATTTAATAAACTTAAAACTGCAAAAATATTTTCGCCTAAGTGAATAATTATATTGATCTCACAATTTGGTTATGAAATGTAGGTAGTACAATATATATAGTTATATATTATTCATTAACATTTTTACCTTCTGTATTATATTAATTAGTGTTAAAATTTACGCGTGAGGTCACGTCCCCACAATAATATTATTATCGCATCGTAAGTAATCCCTTCTCTTGATGCGTACCCAGGACGTATTGTCACAAGTTCACGCTGATAACACTAAATAGTCTTATGCGTTAAATACTTATTAGTTAGTTTGGTTTGATGTACACAGCGTGGCTTGATGGAATTTTCTAAGAGGCGTATAAAATAATATTATTTTTTTTTATTGCAATACTAAATAATATTACAATATTGTTTCTAATGTACAAATAAAAAATATGAGCCGGGAGTCCGCCCTAATAATTATTTGTTGTCCGTTGCATGAATACAACGCACTCGGATAAACTCTTACGGGATGGTATAAAATACTTATGGCTAAACTATAACGTGCAACCTAATATAGATTATTAGGGAGCGGAGTAGAGTGGTATGACAGCCCAAAACATTTCTGTTCACAACTATCCACTCATCTAAATATTAAATATTTAAAACTAATCAACACTTTATTTGAAATTTGATTTTTATGTACTGAAATATAGTACTCCTAAAAACTCTCAGCTTTAGATTATGAAATGTAGGTATGTCATCATTCAAAAAAAAGGAAAAAATTCAAAATAATATCGATACAAATGACGAGTGTGTGCGCTTCAATTACCTTGTGTACAGTTTGCATTTACCCACATACCTTCTACGTACATTATACGCCTACCTATACACATATTATTATATTGTGTGCGCAATCCAGCGTATGATGCGTAGATAGATACCGCGTGTGAATACAACTTCTCGCAGTATTATGCCAGTAAACAAATAATATTTCATAGAACCGTCAAATTAGTGTATCTACCATGTACAGTATATTGTAGGTTGCACCGGGATGAGAACGGTCATGAGAACGGTGTGTAAATATTAAATTTGTGATATCATCAGTTAACTTTGTATCAACACACTATAAGCAACTTTACACAGGTAGATATTTGTTTAAATCACAATGGTCATATGATACCAAGCAAGTCCTGGATTGGGAATACATAGTTTCGTTATTTAGATTTCGGTAGTGTTTCTCGGTCATCAGTATTGAATTGACTGTTTAATATTAAATACAGCGGAAATGATCGGGGTATATATATATCGAGTGATGCGTAGATATTCGGAAATAATAAAATCATTATTAAAGACTAATAACTCAAAGCAAACCATTTTAAAACCAAAATAAGAACATCATACGATAACCCGAAAATTGATACGTTAATCAATATTTGAATGCATAGTTTTGTAAACGAACAATAATTGCGAATGAGCTAAAATCATATCCAGTTTATTAACTATAAAATATTTAAGTGATATAACCTTCGTATTGTATTTTTTTTTTTTTTTTTTTTTTTTTTTTTATTTATCGAAAAGAAAGAAATACATAAATTATTTTTATAGATAACATTTTCGATTATCTATCTCCTTTAAGCAAAGCTTGTGTTGGAGATAGAGAGTTATTAAATTATGTAATATAATTATTAATAAAAGAAATTATACTAAATTAAATTAAGATTTTAAATACATATAAAACTAAATAAACAAATATCAATATACATTTTCTAGAAATTGTACATTATAAAAACAAAACTATAAGATAACATTATATTCAAACATACCCGTCTAAAACAAATATAGATTAAAATTATTTACATAACTTAAAATATAAAAGAACTTGATTTAAGGTAAGTTGCACAATAACCATTCATTAATTAATTTTTTTTTTTTAATTTTGTTTGTATAGTATTGTAATTTCTGTTTTAAATCATAATCCAATGAATTGTATGTAGTAGGCCCAAGGTAGTCAATGAATTTTTGACCACACGTTGTTTTTACATAATTTACTAATGCATCTAATGCCCTGTGTTGTCTTTTATTTTTGTATAACTCTGTATTGAACCATGTTTTTCTGTTAGTATCTAACCAAAATATTACAATTTTTTTGTAAACCGATCTAATAGGCAAAACCTTAAACTCTTTATAATTTTGATTTGTAGAGCCTACCATAGTTTTTTTATCTAAACAGATTCTTATTATTTTGTTTTGTTGAAGTTGTAATGGCTTTAAATAAATTTCGGACAGTCCACCCCATACTAAACATCCATATTGGAACACTGATTGATATAGAGCTAAATATATATTGCGTAATATATTTACAGGCAGGATATTTTTTAGTTTATAAAATTTGTGGAGTGAAGAACGTAGCCTCATTACTATATTATTTATATGTAAATTCCACTTTAAATTACTGTCAAATGTTATACCTAGATATCTGGTAGACTGGACCTTTGAAATTTTTTTACACATATCATCATTACATTCAGCGATATTTTTACATGTATTAAAATCAAACATTAAAAATATAGTTTAATAAAAACTGTTAACGAATCCAGTGTTTATGATCAGTATTTATGTAGAGAAAAAAAAACCGTTAAATGCTAGTTAAAAATATTATTGAAAACAGTTTTGAAGCATTCGTGGTTCTTATTGTGTAATGTGTTGAGATGAATTGTTATTACACTGTTAAGACAGATAATTTGTTAATTATAACTGTGTGTTGAAAGAAACCCTCGTGAGAACTAAGGGCTACTTTTCAGTTTGTATAAATATTTATACTGCTATATCATACAAACTCTAACTAACGGTAAACGTCTGTTTATCCGTTCCGGAACATCTGGTTTAACGTTTAATTGGGCGTCCTTTCACATATGTGTATGCTATATACACGGCCAAAAACTACATATATGCGTTAAACGCATTAGCGAGCAATGGTTGAAGCTTCAATAATAGTTAAAAATAATTTAATAAAATAAATCGATATCAAATGTTCGATAAACCCTTTTTTACAGATTTAATTTTAATTTTATATGTTCACATCGCATAATATATTAATGTATTATCGTGACCTACTCTTTTATATTTTTTTTTTGTCGCAATGTAACCAAATGTATACAATTTGTATACTTACTAATAAATATTCCAGAATCATTTTCAATACAAAACCCAATTTGAACGTGTACACGATTTCTAAATTTAAAATGCATAAAATTATATATTATTTACAGCCATTTGTAGTATTTTGTAATTTATAATTATTATTTTAAACTATCCTTACAAATGGTGTTCTGTCAATATAACAATTCATGTAAAATTACAAAAACAATAATTAATCGTTTATTCTGTATTTCTGTACAAACTTCTAAGTTTTTTCATTGATTGAGTGTTTGAGGCTTTAACTGCAATTTATTCAAGAATACAGATTATACAGAAGTTTGTTTTACCTTAATCGCTCTCTTCCCGTTCGCTTGTTAAATTTAAAACATGTCTAAATGTGAATATATAACGCAGTATCTACGACATCTAATTATAAAGACTTACCACCTTAAAACTTTGAAGGCATTCAAGTGTTGCATTGTATTAATTGTGTACATCTACCTAATATACAAGTCACGGGTTTTATACTATATTTTTCATTACGTTTAAATTATAACAAAATAATATTTTGAAAAATTAAATGCAACACAAATAGTGTAGGTATAAAAAATTATTTATTTTAGCATTTGGTACCTACTTACATATTATATTAAAAATATATATATATATATATACATATTATGTAGATTAATAATAAATGTGTACAAATATAAAACTGTATCATTTACGAATATTAAAATTAATTTTCAATTGAAACATTACTCGTATGGCATGGTTGGTTATGGTGTATTTAGACAAGCATAAAAAAAGGGCGTAGAGCCGTATTTATAGGTGAGTGAAAATTTTATATTTCACGTAAAAACTGATTCTAAAAATGTGGACAATTGGGTACCGCTCTGCTCTACTTTCGAGTTGGTCAGAGTAATGCATGTGTTAAATTTAAATTCAATACGAAAAACGATTCTGAGTGGATGACGATCTGTCAGTCTATATCAAGTACCCTATATTTCTTGAAATGTTTGTTGCTATTAATGTAACTTATTTAACTATAAATATTACGGTAGGCTTAAATCAGCCTTTCAGAACTTTCCATTTCACAAAACATTGCATTTATTATATTAATTTATATATTTAATTATTATAATAGTGTATATTACTAATATATTGTATTATTGTTAAATTAACTTTTGAGTCCATATCACCTTATTGCTGAACAGTGAAAATAGGTTCATGGTATAAATAGAAGGTAATAGCTGAAAACAAATCTAAATATTTTTTAAGTACCATTGCCTATACTAAAAGGTATTATACACTTAAAGTACCCACGAGTAATATTTTTATATTACAACAAAATTACAAAATTTGTTATTTTTTCATCCAAATTTGAACATAAAATAGCTATAAAAATAGGCTAACCTATAACCTAACCTAACCTATAAACAGCTTTATAGGTAGGTATATATATATTTGATAATTTTTGGTATTATAACAATCTATCTTTAATATTTATAAACTCCTAGAATAACAATTTTTTTACAAGAAATTAACATTAATTATACTAAAAAAATTGCCAAAAATGTACAATAAAATTTTATAAAATCTTTCACTTGTATAGCTAACGTTTTAAAATTGAATTCACTGTACCTTATAAAATATAGTTAATAATAGAACCAAAAACTCTAAAAATTATATTCACACACAATCATTTTTAATTTTTTATAGCTATTTTAAATTCAAACTTACACGAAATTAGATATTTTAACAAAACATAACGAATTAGTTATTTTGTTGTAATTTAGAATTTAGAAATACTTTTCGTGGTACTTGAAGCATTTAATGTAAATTAATTCAACCTTCAGTATTAGTATTAGTAAAATAAATTCCATAATATAAATAAAAACATTATACAATATATATTATTCATATAATATAATATTTAGTAATATAGGCTGATAGTAATTGTTTTCAATCAGTATCGTTTTTCGTAAAATACAAAAACCACATAAGAATAGTTAGAGCATTTTTATAATAACTTCATTATGAGTCACTACAAGTCTTATCATTTTACTTTCTAATTTCGTATGATTTTTTTATTTAAACATAACTATGTATATAAAATAACACTAGAAACTAGGTATACTTGTTAAACTTATCATTCAAGAATTAAAAATTAGCAAACGAAGGTTATCATATGGTTGGCCGGTCCCTATCCTCATTTAGTCTAGTCAGTTTTTTTAAGTCAGTTCAAAACTGTACATTCTCAGGTTAACCAGAGCCTACACATTCATACTAGCGATCGCCAAGAAAAGCAGTCTACAGCTTCCTAGGAGTATAGTAAATTGTTGTATGTATCAATTTTTGATTAATAATGGACGGCGGCGCTGTCGAAGTAATGCGCAAGCAGTCCTGGCATCATCGTCGATAGCATGGGAAATAAAAAAAATTATCATATTGTTATACATTATAACGCACAAAACACATTTCTTATGTTTTTATAAAACGATCCAACTAGGTTGTACATTTAGTTTATAGCTAGTTTGGTTGTAGGCTTATAGCCTTCCACAGTTGTTGACTAAAAATTAATATTGTGTTCAAGAAAAATATTCTTAGCTATACACAAAACAATTTTTAATTTTTTCCATTAAGACAATATAGTTAATGGGATAATTATAAAAATTTATAAATATTTTATAGACACATACCTAAAATTGATAACGTAGATCTATAAAGACTTTTAAAAAATTGTAATTTTAAATATTCAACTGAAGTTGCAGGTATAGTTATAATATTATAAATTATGGTTTTAACAGAAAAAAAATTAAAAGGCCTAATTTAATTATTTTTCTAAATGCCTACCTACCGATGTTATTTTTTTATCTGGTCAAATGATTTAATTTATTGAAATTTAAAAGCAATACGTTATATTTTTGTGATATACACATAAACTAATTTCAATGGCAAATATACACTTTTTTTTGAATTAATCAAATTAAATTACTGTTATAATACTATAAAAAATAATTTAAATATTAGAATATCAATATAAACGAGTATATTAATATGCTAATGGAATGAGAACCATCACTGTAAATTATTTATAGGATAATTGTTTTGAAAATGTTGATGTACCTACCTTATTCAAAAATCGAACGAGTAATTTATCAAATATTAAAATTACCGATTTAACTGGTACTGATTATAATAGTCCTTAAACATTTTTTACTTCCAATATATGTAATATAACTATGTAAGTATTGGATATAACGTTGGTTATATTTCAACAGTTTTTACAAATTATAAATGTTGATGGATTAATATTTTAAAAGCGCTATAGCCCTCATATCTTCCTTACCTATTATCCTTAGTAAACAAAGTTAAAAATTCAAAAACCAATATTATTTGTTTTCCAATATTATGATGAATGATGAAATATCAAATAATATAATATTTATACTATAATACAAAATAAACTGGAGTGCTCAAGTGAAGATTTTTCCATATTTTTATTTTAAAATGAGTTTTAAGTAGGTACCTTCTTAAATAATTCATTATTTTTTTTTGAATTCATATTCTTCTCTGAACATTCAACCCTAAGTAAATATTTTTCTTTAATATTAACTATAAATAATCTTTAGTAAGAATCCTATACTTTGATTTGCTATGTTATTTGTGTTTAAAATACTAAAATACAGAGACAAGACATGTGTCTATGCCGTCCTCTTAACAATAATTGTATATAATAGACAATAGTTTTAATTAATTTACTGTTTACCTACTGATTATAATTATAAAGAATATTTCATGTACGTATATCGAGGCTTCTTAAAGGCTAATAAATTACAATATCGTGTTATTACATACAGTTTGGTAAAGTAATATTAATAATAATTTGTATATGGTATTAATTTAGATAGTTGGAAGTTTAGAAGATATATTTAAGTATTTTGAATTATGGTGGTTTGATTATTTAAAGTTCGGCTACTTCTAAATTACGACGAATGGGCATTTATAGTTATTAAAACAATAATTATGCACATTCAAATATGGAATACTATTGCAAAAAATGATAAGAACAATCGGCCAAAAACGTAAACCAAATTAACTGACAAATAATAAAATAATAGTCAATAATAAGTATTTTTGTATATGTATATACTATATACAAATGTAATGCTAATGGCTGAAGCAGAAATTTATAATTTCAAAACTAATAAAAAAAAAAAAAAAATGTTTTATTATAAAGGATAGGTATTAGACACTCATTGAAAATATTCTAACAATAAATTACGTGTTATTAATATTCTTATCGCACTGGTTTTTTTATAAAATCAAAAGAATATTCTCAATCGTATAATATATATTTTATACTAATGAGCTTAAATGAGGTGTATTTCTGTAATCCGTACATTGGATAATGTACCAAAACGGAAAAATATCAGAACTCTTGGCATATAAGTCATCAAAAAAAAAAAACTAACATCGACTTCAACCTACTCCCAACAATCTACCAACAAATATTTGAAAAAAATATTTCACTATAAATCTGTGATTTACCAAAGAATAATATTAATATGTGATTATCTAGCATTTTCATAAATTCGTTAAACATTCATACATTGTACTCTAAAATATATTCCATATGGCTGCTAATAAATAAATTATACTAACGCCATATGTATCGTACAAGTTAATTAAAACTTACTCATTTCTTATTTAATTGTTCATAACATTTTATTATCGATTCCCAAAATTGATTAACTATCTATTTTGCTAAGATTAAATGAAAAACCATTAGTTTTAAAGAATCGTTAAATTGTTGTATTTCTTAATCTCTTTGTCCCCTCAAATTGTACCCTCATAATAAATCATAATATCATATTATAATTTATAGGCCGGTAACAGTTTAATATTTTTTTTATCATAACCCTTGGCTACAGTTGCCATTGGCATAAATCTAGATATTAGGTATATTAAATTTGGTTGAGTAGATTGGTAGCAATAATGAATTTTATGATGGTGTAGATAGAGTCTGGGTCCTGATTGAATGATTCAGCAGGTGATTCCGAAGTTTAAAAATATAACAGTTTTGTTACACTTTCTGATTTGGATAGCACAAATGTAAAATCTAAACAGTTTCATGAAGATGCTTGTTCGCTCAATGATTTATAGTCTAATCCATATAATATATATATATATGTAGTATATATATTATTAAAGAACCTGTTTGAATTGTGTATTATTTACATAATACATCAGGAATGTAATTATTCTATGTAAATTACTTTATATTTTCTGTTGTTTTTTTTTTGTTATTTTACAAAATACCATGTCATTATACATAATTACTTATAATTTTATAAAATAAACGTTTTACCAGAGAATAATCAACATAATAATAATTCAAAAATCAGTCTATAATAAACTATACTAAAATATTTTTTTTGTTTTATAAGTCATAAATTAAAACAAATTAATTTATGGTTGAATATTTTAATAAAGTATTGTTTTTTAATTCATTATTTTTCAAATTTTGAACAGGTATGCTTGTATAATAGAAAATCTAAACATAAATTACGATGAGAATCCATTAGCTTAAAAAGTTAAACAATTCTTATGTAAAGTAGTTACTGTAATGAGTTTATAATTTATTGTAAACAGAAAACATAAATAAGAAACTAATTTTTAATATTAATGTCGATTAAGTTATTTAATTAAAAATGAAATAACAAATGTTCATAATAACTAAACATTTAGAAAATCAAATTTAAATTTTTATAATGTAAAAAAAAAGTTTGAAAAAAATCTATACAAGAACTTAATTTCCTAGATATTGAGATACCATGATTTTATAGTGTTATATTATTATGTAGTTAAGCACGTGTTTATATTCATTATAACGATTTTTAAATTCACTACAAGATCAAAAATATAATTATAATAACACTACAATATTTTATGTTATGTAAATTAAATATAATTAAATATACAATGTTTATCGCTGCAGGCACGAACACAGAATAAAATTTCGGGGGGGGGGGGGGGGGATTACAAAATATAGCAATACAAATTGTACATTTTGTTTTCCACATGCAATTAAGGTTTCAATTATTGAACGAAGAATAGATCGATTTTCAATGACTTGTTTTTTTCGTGAAGTATCTATCTCATTTGTAATATTATTCTTTCTGTTTTCCATTACTTTAATAAATTCTTCAGAGCGAATGATTGAAAGCTTATGATACTCAGATTTTGAATGATTATTAAAACGTTCAATGGCATCCTTCCATTTTGTAAAAGGTTTTATAATCAGAGCACATAATTTTTTATGGATCCCTTTACCAACACTGTTATTGGCAAATAGTACACAGAATTTACACAGGGCACCTTGCACTTTTTTGGAGTAAACAAGCCAAGAAAAACGGTTTAATCTAATTGAAATTTCAGCCGCCTTTGTTGTTCAATGGGAAATTGGTAATTTTTGGGTGGTGTCCATGGATTTTTTAATAACTCGTATTTTTTTTGCATCATTTATATTATTAAAAGCTGATAAAAATAATCCAATATCCAGAGAATAATTTTTTAACGATTCGATGTCTATATTTGTATCAAGTTGGGTCTGCAAAGCGTTTGGTACATCAACTTCGGTTGCAATATTTTCAATATTACTCGATTCACTTTCAGTTTCTTCGTTATTTTTAGTTTTGTTTACACCAAAATTGAATAATGATGGTTGATCACTATTACTTTTCATTATAAAAAAAAAAAAAAAATATTTAATAAATTTGGTTATTTAATCAGTTTTCATAAGTTAGAACTCGATATAGTTTCAAAAATCTATACATTTTAAAATATTATATGAAAATGATAAATGTCACAGAGATGATATTTAAAACAAATTTGAGATGAGAATAATTGTTTATTCAAGTCAACTTTGCGTTGCAAATCTCAATTATATTCTAATACGCCTAAATGAGTATTTATTATTAAGAATTGTATATTTGTATCAATAGTATTAATCAGTATTAATCCACATACAAATTATAATTTATAAAATATATTACGCTACCTTATTACCGTAACCTAGGCATTGTTATAGATAGAAATCTTGGCAGCTTTTCACCCATTCCTCCGTCATCTGATTTAAAACAAAATAATTATGGATTTTTTTTTTTATAGCATTGCGCGCGTAAGGATTAGGGTAAACTTGTTGACAGTGTGACGATGTAATGTAAAAACGAATCCGATATATGTGCAAAAAAAACTTTGCAACCGAATAAAACACATTGTGTTCTCGGCTGGAAAAACAAATTCTAGTTGAAGCATGTAAAAGATTTTCTTTTGATTTAGAACAGCGAATAAATGAAATGTGTTATAGAAACATTTATCAAAACAGATGGGTAAAAAATATTCCTGGAAAATTGCTCTCAGTGGTCTAATTTTAAACTAACATAAATCCCGCGGTACATCTATTTTACTTAGTGCATTTGAAAAATTTACCGTTCTATTTACATTGTACGTACGCTGTGAGGTATATATTTTTTTATATATATATTTATAAGGACGTGTTTCAAATTTATAAAAGTATTAAAACGGAAAGCATACACCTAATATGTGTATCTTGTTGGCAGTTATTCCCGGCATACAATCGTATTATTGCTTTATAGCTGCAGAAGTACTATATACGTATTATTAATCACTGTAATATTTTTCTATATGTAATTAAAACACAACAGTAAATTAATTCATAAGAACCTAATAGATGTTTTATTAAATCATGCGTATTGTCACGGTTGTCGAGTCATTTAATAATTAATGTAAAATTGGTCATCAAATACCTCAAGTTAATAAAAGTTAGTGGATTCAATTTTTAATTAAAATGTTTAATAATTTACCTATTGCATGTAATAATAAATTTGATCAGCTTGAACTAACAAATGTATATCCATTCACCTGGATATTATTATACTTAATGTTTTTATTTTACATATTGAGTAGGTAGCTAACATTTTTACGTTGTATTAAATAAGTAGGTAAAAAAACTACTCTTTAAAATCAATATTCCTTAGAGAATTTGAAATAACCAATATTATAATTGAATTCATCAACCGTGCAATTAATAAACATTATACAACTTGAATTAATAATTATGGATACATCAGTAAATATTATACATGTATTCATGTGTGGTTTATACTGTGTATTAGTTACCATATGATGTTAAACATATCATGAAATGTATAACGATTTGAGTGCTAGGCATACGTCATATTGTACCAAGTTGTAAAATTCAATATCCGATAATTTTGTACAACATTTTATCATGTGTAATCTACAAATACACATCACTAGTATACAATGCAGGTACAATAAAAGTTATTACAAAACGTATATAAAGGTACATATATTTTTTTTTCATCATTTATTTTTTTACAAAGATATAATACGTCTATAATATGAAGGAACGTAAAGGAATGCCAGTATATTACATAGGTACATTAAAAAATTTAAAATACGCAATGTACACTGTACATGTAAATGTATACAAATAGAACTCGCAAAAACAGACGTTTTTCAATCATTTTAATTCATATTCATAATACATAATAATCATCAGTAAGTTTTTCATTTTTTTACTGTCCTCCTACTAAATATTTCTTCTCTAAAACAAAGAAACATTTCGAGATCTCATAAAAAAGGTAGAATACGATAAATTTTACCTGTTTGTATTGAAATTAACGTTTTCATTTAAAAAAAACTTAGTTTTCACATTAGGCCAATGATTGTACCAAAATAGAAGGTGGCTAATAAAAATGTAAGCAAATTGTATTTGTATTGTTATGGTATATAACAATATAATATATAATAACACGTTGTAACAAGTATAGATGCAAACTATTAAAACTCAAACTTTCAATACATTATTTGGTAATAAATACAATAAAAAGATTTTGGTAAAAATATGTAAAGACACACAGTCAAGTTTAAACAAACTTTGAATAATTAAACAAATGTACTTACATTTCGTATTTGGTATTAAATTCACTATAATATACTTAGCAAAATGTTTAATTTTAGTATTTTATGTAATATAAATTATAATATGCATAATATTGTAAACAAACTTTTCCACAAATACACAATATTCATTAAAGGAAGTGCTTTATGTATATAATAGAGTTCACAATCGAATTCCAATAGGAATACACTAATACAACAGTAAAATATATTTATACATTTTAATAAGATAAATATGCAAAGTAATCGTGTTTGTAATTATAAAGTTAGACGTGGCTAATATTATTAAATAAAAAATAAATTATTTTAAGAATATGCTATTATATGGACTAAGTTATAATTAAATAATTAAATTGAAAAGCAAAATAGACAATACATTGCAATAATTAATAAAACTAAGAATTATATTATTATTATATCCATTCAAAGTATCAGCAAAGAAATCATTGACATTAATAATAGTAGGTATACCTAGTTGGTGTTGTTCTGTTGATATACTCCAGGTAAACACCAGCTGGTTAACATTTCAAAACATTTCATCTACAAACCAACTAAAAACACTTTAATCCATTTGGGACTTTTAGCTGCCAATAAATCATGATAATTGAAATATTTGTCAGCTGTATAGTGACCATAATATAGTTTACCAGTACTTATAATACATTCAAAGCACATATTATTTATTATTGTAAGACCTCGCCGTTCCAAATCCTATTTTCATGTACAAAAAATATAATTGTCTGTCTGTATCTCCATGGGTGGTATTATGTAATAATGGGTATGGAAAATAGCACTGCAAATATATACAAACTTTGGTAAAATGCGTAAATTGGGGTGACTTTGAAAATGTTTGTTGAATTTTCTTTGTTCTTTTAAGCGTATAGGTTTCTTGATACCTATGCTACAGATTTTAAAATAACGTCGTTGCCTTGAGTATTATTTTACCAACATTACAAACTTTTTTTTTTCCAATGAATATACGGCATTTGGGGTGACTTCGATACCTTCATTTTTTTGTGTGTTAAATAATGGCAATGGTGTGAAACCTACCAATCTCGACCCATTTTAAATTTGGTCAACTAATTTTTGAGTTATAACAAAAAAATATATAGGTATTATGGGGTGATATTGATAAGAATATTTTAATTCTATGAATAACAACAACCAAACAGTATTTATGTGAATAATAATATATATTTAGTTTACACACTCTGTATTGGGTTTATAATATAATAACAATAAAAACTAAATAAAACTAAATCGGTATAAATATTAGCCTCAAAAGTTTAAACATCTTCATAATATCAAAATCAAAAACAAAACAAAATATAAATATATCCATTTAAATATATAATATTTGTATATTGAATTAGTTAGGCAAGTGAGTAGTGGCAGTCTAGAGTTCATGTGCTTTCACACATGGAGGGGGGAGGGTATCAAATCTCCGCCTTTGTTTATGTTTGTCTTATAAAATATATAATAAAGCCACGAAAGTATGTATATTTACCGTGGTTTGAAAATAGTCAAAGATGCCCAGCCCCCCTTTCAAAAAATCTGAGCACACCGCTGTGTACGTTTACAATGCCTCTCTGACATCAGCGACTGGCTGTGGAAATAAGTATTATATCAACATGTCATTCTCTTGGATTTTAAAATGTTGTTTCTTGTCATCAAACTACATAAATCTCGTGAACTATGGTTGTTGTGAACTTGAAACTAAACTATCGGGTGAGAGTAGAGGGACAGCGAGGGTGTGCACGGTGGTCAGTCACGGATTGTGGACTAAAGCCAGACAATCATTTGTACAACTTCAACACATCACTTTAAAATATAATAACACAAATGAATCAATCATAATATGTGATTAGGCACCTAAATATTATCAAAAATGATGCTTGTCATAATATAATAAGATTATCATAAGGTTTGGATTTTAAATGACAAGGACGTTGTTACGGCGTGGTCGATCTAAAGAAACTAAAGTATTTTGATCAGGGAAAACGAGAGATGTGTATATAGGTACCAAATTATCATTTTATTATTAATTTGAATAATCATTCGTTATCGCTTAACCTCGTACAACATCAAAACGGTTTGGCTCTATATATTTTATATGAATTTCCTTATTTTATCAGTTTTTATCACGAATTTCAGGATCACATAACTCAAACATTATACTACCTATGGTGTTATTACTCAAAACCAAAGTACTTATACGAGCTAATTTATACAACCCTAAATCATCATAGTTTGTGCCTTGTTGTAATTATCATAGACACCAACGACCAATACCAAATACATTACCACGGAGCATTAAAAGTTGAAACAGTTAAAACAAATCGCACTAACAAAAACACACTATACATCTAATGAAACACCCATAAAAAGATAATCATATAAAATGATATATGGTTGTATAAACACATTAAATTTATATATAATACTACCTAGATTCAATATGTTCATAATATTATATTATGTGTTATGTTAGAAGACATTTTATATCATTCGATCAACTAAATAATATTATTATTCTTGTAAATTATAAACGATTTGTATGACGTTGAATTAGAAACAAGAAACTCCATTAGATATCCCATCTGCGCACTATAAATTCGTGAGTATGTTAAGTGATTTATCCTGTAATCCTTACCATGGCATATACTGCAATTTGCCTATACTGGATACATTATTTAGTACTTAAAATATGTACAAATATATTATGTTGCCGGATATGTTGACAGCTAGGAAATCAATACTATTATTGGTTTATTTTATTATTAATACTATTCAAAAAATACGCACAAACTATACTACATAAAAAAACACGACCCAAGTATGTGACGTGAGTAATTTTGACTTTTAATAGTTACATGATGCAAACGCAAATGAAGCCACTCATTAGTGAAACTTTCAATGAGGCGAGGGTGGGACTGTGGGAGTTGATTTTCGGGAAAATTTCTTCTAGCTAATTTTTTATCATAGAATTATGACAGTGTCTAATCTTTGTAATAGTTTTCTAATAATAGCGGGCAATGATCGTTATGAGTAGGCACCTAAGATTATTATATTTTTATTATGATTATTCAAATTATTACTTTTGGCAATTTATATTAAGATTAATGTTAAAATATATTATAAACTTAAAACATGTATTAGTGTATAATATAATATAGGTATCGACTATCTATACTACAAAGTATTATTATATTATTCTTGTTTTTATTTTCACATGGTAACCTCCGAAACGTTTGAATTACAAATTCGGGATGATCTGCAAGCACACCTGTTCGCCTTGTATTCGGTTCTACAATGATATCGCGTAATATCTATTGTACCCCTGAAATACTATTTGTAACCGCTGCCTCCCGGAGTGAAATTGATTTTTCTGCGTGACCTACCTCTAAAACAGAATCCAGATCCAATAATTTTGCTTTGCAAGAATTATGTTAGACCTTATGTTTAAGTATTTCAGGAATCCATTTCCAGTATCTACCTAAAAATATGCATAAATAACATTATTTTATAATTATTTAATTATTTACAGAAAATATTCCATTTTATGTAATCATTTTCTTAATGATCATTTTTATATGTCATATAAGCCATCAACGGATATATTTACTGTTGAACGGAAGATGGGCCATCGGTCTTATTTGTCACCGTCTAGTCCATTTTGCAATAGTATAAAAAAATATAGTTTTTCATCAGTCAACTATATTAAAACATTTGTACAGAAAATTAAAAAGTAAATAATAAAAAGTAGCATTTGCCACACGGATATTGCTGAATCGATTGGTGAAAATGATATGAAAATCGGTCAAAATCTGTGAAGTTTGCATAAGGTTCGTCCGTTTTAGACTTGTGATTTTATATATTGTACCTATACTACCTAGATATATTTATT
Organism: Metopolophium dirhodum; assembly: GCF_019925205.1. Lineage (NCBI taxonomy): Eukaryota > Metazoa > Arthropoda > Insecta > Hemiptera > Aphididae > Metopolophium > Metopolophium dirhodum. Next base: position 35,128,128 of record NC_083563.1, on the reverse strand, counting down.
AATTCTAGCTGATCGAGGATTACCGCTAAAATATAAATTATAATATATTATTTTTATATTTAAGTACGTAGTTACACATTATCCCTTAACTTCCTAGATGTCCTCGTCACCGACTTAAAAGAATGTAGGTAATGCTATGATATATTTTGATTTAATTATCTTATTTTAACATTATTAATCTCAATCTAAGTGTTTCTTTACCACGTAACTCCCATAATGATAGACCGATACAAATCTTTTTAGACTTTAGATTCTATAAACACAAGAATTTTATTAAAATAAATAACAATGATAATATTAAATCAATATGTTATAAAATATATACCCAATTGATAAGATTATTTTTAAAACATTAAGCCCTACCATTACATGGAGTGCCCAGTTAATCATTTAATACTATATCACGTGGATCTAAAAAGTTCTCACAAATAATTTTTCCTATAAAAAATATTTATTATTTGCTTATTTATTTATTAAAAAGTGAGTTAGACCCATTACCTGTCACGGTACGATAAAATATAAATTAAAAATGATATAAGCCGACAGGGTTTTAATGAACTAGATTTAAGTTTGTATGATATAAGGACTACATGAATATTAATAAGTAATAGTCACCGTCAATCAAGATAAACACTGCTTTAAAATTATTATTATTTTGGTATTAAAAAATAATAATTGGTTAGGATCATTTAAAATACATTAAAAATACGAGTATTATAATAATATATGTATATTATTATTGGAAATTCGTCTATTATAATACTAGCCGTTCTAACCTGTATAGAGTTTTAAATTTTAGGTAGGTACGTTGCTAATTTTATATTAAATTTAATTCCCAGATTGAATTGTATATATAAATGGTTTGTTTTAAATATTTTTCTGTATTTCCCATATCAATAATGATATTGTTGACAATTTTCAAAAAATAAATGAATACTTCAAATTTTAAAAATGTATATTATATGTTTATCTAATTTGTGAATTTAATATTCACCTGGTTATTGAGACTTACGTGATATTTGGTACACACCTACAGGCCACAATGTATATATATATAGTATGCCTATAATATTAATATGATGTAATTAATTACAGGTCGTGTAATAGTGCACGTGTAATGAAACACGCCATGTATCATCCCCTTCACTAATTTACAATAGAATTTGTGCAGTTCTAAACCATTATGCTTAAATGAAAAAAAACTACATAAAAATCCTAGTCAGGATACAGACATGCTGGGCTCTTTGCCAGCTTCGCTCGTCTAACCGACACAGCTAGATAATGATGTGGTATACTGTTGTGGTAGTAGAATCAATAATGTATTGGGTATCTTGTACACCTTAAAATTACGATAAATCGTTTAATCGTTCCGTTTAAAAAACGATTTCGTACAGAGCTAAGTTAAAATCACGTTTATTGACAATTACTCAACGTTATTCACAGTTGTAGGTTCTTCAACTATACACTTAAACAAAATCATCAAGTGAATAGAAACATTATCTTTTCAAAGTGTTGGGTGTAGACTGGATTTCTAATATTTTACTCATTGAGAACTCTTGCTGTTACTCGTGAAGTGTAGGCAGAACAATCTAAAAAATCAACATGCTGTCATTTGCATTGAAACAATGCGATAAAGCAATTAAAACTAACAAAAATGAATACCCCACAACGAATAATATCGTGTTAACGATATTAATTAAAACGATTTTGGTTTACGCATTGTTTGGCCGGGGTGTTCTTTATTGTGCCATTCGCTGTAATGTTGATTATTTCGTTTGTGCAAAAAAACACACATACACAAACTAAAAACAGAACTACCACCACAGGTACTCGCATTAACCACTAACTGCCATCGCTTTATGTAATTTCATACAAGTCATTTATGACATAACGTTTGTGTATCGGTGAATATACCATATTATATAAACGATAATATACAATGTGTTATACTAGAGCTCGGAACATAATCAAATTATCATATTAATGTGTTATATAAATATCATATTAATATCATACAATGTGCCTTTATAGTTGTAGTTACTCTTAAAAGTGCATAAACAATAAAACAAATACCTATATTTGTAAATATTTAAAATATAATTTCCAAAATAACATACCCATAAATTACAATAACATTTTCCTAGTCATTCTTATCACAATAATTATTCATAATTTTTTCCATTAAATTACATCTGCAAAACAGATAGAAAAATTAAAATTAAACATATATCCTATTATTAAATATCATACGCATATGCATATTGTATAATAATATGTGTTCACAGCTTAATGCAACAATATTATATATTAGGTGTTTTAATACTTCTTCTTGTACAAAAACACAGTTTTTTACTATTTTCTGGCCGCATCGAGTAATCCTCGTGGGTTATCGTCGACGCCGACAATAACTAATAAACAATGATACTATGGTAAATTATTGTGTTTAACACCTAAGGTCTCGGGGCATGAATTTCCGGCATGTGTATACGAGACTTAGCCATATGTCGTATGGTCGTGGATTTGTTGCCGTGAGCTAATAGTTCACGGTGCCAAAGTATGTAATATGTACGGTTCGCAGTGAGTTGCGAACAGGTAATGAAATATCTATAAGTATTTTATATTATACACCACATGCAAATAAAGATATTTGTATGTGTCTATCAGTCCCTAAAATTGTGTGTACTACGACACACTTTGTGTAGCATGAAAAGTGCTGTGTGTAGTACGAAATTTAAAAGTGTGTTATTCTAACCTTTATAATAATATTATGTATAATTTTATATCTCCACATTTTTTTATATTTTAATGGTTTTTTGCCAAACCACATTTTAATTATTATCTAAATTCTACACAGACACACAGTAAACAATATTTTGTATTGTTACGTCTTATACTCTTATTATAGTTATTATTGTAAACTATTCATTGTTATTAAGAGTATAGTTATTTTTATTATATTATCAGCTTAGTAGTGAACGGTATATAGTATACTATAGTGTTTTAAGTGTTTATCTAGAAATAATTTAGATTTGACCGATTTGGGACTATGTGTGTAGTACGAAAATTTGGATATTTTAGGGACTGGTGTCTATGATATTATAATGTACACACATTCTCTCCTTATTGTATTTTAGGCGCGTTATTGAAAATAGTTAATATTCTTGTAGCTGGAATTGTCAAAAATCATCCGGCACGTACGTTTTCTATTGCAATCACTTTTATTTACGTTTATCTTTGCGCTATATATCTTCATAAAACATATTTCCACCATCGCATGTGAACAATCAATTAAATATACTATAAATCCTTGTTTCACGCGGTAACAAAATCATCCTGTACTCACTATAATACTATGCCGTGTATCGCACAGTGCACACGTCGTATTAATTGAACTGCCGTGAGTCTGTTGTACCCGCCGTATGACGAGAGAAATGACTTTACGCTTTGCATTAAAATCGTGTGGTGGCTGCCGTACAGGCGCGGCAGCGCAACGACGTAGCCGATATTGATAATGATAATAATAATGATGATAATAATAATAATAATAATAATAATAATAATAATACTCGTATACAAGACTCGTATGAACCATAGAAATCCTTTTGTAATCGCCTTCAGACACGCTTTGTCAGTACACACTCACAAAACTGTTTTTGTCTCGTGCGTTGAATATTTGACGTCGTCGGCGGATTTTCAGTCTCATAATAGTAATAATGTTAATATTTTATACATAAACTATCGTAACGTGTTGCCGACAACTTGATTTTGATACAAATCTTTCCTCAAGGAACTCGATTTATCATAGGCCATATTCAATACGACATTATAGCCGCTATAACGATAATAATACAAAACATGGTAAGTAACTATGATTAATTTATTATCATATTATTTAGTAGGTGGGTATACCTACTGTACAGTAGTGTATACTATTGAGTAATGTCATGTTAGGCATATTATCTAGATAAATAATCAATCATATTTTATTTTATTTATGGTATCCAGCTATGGGGTAACGCCAAAAAATCGAACCTTAATAAAATTCAAACCTTCCAAAACTTAGCCCTCTGCAGGAAACTACTCAATGCTCCACCACCTTACGTCTCTAACAGCACTATCCACTCCGGCTTAAAAATGAAAACTGTCCAGGAAGAAGCAAAAGCACATTTTTAAACGCTTTTATAACCGTCTGTCCTCCAACAATAATCCACTAATACGCGATCTTGCAGTCCCGACCATTCCTGGCAATCCACCTAGGCGTCCCAAACATAGTTGGTGTCGTAACCTTCTTGATCCCCCCGTGCAAATTTAAAAAAAAAAATTGAAAAAATAAAAATAATACTACTATTAGTGAGTGTCATTGACAGGTGGCTTCTCACATCTCGTGTTTTCATGTAAATCAGGGGCGGCCGCAGAGAAGGGCCAGTGGGTGCCATTGCACCCACTGGGATTTTTTTAATGAACAAAAAAATTAATGTATAATAATGTAAATATGTGACTACCTATGTATGTATAACATAAATTTAATTTTACACCCACTGAGCTGATTTTCTGCGGGCGCCCCTGATGTAAATATATATATATATGTTAGTTCTCCTCTTTTTAACACTTTTCTTAAGTTTGGTTTCACGTCTGTCTGTGATCAAATCTTGCGCGCTCGATTTGAGGCACTTTTTGAAGATGAAAAATTCTGAAAATTGGTATAGACCTTGGTCTTGGATGACAATACAATAATCCGTTGTCATTTTGGGACATGGACCAAAAAAAAAAAAAAGGATTGTCCCCACGACGTCGCCGTAATATCTCTCGCAGATATTGAACTTTCTCTCTTCCCCAAAAAAAACCGCAACCTCTTACGAAGCAAGTATAGGCGTGTCCTATCCATTATTATAATATCTATGGTAACAACGGTAATTATTACCAAATAACATTATACCGGTATTCTGATATAGGTACCGAAACACCGGATACCGATATTCTTTAAACACTACAGTCAGCAGTGAAAATAAGAGCAACAGACTGTTCGTAACTTCATGTTCTATTTTCACAAACATATTTCTTAAACGTTTAATAAAAATATTTACTTTCAACTAAAAAGTAGAAAATAAAAAATAAAAAAAAAAATTTTAAAAACACACTTTTCCATAAAAACATTTAAAAAAAAATTTTAAAAATTGCACTAAAAAGACAAAAATAATTCTCTGTACTTAAAAATAATGAAAAATTTATTGATGAAAAATTTAAAAGTGTGTGGTGCTCATACACTTGACATATATTCCCAGTCACTATCTTATAAACATGATTGAACAAAGAAGTGTATGTGAGACTTTCCTTGGCTTTTAAATTTTTCATCAGTAAATTTTTCATTATTTTGCTCTTATACTTGACATATACTGCCAGTCACTATCTTATAAACAGGATTGAACAAAGAAGTGTATGTGAGACTTAGCTCGGCTTTTAATGTTTTGTATGATGCACCACACACTTTTAAATTTTTCATCAATAAATTTTTCATTATTTTTAAGTACAGAGAATTATTTTTGTCTTTTTAGTGCAATTTTTAAAATTTTTTTTTAAATGTTTTTATGGAAAAGTGTGTTTTTAAAATTTTTTTTTTTATTTTTTTTTTAGTTGTATTAATGTATAATATATATATGTCATTTCTCTTTCTTCCACGTGTACTCGTTGTACCTCTTAGATATAGATTGTATATTTCAAATATTTTATTTTATATTAGATAAATAAATCACTACAAAAATAGTTATTCGAATTGATGGATAGTCTTAGACAAATATGCTTTGTTCCTTATTCTAATTTTTGTTTAAATATTTATCATACTAATTTATCCAGACAACAAAGTACATTTTTCTGTAAATAATAAAATACTAAAAAAACACTTCAGAACAAAATAACATGAAACAATAATTTTTCATTTATTTTAATATCCTAGATTTCCCTTAATCACAAGTCAAAACATAGTCATGTCATTTACGAGTATACTATATAGGTATTACCTTACTTGTAACTTATGATTAACTTTGTGTTCATTTTTAAAATTGTTATAGGTAGATATAGTTTTTAATAATTGTACGTCATACGATTCAGTAGGGGCTATCCAATATAGGTAGTTTATTTGTTGTTGAACACAGCATAATATGCTAAATTTAGTGTTCATTTTTGGTGTTTTGGGTTATATACTTATATGCAGGTGGTCTAAAGGTAGGTGGGTCGTGGATGGTTCTTCAGAAATATCCTCAGAATCATATTGTTATATTCCTAGCTATACAACCACTGAAGTACAATAACATAATATGTCATTAAATTTAAAAATTTAATATTTAAAAATGTATACCTATCCCTGATAGTATAAGTTAATTAATAATATGATAACATAATATCAAAATCAAAAACAAAACAAAATATAAATATATCCATTTAAATATATAATATTTGTATATTGAATTAGTTAGGCAAGTGAGTAGTGGCAGTCTAGAGTTCATGGGCTTTCTCACATGGAGGGGGGGGGTGTCAAATCTCCACCTTTGTTTATAATATTGCTATGGCAGTTTTTATTTTTATTTTTCATTATTAAAATGGTTATTTATTATTATAAACAATAACATAAGTAGTAGACAGTATTGTTAATGGAAAATAAGAACATACTAGAGAAATATATCAACAACCTGAACCATGCTAGTAAAAAAACTATATTAAAAGAGAAATTATTAAGTAATCTAAATTGAAATTTTTTTTATAATGCACATACTTACATTAAAAACGGGTTTTTTTTCTGAAAATAAATAAACATTTTTACAACTTAGAGTTTTATAAATATTAAATTAAATATAATATTAATAATATTAGTTTTAAGTCTTATATTTTATACCTTTCAACTATTTTTTTCTTTCAAAATATTGACTTAAGAATATATTAAACGTCTTATAAAATGTTAAACTGCATTTCGATCATATTTAATATTTATTCATTGGATGCCAGTCCAGTAAGCTTGCATTATATATAAACGATATATACACTGTTATTTAGAAAACTCAATTTTGATGTATCGTTAGACATGTAGGTATAGGATCGATTTATATTCAAAATAATTTTTTATGATATATTCGAGAAGTTTCTTATTTAAACTTAACTTCGCACAAGATAGTTTCACATTGGTTTCCGGTTGTCGTAGTGAAATAAGTTTTGAATAAGCACATTGTTATATGCGCATTTATTTTATTTTAGTAGCTTTGCAATAAAAATATATTTGTTGTGGATAGTATTATGTTACAGAAAGACATTCGTATAGGAAGGAAACAGTTTTTGGTGATACGACTAAAGCTCGAAATAATGAACGGATTATGATTGGATCCCAGCCCTCGAAAATGTACTTTATTTACTGTCACATCGCATTGTTGTTATATTATTAATGTTTTTATTTATAAGAAAATAAAATAAACCAATTTCACAAATCAATTTTGAACTATTGTCAAACTTCTACACACCATTGAATGTACTATTGTGACTACTATTGTCAGTCATTCATTAAACTCCACAATTACCTATATAAATCTAAAAAAATCTTTTAAAATAAAATTGTTATTGTTTAGTATACACGCACATTGCCAATACTCAAATGCATATTGTTATGATTATTGGATTGATATTATCATTCAAATAGGTGATGATTTTAGTTGTCTAATTATTATTACCTATCTACTAAAAACAACAATAATAATATCCGAAATGTGTTATAGAACTAAAATAATTGTAAGTACCTACCCAAAAATTATACCCAATAAAATAAATTATTTTGATATTAATTTGTAATGTGTAGGACGTAGGTACAGTTTATGTGTTTACTATATATATTATAATATGCACCTATTATAATATGATTATAGTAGTTGTTGTAACATTGGATATGAAAAACAGAGATTCACTATACATGGCAATTTTAGCTTAAATACTTTCGTATAACATACCTCCTAATAATACATTTGTGTATTTACGGGTTGTACGTGATATGCCGTACAGTATACGTAACATACGACATGTATACAACATGTATATTATACGGAATACAGAAATATAGGTACATAAATACCCATAAATATTAAATAATTAACTTTAACTTTAGTTGGGTATTAAAAAAATTTGATACTACTAAACTGCTTCTACGGCCATCGTGAATAATGAAAATTAAACACCTAATAAATAATAGAAGTTATCTACAAAATCGTGGAAACAGTGAACAACTAGTAAGCTATAAGTATAATTATTAACTACTTTATCCTTTTCATTCTTATCATTCGTTCAAATAGTTGTAAATATTAATACACTGCTACCTTTAGAGCTGCCTATATGAGAACCGAGAAGAGTGGGAGAAGAATGCCTAGCTGTGCTTTGTATATTATTATATCAAAATAACTGACAAGGAAAAAACTCAATTTTATATATTCGCTTACTAGTTTTGAAATAAAATTATTAATTAATTTTTTAAGGTGCCTATACGAGTTTTAAAATACTAAGTAAAAATATACATATTATACATAATATGCAGCCTTTTACATACTTACCTAGATGTATTTTAACAAAAAACATGTATTTATTAATTTCCGAGAATTGTTTTATTTCTCAGTTCAAACTATAAAATGAAAATAACATGTTTATTACATATAAGTTTAATATAAATATCGTGGATGTTTTTAATGTTATTATTACGTTAAATAATTTCGAAAGTTAAAATTCATCTTTTTATATTATATAATAAAAAAAAAAAATAGTATATGGAACTACCTACATCAATAGTTAAAATTAAGTACCAATATAAATATATATTTTCTTTTTGGTTTTCAAATCAATATTGTCTTCTTGAATTTAAATGCAAGCCATAATGAAAACAATAGTGGCTTATAAAATAAAGCGTTTCCTTGGAGAATCTTTGTTTTGTTTATCTGGATAATTGAAAGTGAAAAATGAGTTTTTTGTTTTCTTAGGAGGGATGAAAAAAAACTTACTGTGAGATGAAGACGTATGCAATAAAAAAATATTATGATAAATGAAATAATAGAGACAACATGTTTAAATATTAAATATTAATAAAAAACATGTTTATTTGTATACTATATAATGTCGGTAACTAATATTGTTTACCTTTTTTAGATTCTGAGCCAAGCGAATGTATTGATTTTACAATGATGTGTGTTTTTTTTTAATTTTTTTAATTTTTTTTTTATTTTTGTGTCTGTCATCACCTTTTAGGACAGTAAAAGTGCTTGGATTTTCTTTAATAGTAACTTTTCTGATAGGAAAGTGAATCTAGTTGGTACTTTGGGGGGTCAAAAGTAAAAATTTCCCAGTAGTTTTCACAAGCGACGTGAAAAACAAAAAAAAAATTAAGGAAAAACGGGAATTTTTACGCAAAATCTGTTTTCGAGAAAATCGATTTTGGTTTTTGGTGTAACTCTAAAACAAATGACCGTAGGGACATGAAATTTTGTCTGAATGTTTATATTAGCATTTTCTATACACCATAAAATTTTGAAAATATTTTGACTCTTTTTGAGCTGTTTACGGCCATTGTCAGTTTTCAATTTTTTTAGTTTTTTTTTCTATAAATATCAATAAAATTTTATCTGTTGAGTAAAAAAGCTTGAAAATTTAATAGAAGGCTCCTAGGTTATTGTTTCAAAGGCAGATGAAAAAAATTAAAAATCCTTAGTCACAGTTTTTAATTATAAGCATTTAAAGTTCAAATTTTGACAAAATACGGAAAAATCACGAAAAATAGCAAATTATTTTGATGAGAATTCATAAAAATTTTTCTTTTTAAATCTAAGATTTGAAAATGTAATATAAGATTACTCATAAGTTTGTCTACCTTTATCAAAAAAAAAATGTCTAGAAGAAACTTAAATTAAATTTTTATGAGCGTCTGAAATTTATATTTTTACAACATTTGATATTTACTCGATTTCTCATGTAACAATTTTCTTATTTTATTGTAATTAAAAAACGAATGACTGTAGATACTTGAAAATGTCACTGAATGTTTATATTAGCATTTTCTATACACCATAAAATTTTGAAAATATTTTGACTCTTTTTGAGCTGTTTACGGACATTGTCAGTTTTCAATTTTTTTAGTTTTTTTTTCTATAAATATCAATAAATTTTTATTTGTTGGGTAAAAAAGCGTGAAAATGTAATATAAGACTCCTGATATATCGTTCTAATAGCAGTTGAAAAATATTAAAAATACATAGGCACAATTTTTCTTTATAAGCGTTTAAAGTTCGAATTTTGACAACATTTATCAAATTTAAAATTTAATAATTATTTTGTGGTTAAAAATTTATAAAATGTTCAACTTTTATAGTTAAAGATTGTAAATTGAACACAAGCCTCTTAGGCTCCACGTAAATAGGTTATATATAAATTACTTTATTCACAATAATATCATCAATTATACTTGGTAAAATCATAGGCTGACTGACCGCTCAGAATCGTTTTTCTTATACAATGATATTATATCATTGAATTCAAATTTAACACCATCCATTACAGTAACCTACTTGTAACCTACTGTACAGCAGAGCGAATCCACTTATCCACCTTTTTATAATTGTATATTACAATTGTACCTTTATATTGACGTACGAAAAATAATGAAAATATCATCATACCTACTAGTTAATAAATATTTATAACTATTTCATAATTTTGAAAATGTGACCCTGTGTGCGCGGTGATTGGCCTCAGTCACAAATGTGTTCGGAGGTCAAGCACCAACCACCATCGCTAGTTCCCGGATAGGCCTGCGTTTTAGTGACAAATCCTCTCCACACATACACATGTTCCGAACCAACCGTACCCCTACAGTAAAAAAATAAGCTATTAACCATGCAGTCGATTAAAAAAAATTTAAAAAAAAATAAAAATGTTAAATGATAAAATTAAAATAAAATATAAATTACTAAAACACATGATATAAGAATATTTACAGTGTTATAAGCATTTTAGCATTTTAAAATATATAGGTGGGTAGGTAGATAGGTGCATACATATTACAAATTAAAAATACACGTTGCTGGTAATTTACAAAATGTCGGTTTAATTATCATTATCTATACGTCATATTGTATGAATGGTATGTCATTATTAGTATTTAAAAAAATCATTGTTTCTGTCTTCTGTCAAATAAATAAATGTTGATTAATTCGTTATATTATTATTTTTTTTTTTATTATTATTAATTAACCCACGGCAACTTAGGCCATTGGGTGGTTTTTACTGTGTGGGTACAGTAGGTTTTAGCACGTTTACACAGTTTGACAGATTTTTTAGAGTATTCACCTGTAGGTATCAGTTCCGGGATAGTCGAATTGCACTTACTACCTAAAAATAAATGGTCAAATTGCACTTGGATTCAAAAAAGGTTAATGGTCGAACTGCACTCGAGTAAAAAGCAGGTAGTGGTCGAACTGCACTCGTTCAACAAAATAAGGAGTTTAAATTTAAGGTCACTATTTAAAAAAAGAATAAAAAAATTATATAATATATTATACTAGTACAACGAAAATTATCAAAATGGGTTAAAAAAAAAGTTATAATAATGACAATAATAATATTTCATGATTAAATATATGTATATATTATATAATATTATACTAACATAATGGACAATGGTATGTATAAGACAATAATTTTTAACTACGCCAAATGCCAATGATTAAAATCATTGTCAGTCCTAAGCCTGTGAGTGGGAGGGAAATGAGTGATTTATAAACGTTCAATCCCTTCAAATGCATGTTATTTTTGTTGGAATACCTTTTTTAAACCAAAGTGCAGTTCGACCATACCCGCGAATTCTGCCATACCCGGGCGGCACTTCTCTCCGGACACCTTGACTTGCCCGTTATATTATTATAACATAATATGACACACACGTCTATACATACATATATATATATAATATAATATGGTATCAAAAACTTGAAATTATCAACGAATAGGACAAAACTGTTTGACAATACATAGATAATCTTGAAATACTTGAAACTTATTGTAATTAAAAATTCGAGAAGTTTTTTCATTACTAACTCATTAACATCTGTTCTCTTAACAAAATTGTTGACACAAAATAATTTTGTACGTAAAGCTAAAACTATTTTGATAAACATAAAATATTATTATCAAATAAAAACCTATCGACTATTATAATGGATTTAAATATTTAATACTATTAATGATATTATTTGAGGTGTAGACAATTGTACCAATATAATTTATGATTATTAATTATATACCTACAAAGGATCTTATGGAATCAGTATGGATTTGTTTAGTCATAATATATTCATAATATTATTATTCATGAAATATACTTATAACTTATAAGAGTAATATTCCAAAAAGTTTTAAATTATATAATATTTAAAAAATTCAATCTTATCCACCTATAAAATATTATCCGTGGATTAATGTACGGAAAAAATATGCAAAAACTACAGTTATATTATTATATTTATTTTCAATTTTGATAGAACTATGGGAATAAGACAAAGGTAATTTTAATACATGCTTGTATTACACTGCAGTACAATATATAAATATATAATAGTAATAAATACTGTGGGCACAGCTGCAGATGTCTTAGATCAATAGTAATAACAAAAAAAAAAAAAAAATAGCAATAGAATATACTCGATGACAACAATTTATTGATATAAATTATTGTTTTTTTTTTTATAAAGCAATTTTAAATAATCATACCTATTTTATTAAAACGTAACTAGAATGCTTATGAACAGTAAACTTTGAATTGTAAAAGAAATAAAAATAAATGTTAAATGTAGTTTCCGAGTTTCACATTTTGCAGACGTTGATTTGTCTTATTGCGTTTCTCGGCTGTCTATGTGTGATGCGTACATTTGTTTTACAAACAAAAAGGCGGTGGTGTAAACCATGTAATCAGAAACTAAATCATCGCAGCAACCATTACTTTTAGCAAGGACATTTTTCCATCCATTTAATTTGACATCAAATTGTAGGGAACATTATTTTTCGATCTCCAACGGACGTGCAGGCCTTGTACGAGAAAAATCGAGACTTTCCTCGATCGATTAGTCCCTGCTATTTTCATTTTATCCCCCTTTACACAGACCTAGCCATTAAACAGCTGGACATCAGGCACGTTTTGTAGTTTGTACATGTCAGAACTAGTACTATTTGTTTCCTTCCCTTTTTGCACAGCGTGTGATTCCCTGCAAATTGGGTGGGAGACAAAGCCCTTTATACCAATATAATCTCGGTAAAAAAAATTACACTGTTGGTTGTTACTAACAGTTGTTAAATGTGAGAGGCAGCTAGTGTATTCACCAGATTCTAATCGTAAATAACAATTAAAGTTACATTATAAATTAAGCCGAGTCTATCAACGTTTTGTATTTATTTTTCTAAACATCAATTTTAAACTTGAAGTGGCATAGCTACGTAGGTATATTGATAACTTACTGACTTACTCAAGAATACGGATACGGAGAACCGATAGTGGCAATTTTCAGTCAACTCATGAAAAGGGATGGACGTCAAAATTCACGATATATTTGTTATAATTCATTAAAATAGTTGTGTGCTAAAGGCTAATGTTATTATTAGAACTAATCTATCGTAGCCAATAGACTGCTTACCTCGTAATTATATTGTTTGATTGAAACACAAAAAAAAATAATTTTTCATGGCGACATGACGAGAAGTAATGTTTACGATGTGTTCCTTATGTTGCGATACGTAGAAAAAAAATAATTTAAGCACCTATAATATATAATATCAACATGTTTATATTTTAATTGTAATATTAAGTTTAAAATATATTTTTATGTTTTGTACGTAGGTTTGTTAATTTTAATTGAATTTAATTGAACCATAACATAACAGTGTTATTAATGAATTATGAAAATTAATCACAAATAATAATAAAGATATTAACATACAGGAAACGTGCAATGTTTCAATTTAAATAGGCAACGATGATCATAGATATAATATATTAGTATGATAATATCATATCGAAATATAATAATTTATATTCAAAGGTTAAATTGCTTTTTGATCACTTGCAGGACACTGAAGGTGTGTTACGTATAGAAATAATATATATACATTACACATACTGTAAGTTTATTATCTACACCTAGTCATAATATAGATTCAATTTCGAAATATCCATTGACTAATTATGTCATACGTTTTACTTATTAGTTCTTAAAATGTAGATGTCATATTATAGTGTTATAGGTAAGTAGATAAGTAGGTACAACATAATACTATATCTAATATAATTTATCATCAGAAATTTGACATATTTATATATTTTATTTTAATTGCGTACAAATATTGCTTTGGCAGTATATCACCTAAATAACTAATGAGTAATACCTATGCATCTATGAATAACTAAATTGGGAAATATATATAAGTTGGGCACAAGTGTACAACTAAATTATACAAGATAGAAACTAAAATTATCACGCAAATAAATTCATTTACTACTGGTTTTAATCCTACTGCACTTTAATTGTAAGCTGTAAATATTCCCGCTATAAACGTAGGCATGAGTATGTAGGTAAACCTATTAAATGTTTGCATGTAAAGTAATTGCCAAGCTTATAAAAAAAAAACAATAACAACAGTATTTAATAATATTATCTATGCACCTATCATTATTAATTTTAACTTAAAATATATTTTTTTTTAGACTGATCAGGAATAAAATTAAAACTATTAATGCAGTCGTCACACACGCGCGCGCACATACACGCAGACACCAATTATATACAATTGATAATGATTGATGATATCATTATTATGTAAATCAGACAAATCAGTTAACATTTTGCCGTGCATCAGGTACCAATACTTTCATTTAGAAATATCCACTGGCGACTGGCCACAAGGGACATCGTGTAATCATTCACCAACCAATGCAGCCGCCACAATCACTTGATAGTTGATAGTAAACGAATAATGTTAACATTCTAACACCTAATAAGTGAAATAATTATACGACCAAGTTCGATGTCGAGTCCGTTATTGTTATTGGTATTATTTGTACTGTAGTACCTGTCTATTGATGTGGCCTATTTAAATAGTATCATCACTAGTACGCGTATTACTCGGATACATTTTTAAATAGTATACGCTCTAAACTCGTATCATGACGTATATAACTAACAAAAGTACTAATCAGATGCGAATACGAAATCTGTGATGTCGAAAATGAAGGTGATGTGATGGGAAGTGGGAACAGCTATAGATAATAATATTGTGTGCACGTCCAGATAAGCTCCCGCCGGCCGACCGTTTCAATGATTAGATAATAATTAATAATATTTTGAAATGAATTGCGTGGACATTTTAATTAAACTAAATGAATAGATATTATAACAATTTCAAAACAAAAACAATAAATTAAATAAAAATTATGTTATAATATTAGTGTGGCCGGCCGTAGTTATTTCAATTTCCGATGACAAATCAGAATTTCCCACCACCGCGTCCAATACTATAGTAATAATTAATAACTGTAGGTATACAAAGTGATAATGGATTTTTTTTTTAAATGTTATTTGCGATGGTTCAAATTATGTAAAACTTTAAATACTTTGCGATGTAACGAGTGTTTACCGTTAAAATAATCATCCTGATGCAAAGCAGTGTTATGTTGTTTTTATATTATTACTATACTCAGAATTATCAACTCGGTGATTACAATTTATTATACGAACGTATCATAAGGTATCCAATAACCAAATATACTTGGTTACAATATGAAACAATAAATAATATATCATTTTATTATATGTTACGAAGGTACGGAGTTACAATTTGAAAATAATTATAATGAAGATGCATGTAAGTCGTGGGTGCCTATTTACATTTTTAAATAGTGATAAATACGTAACCATATATATTAGGTATAGATATAATATTATGTTATAGGAATTTTTAATTGAAAACCTTATTTTATACATTCTGTTATGAATTACCATTTTTCTGTGTTTTAAAAAACTATATATTTGTATTTAATATTTTATATTTATAAGACAACTAAAATTTTAAACAATATTACGTAAATTTTTTTGAGAACTCGTTAATTCGAAACCATTTATTTTTTATGTGATCATAGTAGAACCATGGAAATAAGTTATTACTTATTAGTATTTTACATTACTTACCTAATATCTACTCTGCCCTATATGTAAAATTAAAACGACAACATCAGAAATTTAATTATTACAAAGTATTAAATTTAAATGTTTATAGTGTCTTTACGTTCTTATGAATAAATTACTATTATCTTATTCTGTTGAAATTAAACAAATAGAGCATTGTTCTCTCATTTAATCTTGTTAACCACAGTGATGGATAATAAGGCGACAGATAATGATCATTTATTTAAATGTTTGTACACAAATAAAATTATTAACATTTATATTTTTGGTTAAAATAAAAATATATTGTGTACCGTCAATAGTTGCATATTCATTCCTTAATAGCTGGGTAGTTTATCGTTATGATCTTATTGTTAGTAGGTACTATTCTTGTAAAGAAATATAATATTTATAAATGTATAATACATTTTATATATATAATATATAAACTGGAATATTTTTGGAATATAAGATAGAATAAGTAATTTTTAAAAATAATAATAAAACTATGAACTAAATACGTGTGTCAAAGACTGAAAGTCAATAAATTGAACGTTTTAACATAATATCATTCATTAACGCATTCAATTTTGCCTGTATTTCGTGCAGTTGAATATATTGTGGTAAAAAAAAAATGAACAATAGCCCAGTGTTGTGATCCCTTCTCGTCTTGTTATAGACGATTATAAATTATTAGTTACCTATTAATTATTACTACAGTACGTATTTGGCTGTAAAAACTAATCGTTCAATTTGAATATTTTTCTAACAGACAATATTGCTTTCAAGTGTTTTTCTTTTTAAATGTTAAGTTACCTACTAAATAGTAAAAAACAATAATTAATAATTATTTTGATATTGAGATTCATTAGCTTAGGACGCTTCGGTACAATCTCATATATCTATTAAAGGTGCTAATGAATTTATTCTACACAAAAATGTGAACCTGTACACAATAACACATACAATTTATTGATCTGCTTAGAATCTAGTACTTATCTAGTGCACATACAAAATTGAAATTATACATAATTTATATTCGTAGCCTCAATTACATAATATATGATGGGATAAACGTTTTAATTTAATTTTAAAAATCAATAATTAGAAGTCTTACATTAACACTGTTTAGAGTACCTATCGTGTATACAATTTAAACTATAACCATTTCGTATATTTGGCATTGCTTACAAGTGAACTGGCCCTTAAAAACTAAACTGGCATTAATATTTTATGAGTACAGTTGTTATGATATTTAATGTAGGCGGTAGACCTATCATCAAAAATTACATATTTTATATTTCCACGGAAGTGAATAACGATGTCAAAAGTTTAATTTATAGTATAAAATAACGACAAATCTACATCTGAAGATAATAAAAATCCAAACATTCGTTAAAACTTGTTTTTACACATAAGTTACAAGAATCCGTTAATAATAATTTATATTTCAAGATAAATATGGGAAGGACAGTTTATAATACAAGACAAGACAAACAAAATAATACACGTGATTGTGCGTTGGTAAATCTTAATTTAACTAGTAACTACTAACAGACATAATATAATCATTTTTCACCTTTTGCTTGTTCAAAGAGTGAAATCGTACGTAGTAAAAACTGTCGTTGTTCATTCGAAAAAATAAATTGCTTTAGATACTTATTATAATAAGAAATAATATTTCTTTTTTGTTCTGCGAGATTTTATGTACAGACATGAATAAATGGTTTTTACATTGTATATTATATAATAATAGTATACATTAGAATATTGTTGGTAATATTAGTACATATAGATTTTACAACATTTGACTAATTTTTTTTTTTTACTACCTATATAATACATATAATACTTTAATAAACAATATTATTTAGACTTCTATTAATCTATTGAACGAGACACTAACACGTCTTGATAATAATCAAATATTTTTGAATTACTAATAAATATTTATAATATAAAGTTATACATAATATTATACAAATGATAACTTAATAACTCGCAACTCATAGTATGAGCCCCAAGCATTACAAACATTTTCAGTGGGACGCATTATAATCTTGAAGAATAAAAATAAATAAAAATAATCATGCTATAATATGATTTTTGTTTATTAATAAACCCGCGGAAACTTAGGCCATTGGGTGGTTTTTACTGTGTGGGAGGGTACTGTAAATTTTAAACACGCTTACGCAGTTTGGCAATTTTTTTAGTGGGCACCCGTAGGTCATCTGTCATGCCCGGTGGGGGATGGTGGAACTTATCTCTCCGGATACCGTGACTTGCCCCAAGAAAAATACCACCCATGGCCGAGGTTTTGCACCGACGCCTTATATGATATATGATTTTTATAAGTGGTATTTGCACAGATTAGTTTATTTTTATTATTAATTTTAAAGGCTTTATTATAATATATATATATATATATATATATATATTATATTGGCATTTAGCATTAGAGTAAATAATAATATTACTTCATAGTGTTAATACACTTAATATTATTTATTCCGCAGTTTTTCAAAATCAAAGTATTAAATACATATATAAACAAAATAGAACATATTATGTCATATTTATAGTACAATTTTCCGGATGTAAATCTAAACAAAACAAAAACAAATCAATCCAAAACAGTACTTAAATTATTTCGACGCGCTCTAAATATATAGGTAAGCAGGTATATTATAAGATTTTTTTAACTTTGGATAAGTAATGATTTACATACCCACACTAAATTTGACTAAAATAAATGTTAATTTGACTTGTACGGTATCGTATAATCAAAATATCAACATCAACTGTAAGATCTTTTCCAAAAAGTGTAATTAAAAAAAAAAATACCTACGTTTAGGGTTGTAAAAATATTATAATAATATGATCAACAAGTCTGCAATGTTTAATATTAACAGTTTATTAATTCACCAGTTTTTATAAAACCATATACTATTTCAAATTATAAGGTTCCTAAATCTAACATTTAGTGTATTTGTTTATAACTATTATAATATTCGTAGTTATACATTTAGGTTTTGCAACACAATAAAAAAAATAAAATTGCAATTTGGAACTTATACAATTATTATATTATATACATTTTTCATATTTTCATAACACATTTTTATCCAGTACTTTGACATTAAACATTCATTTTCAGGAAATAAAACGAGGAGAAAGTAATAAAACAGTCTTCGTTCAGAAAAACAAACTATTTCATTAAACTCAACTACAAACATAATACACATTACCTGCGTATTTTATTCTCAAGAACATTCTGAAATTGCATAGTTTAGTTTGGTAAATTTGTTTAAAAATTACTTTCAACCACGATAAAAGAAAAAAAAACCATTGACAAGCTAAACAAATTCAAATTTAATGCATTTTTAAGAAACATAATGTTTAATCATAATTTATTAATACACCTACGCGAATCGTTCATTTAATATGAATTTTTCTTTAGAAATCAGATTTTCAATTAAGCATATTCCATATAGGTACCTACCCGTCCTACCCATTATATTATGTCTTTATGATACTATCGCCATTTTTCAATCTTAATCTTGAGAATAACAATAAATTGAATTGAATAAGTATTTACTTATTCATTCTATCCATAACACAATATATTATTACAATTAAGCGTATTCCATATTCTATTATAAAGAATAATCGATTTTAGGTAAAAAAAATGATTAAACAACGAATATTTAGTCAACAATGTGAAAAAAAAATGAAATCATATAAAGATATATTTATTTTCATATATGTAGAAAACGTAAGTTTAAAACAAATAGTATTATAATTTATTGTCAACAGAGTAAAAATAAAAATAAATTATATAGGTACGTATTAGAAATTAAAAATATTAAAACTTGTTTTAAAATAAAAATTAATAACAATAATAACTAACATTTTGTAAAATAATAAAATAGCATTTGTTAAAGGTTTATTATTCACATTTATTTTAAAATGAAAATATGTTAGGAATGCTACTGACAGAAAAGTTGTAAAATTTCGTAAAATCAAAATAATGTGTTTAGAAAACTTTTTTTATACTCAAAGTTACACATTTTATTGTTATTCGTTTATTGATCAACAACACGATTTTACTATAGTTGGTAGGATAGTTGTAGGGTTCTCCGAAAAAAAAAATGTAGGGTCAAATCCATCCAAGTTTTTTTGTTGCAATATGTTTTGGGAAAAGAGTAGCGTGAAAATATATCGTTGCCGGTCCGCTGCAATCGGATGATTTATACAGTGCGAAAAGCGGTCCTTTTTAAACCACTTTGAAGCACTGCACCGACCCCTTCCCATCAGCTTCATCAACCTACCCGTTTCCCCACCAACGATTTTTCGTCTGTTTTCGAGTATTTTACTAGATTTACTTCCGAATATTTCACGCCAATCCTGCCAATGTGTGCACGACATAATTTCTCTCTCCGATAACGATATTATATAGGTATGGGCTTAGTGAGGAGTATCTATAGGTAGTTAAAGTATGTCAGTATTTATACCGAGCTTATTTTTGCATAATTTTTTAATGTGGCCGTTGCCAATTAAAAATTAAACACATGAAATATAATCAAAATAATGATCGAACCGATATACATTTGTAAGTATACTTACAGGTACATATAGGTACATATTATAATATGTGTTTAACTTATAAATCACTAAAACAGTGGATATTGTTCACACTTTCATAAGTAAATGCAAACAAAAAAGTTCCTCCGAAATTAATTACTGCTGTTTGGTTTCTTTAATCACTTTAAATTATTATTAAAAGACAATTTAAAATCGTGGTAAAAACAATATACCTTTATAATTGTATTAATATCACTTAACCTATAGTAAGTATACACTATATAGTCTATGATATTCTATGGACTTTAAGTTATGTATAATTATAATATCTACAATCTATATATACTAATTTTACGCAGTGTTATGTCAATAACAATATACCTACCTACTATCATTTTCCTTGTACATAAAATATACAATAGACCTAATGAGTTGATACTTAATACTACATAGTATATATATATATATATTTTGTTACATTATTAATTTATTTCTACAATCTGTAAATTAATTTTTTTACAATAAGTACAAGCGCTGTGTGAGTTAAAGGGTTGGAGGCTTGAAAGAAAAATCCATCCAGTGATGGAACTTCTTGACAGATTTATGTAGTGACTAAATGTGTACCTAATTAAAAATGTAGTTATAATTATAATATTATTTATTTGGATAGATAAAAACTGTATTAATTAAAATATTACAACTGATAGATAAGAAAATAATAAAAACACTATAAATAGGGAATAATTGTTGTATTCATAATTTTTTGAGTGGGTAAATAAATTATGAAAACTGAAATACAATATTCAACATTGTAAATATGTTAATAATCATTAAGAAGACTGTAAAAAAATAATTAACTTTTATGAAGATTATGTAAATATTGAAATTAAAATTTATAAATTATGTTTATTAAACAATAATACTAAAATAATAATATCAACTATACTATACAAACTCTAAACATATTACATAATATTTCATTGTAAGATAATGTTTTTTTTTTTCAATGTAGAGACGTTTTTCAAAACAAAATTAACGAACAAATAATGAGCTCGTTTTAATTAAATTTTCACGGTTTAAAGAACCAAGTGAAGGATAAATAGTTACATTGATAGTATAACATTTAGTTCTTTAATTAAATCATTATTACTAGGGTATTTAATTAATTAAGCTTCTGAAACAAATTAGCCTGGATGTATAATTTTCTTTTCATAAATGTAAATGTATTTTTTTAGAAATATTCAAATACTGGGACTATAATTTTATTCAGATATATTTTCTACATTTTAACCATCACTATTCACATTAGGTATAACGTAATAAATCGTAACAGTCTTACCAAATAATAATTATAATATATATATGATATTGGTCAATAAAAGCAAATACTTTATTATTAATGATTGGTACAAAAATAATTATTTATTATTTGCGTATTATGTATTATCGAAAAATAGAAAACTTTTTAAACCTTAGACGTATTGATTAATTTTGTTAGTAGAATCAGTTGAGTGATTAATACTCGAAAAATGGTCGATAAATATTATTATTTAATTAATTTTTTTTACACGAAAAATCAACGCTCTTATGAGTACAAATACATTTGACGAGTGTTTGACATAGCATCTTGGGAACGGAAAAAATAAATATGATTAATTGCTCGTTGGAAATCACTCGGACCATTAGCAACGGTACATCGTACAAAAGCCTTCGTTCTGTATTTCTGTAATGGACAGCTGTAGTGAGGCAAAACCATCATCGTTCAGCTGGGTGTGATCGAACAGTCATATTCCAATTAGATCAAGGAACATGATTTCCGGGATGTAATAATTACAGTGTTGTAACTATATTTAAGGTTAGATCACCAGAGTTTGTGCATTTGAAAATGAAAAATATTGTATATTATTTTCCCGTAGCTAGTAAAACATATTTATAATATATTATTTTGTTGTAACTGTAGAGCATGTACCTATTCGATAGCTGGAATTTGTGTATGTGTGTGTTTAAAATAATATACAGATAGCACATTATTGCATAAAAAAAGTTTTTTACTGAAGTTTACCGCCATTTTTCAACGGTATTTTTTAGCTATAAATTTTAAAAATACTACGAAAATAATATTAAAAAATTTCTTTTTCAAAATAGTATTAAGCAATAACCTATTAGGGTGCTTAGTATAGTTTTAAAACAGCCATTTTCCCATGAATAATCATCACATAAATAGATAAATTATGAAAAAAAAACATTTATTTTATAACCAGTAGGTATAGGATTTTCCATGCTACACTTAGACCGTACAACATTTTAATAATTTCATAGTTCATTTTAATACATGCTACCTATATGCATATCTAGAAACATATGCATAAACAATATAATATATATTTTTTTTAAATTTTTTTTTTATTGATCATTGAGTCCGGAAACTATGGCTATTAGCTGTTTGTTTGTTTGTAAGGGAGGATACTGTTGGTTGGTTAACACGTGTGTGTAATTTTGGCGGATTTTCAAGTGGGCACCCGTAGGTATCTGCCATGCCCGGGTGGGGGATGGCGACACTTGTTCTCCGGACACCGTGACTTTCCCGAAGAAAAATGCCACCCGTGAGCCGAGGCTTAAACCAGCGCTGGTGGCGTCACAACCGACGCCTTAGTCCGCTCGGCCACTCCGTCCCCCATAATATATTATTATTTTTATTGAAAAAATGTATTTAAATGGTTACAAATATTTTAATCCCATCGACCTTTAATAATAATTAAATTTAAAACTCTTCTCCAAAAAAATCCTTAGTTACCTAGTTATATTTGGGTTAAGTTAATAAGACAATTTTTTTTTAATAATAATCTACCAAGTTTTAAAAATGCAATACCTATAGTGACTTTTTTCAGTTAGAGACTATAATGAGTAGTAAATATGTTTAAATAAAATTAGAAAATACATAGGCAACTTTGTTAGGTACTAGTTTCGAGATTCGAATTATAAGCTATAAGTAAATTTATTTCATCGTTTTCTGATGTATTATATGATTAAACTATTCAGTATTAGGATACCTGATTAAATATTATTGTAAACATCAGTGGTCATTAAATCAATATCAAAATGTGTTTGTTTATTGTTAGTATAGTTTAAACTCATAGATGTAAAATAATAGAATAATAGTGATGTGTCCGTTAGGCTGTAAAATATCAAATAACAATAACGAATCGTTTGATCTATAAATTGTAAAATTGTGTATTGAGTTAAACTTGAAGTTTAAGTAGATCTATTAGTAGTTACTATCGTTATATAGATAGTATGTAATTTCGTAAAGATAGTCATACTCCATTTTCTCGTTAATTGCATTATATCATAACATTTCATATAAAAACTTAGTAAACTTATTTAGTATTATATTTTATAAAATATAATATTAAATACTGGTTTAGTTAACTGCTATGCAATGTATTACCAAGTTTATTTGAAGGCTTTAATAACAAAATGATAATTTATATTAATACCATGGAATTTTTATAATGCCATTAAATAGTATTAAATTCTGAAAATAAGCCACTATAAAATTAGGTAATTACACAAAAATGTATAAGAAATTAAAAAATATTTATTTCTAAAAATGTCTATAATTATAACTAGTTTAAAATTATATTTGTAAAACAATTTTCAACTTGGTTCTTGTAAATAATATTATCTATAATATAATATGATACCTATATAATATGTGTATTTTTAGTTTAATTTGGTTATAATGTTATTAGAAAAATATTAAATTTTATTTTATGTTTATATTTTTGTCCAATCCTTCTTAATTATTCACTTCACAATAATTACTATGTATACCTAGTGTAAATCTAGTTTAGAAACTTCTATTTGTATTTATCGCGGTCGTTATGTAATTTGAAGTGTTGACTACATTATTATCTAAAGGGTTTGGTCTATTGCAATTTAGTGCATTATTCAATACACGTTCACTTTTAACTTTTCCCTTAGGGACCAAAATTCTTCTTCAGCTATACGCTTTGATCGAATTCTACACTTTTAAAATTGTCTTCTTTGTAAAGTATTAACATATTATTTCTTATAGCTACCTCAATTCTAGTTTCTTCTCATGTACACAAATAGTAAAACCCATTTTAAGATTTTATTTCAAATGTCCATATATTCATCTAAATTCTAATTGTGCATCAAACTTGTTTAAGTTTGATGCGTTCTTTATTGTATTTACTACTTAGGTAAATGCCATGATAAAATATTATAAACTAAAAATAAAAGTTTTCTAGCATAATGTTGATTTTGAAAGAGCTAGGTATTTTAATGTTTAATTTAATATAGATTTTAAAAAAAGTTGGTATAATTTTCAACGATTTCACAACAACTTTAAACGATCATTAAAAGTTACTGTGGAATTGTGCACATTTTTTTTTAAATTTTAACTAAGAACAACTTATGGGGAACCTTGTATTATATTTTCAAGTATTTTGATCGAGCGAGGATTTTTTTATCGACAATAATATTAAAAAGAACGAATGAAAATAAAAATTTTCTTATGCCTATAAATAGGTAGCTCAAAAATAGTCGAAATATTTTGAAAATTGCATGGTGTATAAATATTGCTAATATAAACATTCGGTGAACATTTTATGTATCTACAGTTATTTATTTTTGAGTTACAACAATACATATAAGAAAATGGTTCGATGAGAATTTATAATATAATTTGGATTTCCTTCTTTATTAAGTGAGGACTATAGCTTGTAGATTTTATCTCTTCAACATTATTGGTTTGATTTGATTTTTATTGGAATACACTATGCGACGTGTTCAAAAACTAATTGCACGATAAAAAAAAAATCAATATATTGTTCTGACCAAACGTCTTTATAGTTGAGCCATGCAGACATGAAGTACTGTATAATGGTCGTGGATTAAAATTCTTAACCGAATTAAAATATATAATGCATTAAGGCAATATACAGTATATTCTATTTGTAATGAACAATGATTTTAGCTTATCTACGTAAACCAAGTGTTATTGCATGAGGGTTGCTGATATTAAATAATGTAAAAACCGTTTTCAAATGTAACTTTCTATACGTGCTTCTTAAATAATTTCATTCATAAATAATACATTAATATTATAACAATAACGGTTAGCAATTAATATTATTATCAATGTGATAGTTTTCAAAATATTGAAATACGAAAGAATTATATATTTTGACATTTATATTACAAATATCAAGTTAATAACTGTTTATTAACCCATCATGCACTGCAACTTATTGTAATATCCGATTGTAAATATTGTGTATACCACATGTTTATTTTGGTATATTAATATATAAATCGTCACGTAGTTATTTTAAACAAAGCCTAACCTATGGTCATAGAATTATGAGAATAATTTTTTTTAAATATTTTTTTTGTTTTTTAAATTGTGTAAAGAAGATTGAGAAGTCTAAGAAATTATCCATTAATATTCAATTCAATAATATCGTCACAAGTTATAATTATTCTATTTTTATATTATTCACCTCCCAAAGTTCAAATGTTTTCGTTCCTCGAGGACTTTGACTTAGGTACCGATATTTTTTTGTGAATATTATTAATTTCTTATTTTGAATAATTACGTTGGTTATTTTTACCCCAAAATATTTCTCTTAGTGAACATAATATACAATATAAAAGATAGGTAATAATAAATTATAAATTCAATCATATTATGTCAGTAATATTTAATAACTCGAGTTTGCTTGTTAATAAATCCTAAGATTTATTTTTGTTCAATTCACGTGCTTATATTTTAATTGATCCTAAGATTTGAAGTTCTACATTTTATTTTTATTGTATAACTGTCGAAATCATTGTTTTTTTATTTATTAATTTATTTAAATTATCAGATAACATTAATTTCTTTAATACCAATTTCAATTAATTTAATTTAAAAATATAAGTATCATAATCGCAATTTGCAACAATTGTCTTTAAACATGTGTTTTTTCCATTATTTTTAATTGAATATTATCATTATTAAATTATTGTTATTCACTAGGTATTCGTTCACTAACGGAACCATTTCGTTTGGAATAAATGTCATCACATCTGAATTATGATCGTATAATACATTTATAAATACCTTTTCTCCCCGTTAAAGTCATTGAATGAACAAAATAAGGCCATTTAGCTTTTTAAGGACGTTTCATATGCGTTGTGTTAACGTAAAAAAATAAGAAAGAATTCGATTATCTGAAATGTGAATGAGGTCTCGAGTAATAAACAGGACGTGAGAATGGCCGTTCCCCAAGTAGTCCGGAATAAATCCAAGATTTCAAATCGAAACTTTCAGAAGATACGATGAAAAAACAATACTGAATCTATGGTTAAGGGCGAGGGATCAAAAGGGTTGTCCACGGAGAATTCCCAAAAGACGTACAACATTTCGAAATACCTAAGCTAAAAGGTTTGATATTTTTATTTTCTATAATACAGTCATACAATTTTATATTCAATACTGATACCTAGTCCTGTATATATACATCGAACACAGATAGGTACCTAAATTACATATTGTATTACATTGAGAGGTTACTATAATTCAAAGAGTATGTAATGGGTTTATGACTATAATAATTTATTTACGATAATGATTTCTTATTTTTCAACCCCTACAGTTAACTACTAAAAGGTAGCTTACACAATTTTTTTCAATTATGAATATATATAATATTTTTTAATAAATATGATTGGTTTATTTTATTGGTTATTATTGCACGTTACATATTATAGTACTATTACAATTAGTAGAAATATGACATGAACGTAACAAATAAAACAAATCTTTATTGGCACGGGAAACTCTGCGTGGGGTAGCTAGTATATTAAGTTAAATGTATAGTAGAACAAATATTAAACAGCGATTTTGATTTTATTTTAAATACAATTCAGAGCGTTTTAATAAATTAAATTAAAACTAAACGTCGTTGTACTTATAACGTACAGTAAGTATCTAATTTAAGGAGGTATATCTCATAATAATAATTTATTATTATTTATCAAGACCCTCTTATTTCAAGCATGTGCAGATATTTTAAATGGTAGGTGGGCAGTCAGAGATTCTGCAAAGAGTGATATATTTCTATCGTTTAATACATTTTTTCCTCATAATTATTAATTTATTGTGTACACGGATTACAGAGGGATGAAGTACATTTTGTTATTGGAAAACCAACTCGTAGCTTAACTTGGATATTTTATTAGCTTGTTGTCGGAATAATAATAATCATTATACGTTCTGAAATTAAAAAAATATTTATTTGTTTTAAATGTTGGTTAATATTAATCCAGATAAAATAAAACTTGAATTTGATTTGTTTGTTTTTTGATGATAATATTGATTATTGAGTGAAGTGTAAGTATAATTGGTATTGATTTTCATAACTCATATATGTACCTATTATATTGTATTATAGAGTTATGATATATAAGCCGTATTACTTGGAATTTCCAGTGAATTATTTGTCTGTTTAAAATATATTTTTAATCTTTAAAAACTTCTTTGTAAACGGCATTGCGGGAATTATTATGTACATCGGTGATGAGTATCGTTGTATCTCAATATGACCCATACTATGAAAGTCCCCCAGACAATTGACCATAAGATAAAACTTCACTTCGAAAATCTACGCCACTTACTATGTATGTTTGGCCCTTATTATTTATTGATAGTTATTAACACGTTCTGACAGGAAATTGCAACCTTTTAAATTTAATTGGTGAACCTGTAGTGATTCGTAGGTATTTGTGTAATTAATATTATTTCCGTAACTGCAGATCTAGTCGGAACGGTTGTTTCTATGATATAAGACATAAGGTGGATGATTTGTAGTCTTGTGCTGTTGCAAATCTGCAGTGGTTTAAGAATCTGAAGTAGCTTGTACTTGAATGTACTGAAAGAGTTATTATGAAGACGAAATAAGTGTGATCAATATGAAAAATAAACCGTATAAGTAATTTTGTATTAAATATACACCATTATAATATATAACACAAAATAAGAACCCATGAATTGTATATGTTATCTTAATCATAAACATATATTGATATTTGTTATTTTGTAGGATTCTTTTTTTTTTCTACTAATAATTCAAAGTGCACAACTGCATTATTTACTATAATACAGAAAATAGGTGGATATTGTATTATTTAAATTATACAACATAATATTAATAAAAATGATACGTTTCGATAATAATTTAATTAAAAATATTTATGAGGTCGATAATAATATTAAATAATATACGTAGGTAAATAAGTAATATATACATATTAGTTTAATGTTGCAATAGTAAAAACATAAAATCAAAAGGATTGGGTTATGGTAAAACAGTGATCTGTATATGGGAGACAAGACTTGAACGCAAAGTTGTGAAACAGGTGTTTAATGAAAATTGTTTACAATCAACATTTAACAAATATACATTTCAACTAAATATAATTTAACAACATACAATTATTACAATATACATAATATGTTTTGTCAAATAAACGTCATTTATATCAAATTAAGCCAGAAATGTTTGGTGTGTGACTGAATTACTGGAGTGTTAATATTCTTGAAACCAACGATACATTTTTTAATTCTTATAAACGAGACTGGGAATTAAGAGTCTACAGACTACGAGTATTATACAATTTTGGAATTTAGTTATCGTTGTATTTTGCTACTTTTTGTTACCTTCTCAAACAAGAATATTTAAAAAGTACAATTTATGTTCATATTTTCAATTTTTAGAGGTACCCCAAGACACATTTTGATCACTCTTTCTGCTCAAAATAGTGGTCACATAATGTACCGTATATGAAATAACATCGGTATGAAACCCTTATTGCTAGTTTTTCTCTGAATCTAAAATAAATAGAAAACCATATAGATAAGTATATATTATTAAAAGATTTTGCATTCCAATTGATACATTCAATTTTTTTTTTATATTGATAACAGGGTGTTTTATCCCTGTAAATATGAGACTTTCTATCAGAATTTTGTTTAATCTATTTAAAATTATAATACTCTTTTAAAACCACTATAATATTAACTTATTCAAGTATTTTATGTTTATTTTTGATATTATTATATGTACCTAATTTATATATATTTAATGAAATAGCTAGTTCAATTCAGCACGTTCAGCAGTTCCGCAGTCCAACACAGTTTTGATAAATGTTTGGTACTTATAACAATAACAAGATATTAAGATTTAAATTGTCAATTTTTTTTTACATTGTTTCTGTCCACTCGACATGTCGTAATCTTAAGATTTTCGTGTTCCAGGTTGGTATCTAAAGATTTATAAATATTGGCCAATGATTGTGTATTAATTTACAATATTATGTATTTAATTTGTATTTAACTAATGAACACATCATATTAACTTTTGTATTGTATTATCTAATAGTTAGTTGTTTTTTTAAAAAAAGTAAGGCATTTGGAAATGTTCAAAGAACTTGTTTTTTTTTCATTATTAAAAGTGTAATGTATCTATTATAATTTATAAATTTATCGATCAACAACATCCAAATTGAACGATGTGACGTTACAACTTGATTGACTAGGAATTCGTTTAAAAAAGATTACTTTGTAAGTAGTTAGAATGTTTTGACATCCACTTTTTAATAAATAATTATAAATTAAAGAAATTTTAATAATCTAAGTTTATGGATCGTGAAACATATTTTTAGCTTACTATATTGAACTCTGACGAAACTTTTGAAAAGTTAAAAAAAAAGTTTAAAAATATTAATATATACATAGAAAATGTACGGTTGATATAAAATATTTCAGATAGTAAAAAAAAATACTATTGACATTTATTATACTATCTATGGAAATGTGTGTATGAAATAATATTTTTATCTTCCATATTTTATAATAAATGCCATATATTTTTCAGTGAGTGATAATCCTCTGAATTGGTTAGTCGTTTTCACCACAGTATTAAAGTATTAACTAAAACAATTTTACAAAAAAGAAATAGGCAAGAAATAACTTGTACAACACAAATCATAAACGACAACGATATATACATTTAAATTCTCCAATAGTATTTTCTGGTTGGCTAATATATTAGACAATTTAGGTTTTAGTTTTATTATAATATTACAATGAGATGAATATTTTTAGACTTATTACCATTAGTACCTACAGAATTTTTTTTTAATAATCATAGTAATCTTGCATTATAAATTATAATAATGGCTTGACGCGGCGCGTTGGCTGCTTCCAGTCGTGGAATGCGACTGAGAGTAAGTGACATCCGCTGCCACTATCTCCCGGATGGGTGACCACCCGGGTTCGTAGTAGTAAAAACCTTGCCACACGTGCACGTGTTTGCTTACCTACCGTAACAACCGTAACAACATCTTACCGTACCAACCTTACCAACCATAGTTCATACTCTCCTACAACAGCTAATGGCCATAGCTTAAAATCAATAAAAAAAAAATATATATAATTTAAAATTTAAAATATTATAGAGATACCTATTTATAAACAATGTAATAAATAAAAACACTACACAATGCAATATCCAAATTTATATTACTAAGTAGGTACTAAGTTTGTTTTATTAGTAGACGTTATGTACATAACGATTACAATGAATATCTTATAATTTCTCTATTGCGTATTTAATTAAGTTTTTTTTTTATTATTGTTTAAGCATCAGCTACAAGGATATCAGCTAGCAATTATACAGTATAGGATTTCAAATTAAGTTTTAAATAACATTTAAATATGTATTTATACAAATAAATATTTTGATGGGTAGCAAAAATTAATTTTAAAAAGCATGTTACTTGTTCAGTATAAATATAATAACGATAAAATAAATGATATTTTTATTATTTTCATTGAGTTGATTATAATATTATTTAAATAACATTTAAGTATAATATAATTGAGTTTATTATAATAATACAACCAGTGTTTTTAGTTTGTTCAAATAAATGTTTTTAAATCACATAAAGTTTACTTGAATATACATATATGTAAGCATCATTAAATATCTCTCGTTATATATCTTAATATATATTATTATACTAAGCTTTAATTACTGTTATTAATTCACGCCATGCTTGCATCATTACTTTTTATTAAGTTTTTTAATCAAATGTGACAAGAAAATAAAATGTAAAGTAACTGAATAGCTAATAGGCTGAAACAAATCCAAAATATAAAAATGCAAAGTTTAGTGCCCAAGTAAATAAGTATTAAATATATACCAATACTATGCCTTTGTGTGTGTTGTAATTCTATTTCGAATCGCTTCCATACACACTGCTGCAAAAGCAATAACGAAATCGCTAATTACTAATCCAATTGATAAGAATATCGACTATTGTTTTACGTAAAAAGAGTATACTACATACTTCACTGCCAGCGATAAATATCCATTCAATTTCATTACTGAACGGGTCTCTGTGACAGTTGTTATGTGAATGGCCTAAGAGTCGACATCTCGGAATCATTAGTATCATTGGTTTTCGTTGTGTAATTGAATAATAAAACAATGGTTAATATGGTGCGAGGAATGCTGGGCCGCACAATACGTAATTGCGTAATGGACAAATGTGCTTTCCGCGTGAACGAAATTTCTTCCTGACACTCCTCTCCTTCACTATAGAATATACTTAATATTAACAGTAAATCAAGTGAGCCTAGGTAGGAGGGCGTCCACACCGGTGACCGTTCTCATAATAATCGTAAATTTAACAAGTACAACACGCGTCCGCCACACAAACGGTTATAATAACGGATGTAAGTATTTTTGAAGTGTACAGTAATAATGAACACGTTGAAAATCAACTGCGTTCAAAACCTTTTACTGCTTGAAGAAATGTATTATAAAATTGTTTTTTTTTTTTATTGTAACTACTTAATTGCTTTAATTTAAACTTTCTGTGCAGGTTGTTATGACTTTTAATTTATATTTATATTTCTACCATGCAATAGTACGTCTACTACCATCACATCAGACTAAAATTAAATTTGAACATTTTCGTTTATTTATTTTACTATTCAAATCAAGCTCAAACTATCTATGGTCGTTCGGTTGTCACCGATTTGAATGTTTACCACAGATCATATTTTGTGCTTGTTTTGTATAGTCTATTTGAGCGTGTTTTTTTTTATTAATTCGTATATTATATATTATAATCGTATTTTTTTTTTTATATTTTCAATAAAACAATGCATTGATATCCATGTATAGTAAAATATACTATTTATTTCATTTACTTAAGAGTTCTAACTTTTAATTAATCGATATTGTTACCCATCATCAATTGAACACCTTTATCGCCTAACTAATACTAAGTATTACTTTTTATTTTAATTACGAAAATAAGAAGTACTTACGAATAAGAGAAGCTGTAACGCCAGTTGAAATATTTAAACTAAACGTACCTACTTCACAAATTATATGCATGTACACAGTGTACATTATAAATAATAAATGTATCGATTATCAGAAATTGTGACACGGTATGAATACTCGATATATCTTTATGTCAACAATATTTTTCATGAATAAAAATAGGTAAAACACACTAGTCAAATATTTATCCGCACGTAGTGTGACTACGAGTAGCATTTATTGTTTTTCAAGATTAAGTCCGTTTTGTTCTTCCCCTATAGGATATATTATTATATTTATGAATAGGTAATTAAACTATCATAAATCATGTACAGTATCTAATAGATATGATATTCGCTGATCAGTACTAAGCTTAGGTTTTAAACGATGCCATATATTATACAGTCTTCAAAAGCGATTGTCCAACCGGTGGAGTATACGACAAGTTACACACCCCTAACTGCATGGTACGAACGACGCTTATTAACTCATAGTTTGTATAATATGCTTGTAGTTTATGTACCACTAGTTTTGTATCCCACGATACGATTATATTTATTTCGAATTTCAATGACCGATTAGAGCACCTTTGATAATCTGTTTGGATTTTACACACCTCGCAACGCTGCATTACAACGTAATGAAAGAAGCGTACCTAGGAATTTTTATAGGAGGGGGAGGGGATTCCGAATTGTTTTGACATGTAAAAAGTATACAATAAATGATTTGCAACTTAAGAATTTTAAATGCTGTTAATCAATGAGGGGCCCAGGCCCGACCCCCCCCCCCCCTGTTAGGATAGATGGTTATTCCAATGCTTCTGTGACCTTTACATAATATTGACATTATTTAGAATTCAACAGATAATGTACTTAAATATTTTAATATGCCATGAGTATAAACCTAGATTAATTTGTAAATACCTAGTTGAAACTTAATGCTCACTGTATAACGATTTCAAGAACAATAGAATATTATAAAATATAAAGTATTATTGTGGATGTTTGTCGCTTCGATCGTTGTGTTCATACATTATAACATGTTGACGTACTATGTGTTTCTATGACTATAATCTAATTTACCCCGCGATGAAATAGATGAGCACCACAATATTAGTGGGTATAACACATAAAATATAGTTAAATCAATGTATATTTTAAGCATAAAAATGATGTAAGCGTACTTTAAAATCAACATGTATATGTACCTATATACATTTGTATTATTATTCGAACCTTGTAGATAGAGTAACTATAAGTTTCAAAAATAACATACCTTCAGTAATTTCACTAACGGATCTACCAAGAAAAAATATTACCTTCATAATACCAATATAATCATATAAACCTAATGTCAATAAATTATGTAAGGATGTATTAAAATGTAAAAATGTACTTAAAATGATAAAAAAATAAGCTCTGATCATAATAAGGCTTGAACAGTGATATATTATATTTACATTTATGATGATAATAATAATAATAATAATAATATCATAAACGATAATATGTCCACAAAAAGTATACAATGCATAGATAAACCCCTTAATTACGTCTCCGTATAATATTATATTGTAGGTTCTTAGAAATCGTAAATGTTTGTTTTTCCTGTATGCATTTTGTAAAGAGTAAAGAAACACCACAGATAGTTACGGAAAAAAACGTTTTAATATTTGTGATATTAATTTAGTTTTTTTTTTAATGTTTAGTAGATTGCTAAACACCCGTCCAGCATAAGATTTTAAAGATTTGCATTAATTAATTATCTAGCAAAATATGATGGTATGCACTAAAATTGCATATTCAATGCGCCGTGTCAAAGAGGTTTTTGTGTACCAGTAATAATAACAACTTAATGTTACATTATTTTGAACACTAAATTGTTTTTAGATTCTTAGTAACATAAATTGGTTTTATGAAAATGATTTTTTTTTAAACTCATTTCGTGATAAAAGCAGTGCTCTAGACATCTGATTCCTATCATCTTCAAAGAATTGAAATTAAGTATTGAACCTGAGTGGTGCTTTAAACAAGTGTTTTTTCAGTGTTTTCATTAGCCTTTTTTTAATAAGATTTAAAATGATGCTATAATATAACAGTCAGATTTATTATAATGAAATTGAAATTCTATCTTGTCTACACCTCATCAAATTATAGTGTTCAAGTTAACATATTTGATACAAAACATAATCTTAATAAAAATAAGCCATGCCCTTCTCACTTTTACTTCGGCACAGGATAGTGATGTATTGCATTTCAAAGCATTATAAATTATAGCTTTTAAAACACAAATCTAAGCGGGACTCTGTCTGGACGTGTTCGTTGACTTTTCTCATCGTTTTCAATAAATTACCATAGTTTTTCCTTATTATACATAATAATAAAAATAAAAATAATAATATTGGGTGGGGGACGGAGTGGCCGAGCGGACTAAGGCGTAGGTTGCGACGCGCACTGTCGCCGGTTCAAAACCCGGCCACGGGTGGCACTTCTCTTCGGGCAGTCACTGTGTCTGGAGAGATGGCAGATACCTACGGGTGCCCGCTAGAAAATTCTGCCAAACTAACAAACACACGTGTTTAAACCTACAGTACCCTCCCCCACAGTTACAAACCCACCCAATAGCCTAAGTTTTCCCCGGGGGTTATTAATAAAAAAAAAAAAATTATATTGGGATTCAATAGATTACTCAATGAATAAATACTTTAGCGTGGTAGTAAATAATACAATTGAAAGTATATAGTATATTATACAATAAGAAATGTATTAATTATTTATTTAATATACAATATATTGTATTTACGACTTGAGGTTTAAATGTTTTCATTTCAATTGTATTGTATTGTTGTTTATTTCTTTGAAAAGATAATGGACCCTGAACAGGTTCGTGTCGGGATAATTTCCTTAAAATTATGCACATTGCACAATAAATTAAAGATATATCATTTACTTAGACATTGAGTAAATGTACATAATACAAAAACGTAAAGTAGTTTATCAAATATATAAAATATAAAACACTATACCTATATAATATTATATTCTTAAAATAAAAATTATATATTATAATACGTATTATTATTGTACGCAGTTTATTGTTTTGTGATGTAACAAAGTGAAATCTATAAATACGGTCCTCGTGTCGTGTTTGACGTATTTTCAATTTGATTTTAATGTTGTATTAATACTAGTCATAACATTTTGGGTGGTCACTGGTCGATAAACTGAACTAAAAGTTGTATGAAATTAATAAAAAACATTTATACACTACCTACATAATATTACTATTGTAATTTTTTGTAGTTCACAATTTCAAATTTCAAAGAAGGGTGAAAGTAGTTTAAAATTACATAATTATTATAAGTATTATTTGATTGATTGGTCTATTTATCAAAAAAAAAAATCCTCATTTTACTTAGTTAGAATAAATAAACCATTAAATATTATCAATTGTTCTCTGCGATTAAATGCACTTGCAATTAATTCATACTTGTTTTTAGGTAGGTACTAATTATTTGATAATGTCTCTGACACAGTTATAGTTTCAGGAGCATAAAATTATACAATGATTTAGTATGAAAACCAGAACAAATTTATGAAATTGTATAAATCAACAAAGGATTTGAATGAAGCTTTTTGTTATATCATTTTTCATCAATCCCGGTTGCTCATGAGGGGTTTTGTCACCGGCCGGAAGTTCCAGTTTCTACTATCCAACTCTAATGGAGTGTAAAAGTGGTCTCGCTGGGTCAGCTGAGTATAATGGACGTAAGAGTACAGAGTAATTCCGGTTCAACAGAGCCGCGGGGCTTTGTGGTCTCATCCGGCAGCGTTAATCGACAGGCGCTTTCCGAACGCTATAAAACTATAATTCAATCAATTCCCGGCACACATACAGCCATTAACTTAAATTTAAAATCAACTGCAGCTTATGCATATCAATATAAATCGTTCGTTAAATAAATGATATCTGAGGAAAAGTGCTAGAAAAGTTTACAATGGATTACGTACTGTTGCATAAGGTACAATAATTGACTATGATAACACGGTAAAACATTTTTCAACTAAAAATGAATAATCAATATTTACACAATAACTAGGGCCCGGATTTCAATGCAAAGTGCATATTTTTTTGGTTGATCTTAGACAATGCTTTCCAAATTCTTAATTTGTTTCAAGTAACGAGTTTAATTTTACATTTTTCGACGTTTTTTTTTATTTTTAGAGCATTTTTAGCATTGTTGAGTCATTTTTGTTGGTCTTAATGCATATCTGTTCAATATACTATAAAAATGTAACATATTATTCAAAATATTAATTAATGATAAATTGCTTTCTTGATATTTAAGTTGTTTTCGTTTAATAGGTTTATCGGGTTTTTCCACACACA
The DNA here is from genome assembly GCF_019925205.1 of Metopolophium dirhodum. Taxonomy (NCBI): domain Eukaryota; kingdom Metazoa; phylum Arthropoda; class Insecta; order Hemiptera; family Aphididae; genus Metopolophium; species Metopolophium dirhodum. Next base: position 35,090,534 of record NC_083563.1, on the reverse strand, counting down.
TTGTCAATCATTCTATTAATTTCTATTCAATTTTAATCTTATCTAAATTATTAACTGTGGAGCGTCACCCGTACTCGGAAAAATACAAATTATTAGTGAGTTCGTTTCACATCACAGTCGTATTTCGTATGTTTTTATTATTAAAATCATCAAAAAATTAATATAGCATTTTTAAGGTCATTTCTAGGGTCATTTTTGCGGTAAATTGCATTTTTTAAGGGCATTTATGGCTATTTATAAGAGCATAATTGTATGGTTTTAAGGGCATTTAAATCTGGACCCTAATGATTACATATAATCCTATTAAGTTATAAATTAAACTGTTAACCACAATATTTTTTGAAGGTCGCACGTTGAACAACAATTCAAAATGTAATACAATTTTTTTTTAGTATAATTTTAAGCAGTATTCAATCAATTAAATTATATTAACTATAATATTATTAGATTAAAAACATTACACGTTTTACCTTTTTAATATTTATAAATATTACACGTTTTACCTTTTTAATATTTATAAATATTACAATTTACCATTAAAATAAATAAAAATATATGAAAACACGAAACTAAAAAACAACTGGTGAAATCGTTTTGCTTTAAAGTAGGCGTCAAGTGTACCTCTTTGAGTAGGTCTGCACTGTAAATGATGGGTTGAATATGAATTCCATAGGTAGTAAATCGTATTCTACAAAAAACGATTCTGGAAACGGACTGTCAACAGTCAGCTTATACATTTTTAAGGATACTTGATTCTATCATTATATTGCTAGTATGGTATCTTATTTTTCTATTTTTCTAAAATTCTATAATGATTAACATTATACTATTTCATACAAAATGAATATATGTTCCAGACTAGTAAGTCAATACGACAATACCACACATACTACAGTATAATTGTGCAAATTGGTTCTTGGTATGAATAGCTTAAATATTTTAAAAATTTAATTGTGTATATATGATAACAATATATGCGCGTAGTGGAAAAAATGTATCTAAAATAATTATTTTTAGTTTAAACATCTAATTTCATGGCTAAAATGTATGGATGTGGATAGTTGGAAGTCTAAAGGACGGATATTATAGTCATAATACTTACCAATAAAAATGTACAGAATAACTGTGTTGTATGTATTATGATGTTGAATATTATACTATATATATATTGTATACATAATATATCTGTACCCACCATAAATATGAAATAACGCACTTTAGATGTATTTTCAGAAAATAATAGCTATTATTAAAAATTCCGATAGAAATCAATAAGATAGTAAAACAGGTAGTTATTTGTGTCGATCAAATTAACCAGACAAAAATATTTTACTTTTAAAGTCAATATATAATTTTTATACTTGTGATGTAAATTCACAATGTGATATTTATTATATATATTTTTATTGCTTTCTCGTGAATTCAGCGAAAGTTTAAATTGGAACTTTGACACAAAAAAACCATTTTTAGAGTTTTCCAATAAATTGAAAAAGATTTTTAAAAATATGTAAGTCAATTGAAAAATATTATACCGATTTTATTTTGAAACTTTATAACAAACTATGTGTTTTTATGTAACCCACCAATAATGTTGAACCATTAAATTAATTGTGATTGTTCACATATTTTAAGAAATTAAAATGTTAATTGTTGTTGTATCATGGTTTTGTTTTAGGTTCTCCTTAATTCCAAGGCTAATAATACATTTTAAATTAAAATTGTAAGGTATATGGGTTGTCCAGTTCTGTTTTGACATGGGTCATCTCTCTATTCATAAATTTAAAATATTGTTTCATAAATCGTGTGCTTGGTCATTTTACATCTCGCGTTTTCGTGTTTTCAACATATTGTTGCCAAATGTCGACGATGTACCCACTCAGTATTATACTCCATACACACGAATATGACCTAGAAATAAAAAGTATTTTTTTTTAACTCACGTGTATCTACAGATATTTCAATAGTAAATAATTAATTTTATTTGTAACAGTTTTTTTTTTGCAAGTGGTTTTCATTATAATCGACATCGATGAACCTCATTGTTTCCATTGTTAACAATAACAACTTGACATTTATTTAATGTTAAATTTTAATTTTTTCATTGTGGAAATACCAGGAAAAATATATTTTGGACTATATTTTATGTGTAAGCAAAGCATTACTCAAATTGTAAATTCATAATGTTTTACAAAATTAACTTGATATAAAATAACTGAAAATTTTTAAGTATACTACTCAAGTATTTATTTATTTTTTAATTCATTTATTACGGCTTCAAAATTATAGTCATTAGCCGGTCAAGTATTTTCTATTGTAAAATAAGTGTTCAATATAAAAATTTCAAATTCACTGAATTCACATCGTACAGATATTACCTACCTAAATAATATTATATTTGTTATTTAGAATTTTATTGATACAGTATAAATCTTGATGAATATTCATATTTTTTTTATTCAACTGAAACTCGGCAACTATGACCATTAGCTGTTGTGTTCGTAGGTTTTTTATTAGGGTTGTTTCTGTGGGGATGGTATGGTTGGTTGTGTGTATATGTGACAATGATTTATCATTATAGAACCCAGTTAGTCACAAATCCGGGAACTAATGGCACTGGCTTATGATTGACTTCAGAACTGAAACCAACCACCGCGTCACACCAGACCACTCATATTTTTAATATGAACCATAACCCATTTATATTTTTGGATAATTTCTGCCACCTATTATTACAGTATAATTTTTCAGCTTACAAACTTTTCTAACTTTACTTAGTATTTTAGTATTTTGAATAGGTGATACAGTATCTAATTAAAAATATAATAATGTTTTTAGAAATGTTGATACATAATATTAATATATTATAATATATGTTTTATTAATTTATAAAGGCTTATTAATAACTAAACGTGAAGACTAAATGAAAATAGAGGGGTACAAATGTATGAACTATTTAAAATTACTTTTCTATTCCGATAAACTATCTCAACTTTACATTAATTTAATCCAATTAAATATAAGTAATAAGTATATTAAATTTATGCATATCATAATACATTATTACATGTTAAACTATGTCTTATGTGACACATAAATACCTAACCTAACCATGCATACGGACATAAGATAGCAACTATATTGTACATTACTACTTGAAAATTTAAAGTTTAAATTATTTTAATAAACAATAATATATTAGTGGGTAGGTACTTAACCAAACTCATGATATTATAATAATTACAGGTTTTGTGCAATCTCCGGCACATGGACGTCATCAAAGCATGGTATAATGTGTTAGTAGAATAGTTGTGACTTTATTAAATTAATAAATATCTAAAACCCGACTTCGCCCGGGAAAAAATAAATAAACATGAAGTTCCGCGTTGTAGCGTTGAATATCGATTTTAGTGTAGGTATACCATATACCTATACCTCAGTTCACGGGCAGATCTGCATTGGTATGCCTCGCTTTGTGAACTAAATGATTGGGGCAGATTGAATATCAGGATATAGCACTTGGTATATTTTTTACGTGATTCAAACTGCTTTCTAAATTATCCTGATATCACTAAGAACAATCTATAAAACTTTCGTCAACATTTTTTGAGTATAGTGGTCGAGTCTATAATTTACAAACATACAAACGTTGTATTTCGTTGTACATTTCAATAACAATCTACAAATAAAATCAATGCATAGGCTAGGTTAAACCAATATTTGTTTTTTAATTTTATTTATGTAACCCATTTCTGCGATGTATATCGACACGACAAAAGTATTTGATTTTCCCAAGCAAAAAAATTTAATCTGTGGTGTGTCACACTAATTTTTAAAATTGTATACACAACCTTTCCCACGTCCGTAATCACCCACGTTTGTTTTATTTTTTTTTTCAAATGAAACAGGAACATTAAAAGTGAAAATTCGATATAATGTTCAGTAGTTAATTCTGAATGTTTAGCTTTTTACAACTTGATCATTTGTTTTTAAGAATTAATCTGTATAAAGTTCAATATTAAAATACCAATTCTACAGACAACGTAAATGCTTTTCACCAATTGTATATTATACATTTGCTCATTTTATGATTTGCCATTTATTTTTTACAATATTTGATCTTTATTTTCGATATTATAATATTATATTTATATTAAAAACAATTAAAAGTTACGTAATACGTTAGTGAAACGATATAATAGGTACCAAGTTTCCTACTGAATAATTGAGAATATTTTAAAATGTGATCACAATAATATACTCACAATTATAATATTATATTGATACTTTTTTTTTATCAATCTGTTTTTATACAATACCAACTATGTATTATTTATTTATATGTTTATAAAAACATCCAAGAATCTTATCTGACAACATAAATTGTGAATTATCAAGCTCCAGATCTATGGTCTTTAGGCGTACTGCAGTGTATGAATTTGTCAGAGGTTCAAAATACTTGGCAATGTCTCAAAATGATTTGAATAGCGTTTGAAAACGGTGGATGGGTTAACGAGTACCGAAAAAAAAAAATATGTATAAATCTGAGCTATAATAATTTCTAACGAGATATCGCACTAGGGACCAATGATATTATACACCAAAAAGTCAATCTGGTAGCGCATTGCCTTTTATCGTCTTATCCTAATCCCCGATTATATTCTCCTTAATCATACTTATGAAATCTGACTAGTTATGTTAGCAAATATTTTCATTGTACCAATTTCAAACGATAATAATATAAATATATACTGTCATATTTGACATGTTAATATTGAAACCATATTGTATAGTGTAGATATATTATAATTCATGAATGGAATAGGATACCTATTTTTAAAGAGTTACGATTATAAGTTAAAATCGTAATCATTATTTAATGAACTTACATTTCTATAAGTTAATAAATATATTTTCAAACAACATGATCATGTATTTTGAATTTTTTTTCCTTCGTATAAAATGATAATAATACTAAGTACCTACATCGAATAATATCGTAAAGGGTACATTTTTTATTTATAGAGTCGACTTAAAATACAACATGTTCAATACAACACGCTGTTTCAAATATGAAGCGTTGTCTTGATTTATTTCAATTTAATTTAATTTGCATACATGCAGTTTGAGATTTTTTTAGAACTTAATAAAAAAATTCATATCAGGGTAAATTGATAGCTTGACTCATAATTTTTTATTTATGAAACATTTGACTTTAGTTTGATTTGGGCATTATTTGAAATTGTGAAATATTGGAATTTTTACATTGTACCTACATAATATTATACTATATACAGTATACACTATACAGTATTAAAGAAAATATTTTGTAAGGTTGACTTAATGTTCAGTGAGTTGTTGTGAACTCGTTCGGCTATAAACTGATCTGTGAGGGTAATTTGTCTTTCTTGATTTAATGTTAAGCCTTTTAATAATAACTGTTTTAGTGTGGGTTACGTTCCACAAATTAATTTTTATTTTGAATGCATTGGGAATTTTTCATGAGTAACTAGGACACACTTGGTCCACTCAAACCATGTATTTCACATTTGCTCTCTATTGGTTGTATACCGATGCATTTTATTACTAAAAAACTATAATTATTTAATATGATAGGTACATACTTCAAGTAAGAAGAATCCACCATAAGTTTCTACGTAGCATAATATATTATAAATTGGACACAGACTCGTGCCATATCTAATGATGATTGGTATGAAAGGATCCCACCTATATTTTTAAGTTTCCCAGTTGCTTTCTAGGATAGATGCATAAACTTGTAGCAAATTATTACCTTTAGGGAAACCTAGTGGAAGACCGAAGTTCGAATCCCAGCGAGGATTGTATTTCTAGAGAGAAAAACTTTTTTAATATTCCCGACTTTTCGATAACACCAAATGTACACATACAAGTTTCTTTATGTCAGCTCAGTATCGTAATGTACGTGATTATATTTATTTTCGATTTCGAATTGATTGTAATGATAAAACACTGACATGTGGTAGAATGATTAAAGTGAAACAAATATCTAAGTTAACTTAGTCCTTGTATTTTTTATTTATCGATTATTATTTTAAAAACAAATTTTGTCATTACCCAATACTTACATTGTTTATAATATTTTATTGTGTAAATGTAACAGTAGTCACACATAGGTATTTGTATTTTATAATATAATTTAGATTTTCTATATTATACATTATATGTATTCAAAAACTTAAGTTGCTATATCTGTATAGCTATGATACGTGTACCACTGTGTGTACAATAATGTATGGTATAAATGTGTGGTGTATCAATAATATTATGAGCCATTATAAACTAACGTCTATTTATTACATAATGTTGTAGATATCGTCCGAAGTTTGCACAACGTTAGCATACAGTTCATACCTCCAGCAGTAGAAAGAGGACACGATGTCATGATATATTGCAATTACAATTTAGACGGAGCTCCAATGTTGTCGGTCAAATGGTATAGAGGAAGCCACGAATTCTACAGGTACTCCCCCGGGATGATACCCAGAACGCAGACATTCCCATTTGACGGGCTTAATGTCGACGTAAGTACACGTTATCTACTAATCTAAATCAATGTTATCATTGCTATTTTGGAAAAATATTTCACTAAAATTACAACGACACGAATTTACGCCAAAGAAGAAAGTTGAACACATAAAAATAACGCGAAAATGATCATAAATCAAAAATATTATTTCAGATTTTAAGATTTAAACATTTAAACCATAAGTATAATCATATAAGTAGCCATATAATATGTACCGACCTATTCCTATGAAAAACAATAAACCATATAATTAATTACCATTTTTAAAAATTTTAACTTGATGGATATCATAATAATTCATTTAATATAGATATTTCTTCGATTGATAAAACAAGAAAATTAACGTTAATATTTTACTATTTTCAACTCAATTAACGATAATCCTATAACCTATAGTGTATACAAAAAATCTTACTGGACTTATCGTTTTACATATAATATAAAATATTTTTACTTAAAATATATTATCATGATATAATATACTCCTTTACCTGATTCTAGCCTAAGCTTTAAAACTTACATAACTATATGATTACGGATACTTAATGGAAATTTGTAAAAGAATTGTTGTAATATCAACATAAATTAATTCTAAAATATGCTGTTCAAAATTTAGAAAAAAAACACGAAATCCACGAATATTGAAACTAGTGTCTTCTTGATATCTTCAGTTTTACTAATCCAAAACCTATGCTTAGAACTATAATAATATTTGTGGATCTCTGGTATAAGAATACATTTTTATACAAATTATTATTTATAAAAAAGTTATTGATAGAAAAAACAAACACTGTGAAAATCTATGTGTACCTATACAATATACATCGTACACAAAAAATAAAGTTATTTAATAACATAAAAATTTGAACACTCTTAATATAATAAGTACCATGAACAGATGTTTCTATTTTAAATTTAATACAACAATTATCATTTATCAATACCTATATAATAATTTGTGTTTGGTATTATGTGCATATTAAGAGTAATTATGGGGTTTTTATTTAGGAAATACTAACCTCATTGTTTAGTTATTGAATGAATACAATGCTGTTAAATAATAGTCACGGGACAATAAAAAAATCGAGAAAATCTTGTGAAGACATTCAGCTGGTTTCTCGAATAAAATCCCATGCCTGTCATCGTAAACCTTTTTTCCTCCATCCTCCATTCTCCTTGTCTTCTTTTATGCGACTTAAATCGACTTGATTTAATGCGCGTTTCCGTTTTATTGTCAGAAAAGCTTCCGAGTTTCACATAGTCTCGAAAAAGTTTTTTTTTTTTTTTTACCGAGGACTAACATAGGCATTAAGGTCGGTGGACGACATGGCCGGTAAAGGGCACAGGCCGAACAAAAACATTGTTGTCAACGTCGGTAAAACCGTTTTTCCGGTCATCAACGATTGTTACCGCAGATAAGTTTATACGCATCGTGTGCCCATGTATTTATTTCCGTGTTAGTGTGTATGAAACACATAAATCATACGGTTTGAATTATACATGCGCCTTTCTGTGTAATATTATATTATACTTGGTCCCTGGAAAAAGTTCTTCAGATTCATTTTCTGACAGTTATCCATGTGCCATATTTCCATGTCACCGCCTTCTAGGCAAATTAGTTTGTATAAAAATACAAATGAAATGTGCATGGGAAAAATTCAAAAGTATATAAGTACCTACAGATGATAAAATATGCTCAAATAGTACACGTAGGTACGATGAACAATTGTTAGCCAGTAACAGTATAATACGGAAAGGAGGGACATTTTAAATCATTTTAACGAAACCTTTTCACTAACTTCTATCGTTTTGTGATTGTCTTTATAATTGATTTTCAGATTTCGTATTGTTAGTCAAATTAGATATGATCTGAAAAGTTATTGACAGTTTTGTTAAGCTAACTTTGTAATGCCATTTCTTTAGTTGAATGGAAATTCTAATTACTAGGGACATATTTATATTGCATATTAAAATTGAAATTTGTCTCTAATAATGCTCGAAGTTTTATCGTTCATCAAAAATAAAAATAGTTTAATTTGTAGATAATTATTTTCGCTTACAAGAAAATATAACTCTATAAAGATAACTTACTAGAAAAAATATTAAATTGTTTAGCCACCTATATACTTTGAGAAAAAAAAATATTACAGTTACCTAATAAATATTTATGTACTCTAAAAATTATAAACTAAATTAAGATTATAACATTTTAGCTGATCCCGCGCACTTCGTTGCTCGTAAAAAATGACAAATCTTAAAAAAATTGTGGTTGTTTTCTTTTGGGTGTAACTCGTTGCAGTAAGTGCAACTCAGACACCCTGGTAGGCAATGTGTGAAAATTCGATTTTATGCATACTTGTACCTGATCTGCCCGATAACCAATGGCGACCATTTATAAACAAAAATGTCCAACGTAAATCTCAAAATTCCTGTTTGAGCACCTTCTCGGGTTGGACTTACCGGGTCAAATTGTGAATCTAAACCATCCAGGGAACCACTCAAACACTCACAAAAAATGTCATCAACATCGGCCCAGCTGTTTACAATTGATTAATTACTATACATGTTTCACTTTTCACTTTCAAAACCTACTTAATAAATTGCATTATTTCCACTTAACCATGCCATGGACTTTGAACCAAAAACTTAGAATATCTACCTTCAATATGTTGTACCTAATACCTATACGTATAATGTATTTATGTTTACTTATCATTATTAACTTATCATTATCAGAAACGTATATAATATATAATAGGTTTTTAAAACTAAGACTTTGCGTACTTTGTTATCTTTGAGTAGTTAACAAAAGAAATAATATAAGCGTATATATTGTAGTGGTTCACTTATTAGTAATTGTTATTATAATGTCCCACTTTACTTCATAATAAAATAATCCCAATACTATAATAGTTTAGAGATTACCTATATTAAAAACGAATTGTACGAATTGTTTTCCGATATTTTATCATAATTAACAATATTGATTTAGTTCGTGATAGGATTATTACACGTTTCAAACAACATAGTTTGAACTAAATGTCAAACTTAGACTTTAAATACTAAAATTAAAAATTAAATTAGAAAAATATTTTACATTATACCTACGTATATGGTATAGATTTTCGAATTTTACTTCTCGGAACAATTCATATCTACCGCCGATGAAACACCCACGAAAGAAAAAGGTCAGGTTACAAGTAGCTTAAAACCCAATGGTCGCCGTGCCATATAATATAGGTATACAATTTATACGTTTATTTTAATCATTCATAATAACTAATTATTTATTCACTTTATCGGACTAAATTTATGCCTATGACACTCACAAAGAATGTAGCTTTCTATTGGTGAAAGATTTTTGAAATCGGTTCTTTAGTTCCAGAGATTACCCTCAACAACGTCAACTAACAACTCCTCTTTATATAATAGTATAGATACAGTTATTCCAACATAACCCTTTTAAGTAATGAACTTAGGATAATTTGGATAGTTTTTGACTAATTAACTAAATGTCTACTTAGTAGCATTTAAATATTGTTTTACTGAAACGTATTCCAATATTGGAAATTTAAATCTGGATATCACATGTCCATCAATAGGAATAATATTGATTAGAATTAATATCATTTAAAATAATTGTATTAGTTTCCAATTTATTGATTTTTTGAGATAATATTTTGGTTAGTGTAAGAGCAAAAAATTATATATCAAATGGTACAATTAGTTTTAGTTATTAAGTGTAATGTGTAGTATTTTTATTATCATAGTGATTTCATTTTATTTGATATCGAGACACTGAATGGCTGATACATATTTTTCTTATTATGTTATCGGCATAAAATCATCATTCATTATATTTCTATACAGCTATTTCAAACTTTTTTAAATTCTAAACGAAGCGATGAATGTATTGATTTTACAATGATGCGTGTTTTTTTATTTTTTTTTGTGTCTGTCATCACCTTTTAGGACAGTAAAAGTGCTTGGATTTTTACTTCAACAGTAACTTTTCTGAAAGGAAAGTGAATCTATTTGGTACTTTGAGGGGTCAAAAGTAAAAATTTCCCAGTAGTTTTCAAAAGCGACGTGAAAATCAAAAGAAAAATTAAGGAAAAACGGGAATTTTTACGCAAAATCTGATTTTGAGAAAATCGATTTTGGTTTTTGGTGCAACTCTAAAGTGATTATATTAGCATTTTCGATACACAATAACATTTTCCAAATATTTTGACTTATTTTTAGCTGTTTACGGACATTTTCAGTTTCCATTTTTTTAGTTTTTTTTTCTATAAATATCAATAAAATGTTATTTGTTGGGTAAAAAAGCGTGAAAATATAATATAAGGCTCCTGATATATAGTTCTAATAGCAGTCAAAAAATATTAAAAATACAATGGCACAATTTTTTTTTATAAGCGTTTAAAGTTCGAATTTTGACAAAATTTATCAAATTTAAAATTCAATAATTATTTTGTAGTTAAACATTTATAAAATGTTCAACTTTTGTAGCTAAGGATTGAAAATTGAAAACAATGCACCACGTAAATAGGTTATTTATAAATTACTTTATTCACAATAATATCATCAAATATACTTGATAATATCATAGGCTGACTGACTGTTTTCGCTCAGAATCGTTTTTCTTATACAATGATATTATATCATTGAATTCAAATTTAACACCATCCATTACAGTGACCCACTTGTAACCTTCTGTACAGCAGAGCGACACCCACTTGCCCACCTTTTTTTTCATTGAAAATATTAATAAATAATAAATTGGATTAATAAATTAATAACATTTTACTTTACGGAATAGGTTAATATAATTATAATATTACCTTTTATAGTGTTTAAAAAGATTTTATTCTTAATGGTTTTTGGCATTTACTAATATTACTAAGTGCTTAGATAGTTCATTCATTTAAACATAAATGTATCTAACTTATATACGACATTCAAGTAACATTATATCTACCTACACTAAAAGATAAAATATTCTCCTGAGGATGTATATTTCAGTACGACCTATAGTGTATTTAGTGCATATATATATATGTTAATCGTTTTATATTATATATAAACATACATTGTAATAAAATGGCTTTTCACCATGGCCTGATTATTCTGAAAAAGTGATAATGTGTACAATATACATAATACAAATAACTGGGGTTCTAAATTTTAAATATTTCACTTGACATTTTTCAATTGAAATATTTCAAAATTGAAAATTGCACTGTTTTTGAAATATTTCAATAAAATTATGAAATTTATTTTTTCTTCTTTTAAACGTGTTATAGATGATTAGAAACAATAAATTGATTACACACATAGAATTAAAGAAAAACATATTATTTTTGTTGATTTATTATTTCATATTTGTATATTCTATATTATATAGTGCTGAAAAATATTCCTGGCATTATTTTGAGAATAAAAACATTTTTTATATGAGTTTTAAAATATTGTTGTATATCAGCGATCCAAAAGATAATGGTTTGAAATAAAGTTGAAGTCAATTCCAACAACAAACGGTGTATTTTCAGTAATTATAAAGTAAATAATAAATTTAATACTTATATTATATAGTTTGTTATAACTATTATAGATTTGTTAAACAACTTGTAAATTATATGTAAATATGTCCATACAATAAACCAACTTTTAAAAATTCACTTAGAAGTTGACGACTATACACTTTTAGGTATAATAAACATTTTGTTTTTCAAAATGAAATGTTTCATGAATTTTTCATGAAATTTTAAAACCCTACAAATAACAATTTTAATTTAGAATATATACTATTTATAAACTTAGTATTATTCAAAAATAAATTAGCATTTTCTGAAATTCTGTTTAATACAAACATCATATTATTATAATTTGTTTAATTTTTACAGTGTTTGTAAAAATTAAAAACAAATTTTAATTTATCTTAGTAGACATAATGGTATACATTTTTTCATAACTAATACAAATTAAGAACGGTTAATATTTAAGTAATAGTGTATGTAAATAGATGACCACGATTAAAATAATGTGACAAAGTGGCGAATTCCAATATATACATTATATTATACAGTTAGTAAATAAAGAATAGTATGAACTATGAATTTATAAACAGGATATTATTTTGTTTATTGTACAAGGTACATTCACATTTTCGATTTGTTTAATAATTATATCTAGATAGGAAATATCCAAAAATTAATAATTTACTCTAAATAAATAATTATTTTCAGAAATATATTTTGGTTTCTAACAATGAAAGTAAGGTTGTTTTTTTTTTAAATAACTATCTTCGAAATTATCCAAGATATTTAATTAAGGCAATTGTTTAGTACCAATTCAAAACATTGTTTGACAAGTATTATGTATAAAATGTAATTGCTATATTTTTATTTAAATTGTAATATTATAATATGATTGATGACTTTCATATATGGTGACCTAGAAAAATTCATTGTACACTGTTCAGTGTAAAATATATTGTTTGTCACTTATTCGGTAATCTGGTTGAATTATTTTAATGAAGACTAATAGTATTTGAAACAAAGCAAATTTTAGGAAATATTTTAGCAATATAGATGTAAATAATTATGTATTTTCAAATATATTAATTATCATAAACACATATTATATTAAAAGTGAATACAATAGCTTAATTATTTATATTCAAGGCGTTATAACAACTAATTATTTTATGACTCAAATAAATATTTGTATATATTTTAATAAGATTTGTTTTTGGTTTAAGTACCAAATTACAAATTTACCAACTGGCAACTGCGATTTTTATCATTTTAAATATTGAACGTAATTAAACAGAATGAGATTATAGTAAAATATACATAGATAATATATATACTAGACACATAAATACAACACGTGTTAAATATTCCTGATTTTACTATTCATTATTTTATAATAATCTAAAATAACAGTCGGAATTTAGCTTTTAAGATATTAAATTATTTAATAATGAATTGTGCGACATTTATTTTGTATGAAATAATAAGTAATAACAAATACAATTTTATATCCTCGTTTCTGAAACGAAATATGAGTTCATATTGAATGCGACTTTTTTGAAAACTGTAATTGGATTTAATTGTATAACGTGTATAAGAGCTTAAATAATAATTTGTATGTTCGTGGTCGTGTCTTGATTTATAAGCTTAGAACAATTTATTTCCTTCTGAGGCCAAAATGGAAAACGAAGAGAAAGCAATGTCATTGGCAAAAGTTGTTTGAGTTCATAAATCTTCGTTTTGGGAAGAATTGTGTTGGGTTAAGTATACTTTAAAGACGAGAAAACTTGTTATAAACTTGTCATAGACTTTTTGTGATCAATTTTCAATATCATGTTTTACTGATAATTCTTAACATTTTTACTATAAGGATAAGGATAATTCATTTACGTTTTAAAAACATCAAATTTATTTTATTTTATTTGACGTAATAATAGCGTACTGTATCGAAATTTGGTAAAAGTCAATTTATTTTAAAATAAAAAAAACAAATTGACAATATTCCATCACATCAATAGTATTTAGATTCTAAATAAATACTTTTTTATATCAAGTAGTTTAACTGGCTATAAACGCTCTGTATTAAATAGTCAATAAATTTAAAATATTTTTAGAATGCCTTGTATTTTCAGTTAATTATTTTAATATCAAAATTACTATTGTTAAAATATAAAATAATACACAAATACTGGTATTTAAAATAAATAAAATATAAAATAGTATGCATTTGTTATAGTAATTCTATTGATCTTGATTTTGCCAAAACGTTTATTTGCATAAACATTAAAATTAATAGGTATGGAAAATATAAACAAATCTGGATTAATTTTTTTTACTTTAACTGACTGAATAATAACTATTATATGCATGAAAAAATGTGATTTTATTGATATGTATACCAATATAATACCGAGAAAAAAAATGTAGGAAACCGCTGAATTCTCCTACAGAATAACAATATTGACTACAACACTACAGTCTATATAAATTATAAACATACACAGAGAGAGAGAGATAGTTTAAATAAATGCATATAATTTATATATAATAGTTATATTATACTCACACAGAATGTATGCAATTGTGAAAAACAAAACTTGTATTGTTGTAGTTATCTGTATCAAATGCCACACAAGTATTTCTGCGCGATGTTGGTTTCAAACTGTCTGGAAACTTGAGCTGTGAAGTAACAACTGACGGGCCTTCATTCAAAACTGCGCTCGTCTCAAAACGAATCGTAGTTGTGGGTAAGTAAGAACTGAACACCGAACACTTTTTAGTCACTTCCTATATTATTATATTTTAAGTTTAAAATAAAATATTTACATAATGTTCACTAAATGTGTGCTATCATAAAATAACAAAAATATTTTATTAATGACAATTTTTCTAAACATGAGTTTATCTGAATCAGGGATGGAAAATAAATATATTATACAAACTCATACATGACTGATTATTCTTCTGCATTAAACATATGAGTAAATAGTGAATTTTAATTATAGATACATTATATAATGAAATGTTTATCTTCGATTATAATCCACCATCTCTAATCAGTTATATTGTAGTTTGCGTTCGAGGTGGCACGTTATATTGTTTTATTTTTTTTGTACACACGGAATTTAATATTATGTTGGTCACTCCCTATTTAAATAAACCTATATTATTCTTTTGAATTAAAAACTAAAAGCTTTTTGTTATTATTTTAAAATATATGCATGATGGAAATTGAATATACAAATTTAAAGATATTATACAATTTTACTGGCCTGACATAATAAAGATCTAATGCTACCTTTTAGCGAGTTACCACAGAAAGAAATTAATACATTGTTTGAACTCTTATAATTTCCCAAAGGGTTGATTTTTTTTCTAACTATGTTATTCCTTTAGGACATGAACTATCATAAACATTTCAAATTTAACATAGCTATGAATAGATATATTTGTAATAATATAATAGGTACCTATATTCCAATTAAGAAATTGTGGTTATAATTTGATTTGGTTCTTATTATAAATTTATTTATATACATTTTTTAAAAGTTACTAGTTTTTGAAATACAACAATATTGAATTAGTCAAACACGTGTGAAGTCCCAGTTTTCCGTCATTTTAGATTCTGAGTGATAGAGGTATTGAATTTTTTTTTGTCTATCCATCATGAGTAGTAGAAAAAATACTTCGATTATCGACTTTGAAGGTGGTTTCTGATAGATTATTATACATATTCGATGCTTTTAACAGGTTAAATTAGACATTTACAAATATTAAACTTACATAAGCACGATTATTTTTTACAAGAAATTATTGTAGTTCAAACTTTGATGAAGTTAGTCGAAATCATTTGCAACTTATTTCATGGTTAAAAATGAATAGCGATCAATTTTTATAAGCGAGTCATGAAAAATGAACAAAAGGTTTCTCATAGTTTATGCTGGAACTAAAAATTAAAAAAAAATATATATATATATGTATACAAGAATTTATAACAAATAAATAATTTGCTTATTTTAATTATTTAATTATTAATTACTTAAATTACTTTGTTGTAATTATATTAAAATTGTTCCCGAGGATTTAAAACATTTACGTATATTATAATATTTATATACACAATAAAATTTTCAAAACTAGAAGATAAATTTTATGTGATTGCCTATTTATAATTTATACCATTATTCCCAATAGTTAAATACATTCCTATAATAATTAATAGCTATTTATTTTTATGTAATAAAAGCTATAGGCTGACAGACCGTATCCGCTCAGAATCGTTTTTCGTAAGCGATGATTTATCATAGAATTCAAACAATTTAATTGTTTAACACATCCAATAAAACGACCTCAGAGGTTTCTTTGATATTTAAACGTTGGGTGTATTTCATAATTTTGTCTCCCATATAATTATAATTAATGTAATATTTGAGCATAACATTACGGCTGGCGAATATTTTATTTTCTTGTAAATTCGAGATGATTATCAGAAATTTAGTTCATTTATTTTCTTCGTCACCTTATTTTTACTTTATCGTGAAATTTTCAGTATATTTAGCAATTCTTGTGGTACTGGATGTTTCCGATTTTTATCCAGAGAGAAAAATTGTGTGTGACATAGTAAATTCAGTTTGACTGAATATTACAATTAGAACTTGACATGGCCTATGTAACATGCGTTAATATTATTATTAGTTGATAGTACCTACTTATTTGAAGATTTGTATATTATTTTCGTATACATTGATTTATGTAAAAAAAAAAAATGATTTTATTATAGATCATAAAAAAAAAAAATTATACCTGGTTACTTAGACATAGTTATTGTTTATGTGTTTGACTGCTTGATTCAAATTTATCTTCTATAATTTCATGTAAATTTCTCGTATTAATACTATGTTAAAATATATTATATTGTTTAGTGTTCACTTTTTGTTTAAAATATTCTTTTGTAATAGTTAGTGATAGGGTATTACTCATAGTGTTTTATTTTATAAATTTTCTACAGTTCAAAACAGTTCACATATTATTATGGTTTTATAAAATTTGTTGGGTTTTTTCGGTATCAAGACATTCTATATTCAGCGTTAGACGATTCCATCTTCAATTGAAATGAATAATATATAAGTGAGCATATCGATTCACGATTTAAAGTGCAAAGCGTGCGTCTGATGTTCAATGTTTTGGATTTGCTGATTTTACTGAAAACTGAGACAACATAAAACCGAAATGTTATAGTGTTGAGGTGATATTTCTGTCCAAATATTGTCAAAGGTATCATCATGCACATTTAAACCATTGATGTAGCTTTCAATATTCAGTAGTTGCTTTTACCACGGTTATATTCTGATAAATGAGTTGATTTTTAAATAAAAAGTCTAGTAAATTGTCACATCATTTTGACTGAAGTAAGTGATGTGATTAAATGTAGGTACCTATCTAATATATATGCGTAATGCATTTATTTATTTTGTTGATAGTTTTCTATCTTCTATAGTTGTATCATTTTTTTGGATATCTATAGTAGATACTAGTTAGGTCCCCCGGCACCAATGAAGCAAAACATATCAATATATATATATATTTCATGGAAAATTGAAAACTACAAACCTAAGTTGTTTTTAATATTTTAACGCGGTACCCAGAAGAAAATTAACTAATTATTTTTTACTTAAACTGTCTAATTTTGTTGACTGAAATTATTGTACGTTGTAAGAATGCATAAACAAAGAAATGTCCCGGATTTTGAACGATTACAATATTATATGACTTTAAATATACAAATTATCCTTGATTTATACTATAGTATGATACTTTGTACTTATACAATTTCTAGTTTTAATTTCGTTGATTTGAAAACTGATCTTTTTAGCCTGAACAGTCTTATTATATAATAGCAAACAGTAATATAAATAGGTATATACAATTATGTAGCATGAGTGAAACATATAGTGAATATGACAGCTGTTTTTAGAAATTTAAACAATTTTTTTATTTCAGTTTATTAAATTTTTTAATAATACATACCACCTTTAAGCATTGCTTGTGATGGCGTTAAGGAATTCAATTTGTGTATTAAGTACCTACTATAATATTATTATTATTGTTTTTCAAAATTAACGAATAAGAAAAATAATAATAAATAAATGGAATTACCGATATAGATACAGATTTTACAACAATAATACTCTTATGTATAGACCACGAATAGTATTATTCTATAGACGTAAATACTATTTTTTAGACTTCTACTACAGTATACATTTTTTTTAGTGTCAAAAGTCATTAACTAGTATTTTATAAAATAGCAGTAAATTAAAGTTATAAACAACAAAAATGGTTTTGTATTAATGTTACAATTTTTTTAAGAAAATTATGTTATTACCTCCTAATGTTTTTATTTCGTTTTCAATATTAGGGCAATAATTACTGGTGTAATATATTATGTACAAATTACGTCTTGAATGAGAATACAATTCAAAGTCTAACTATCAAAACCATGTTTAAATACAGATAAAAAAAAATTTACATATAATACTATATTATATTTAAGGTATTACTACGGTTTAGGTTTAGTTGGATTTCCATAGATTACACAGTCCTTTGTACTGTTGGTCATTATTAAAATGGGGTAACTTTAACAGTTGTAAATCTATAAATTAATTAATTAATTTTTTAATTAAATTATTTTTCTCACTCAATAACAAATAGCCGGGATTTTTGGCGACACATTGAATCTCGCTGTTAACGATTTATGTCAGTACATAAATTTTACCCCAACGTCATGGCTTTACCAAAGATTGGAGGGGAGTACCGCAAAACTGTTAAACGCGTAAATCTATTTTTTTAACCACCCCTCCATAGCTATGAAACTTTGGCAAAAAGCTCTTATTATTAAAAAAAAAAAAAAGGTACGACGAATGAATGCAATAATTTTAAATGTTTGAAAAAATAAAGTATAAGTAAATTAATGAAATTATTCATTATTTAACTGTTATATGTTGTTATTTCAAATATTCTTATACTGTTTATAAATTAGTGTCATTTGTATATTCAGTTCAACTATTATTAAAATATATTTTACATAAATCAGTACCTTTATATATAATAATAGGTATTACCAAGGTTGGTGTTTACGCCAAATTGTACTCACCTTATCTATATTATTATTATTACTATTATTATTTTTAATTGATACTATTATTATTATTATTTTAATTATTACGATTGTTATTAATATTGTTAATATCGTATCTTATCGTATATCCATATTTTACCATTATTATTATTCGCAACTTTCGGCGATTACACTATTCCGGTTCAATTCTGTCACAGAACACGGCACCTACCTGTTCAAGTCTGTCACAGAACACGGGACCGGAGCAGTGTTATCGCCGACAACGCACATATAAAAGGCTGTGCGAACGACGAACGAACAACCATTCCCTTACCAGCATTGTAGTAAGACCCACCCGGGCAGACTTACGCTTTGCTGGTAAACGGACTCCCCCAGCTTTGACGGAACCTCGTCGGACGGTTGTGGTGCGGCCAGTGATCGAATAGTTGGAGAAATTCCGGCATTGGATCGGCCGCCCACAGTCATTGGGGCAATAGTTGGAGCTATTCCGGCATTGTTCCGACTGTTTACCAGTCCGACTTGACCCCCCGTGATTCCCCGTCAGTGCGTTCGTCGTCGCGGCCTTTTACTCAGGCATAGTGCGTTAGTCCGTATTTTATTTTTTATTTTATTGTAATTTAAAAATCATGTTTATTATTAAACCTAATATGTTATATCAATGTAATTGTCATTAAGACATATAAAAATAAATTATCAACTTTGTCATTAAGACATATTAATAAATTTTATACTTGTCATTGTGACATCCTAACCTATTCGTGGTACTGAACCACAACCCTGTATATAAACCATTGGTCCTTCGAGCCGGATTAAACAAAACAAACCTAGACCTTATCATAAGTCTACCATAAACTCACATCAAGATGGTCATGCCAGAGTCTATAAAATACCTCGACGCCAAAGCTCGAGTGGTTCGAGCACTCGGCCGCATTACGAGGTTCACACAGGCAACCAATGAATATCTCGCAGACCAAACCAGTACAAGCAAACGGGCAAAGGTCGAAACCATGCTCTTAGAAGTAAATGATCTACGTGCCAATGTTGATCAAGATATCCAAGTTATGGAGACAGCAGTAGGATCAAAGACATCGCCTATCGACGTCACTGACAATACATGCAGCACTTCCCTGAGCGATTCATTTGACCAACTATATTACGATCTTATTGCTATGGCTCACTTACATACGATTCCATTAACTAAAGAACATGAAATTTCACAAAACCAGACAACTCAATTTGGAAACTCGTCGATCTATCAACTACCGAAACGGAAATTCCCCACCTTCTCCGGAAGTCTAAAAGAGTACCAAGGCTTTGAAGATCTGTTTAATTCAATTTTGTCGCATACTCCAGAACTCCAGGACGTTGAAAAATTTGAATATTTAAAGACATCTTTAGAAGGAGAAGCACTCTCTCTGGTATCGCATCTATCGTTGACCTCAGCCAATTACCAAAGTGCGTGGAAAATCCTACGAAGTCGGTACGGGAACAAACGTGATTTGGCACGTATCCATTTGGATGCACTTTTAGCACCTCAAAAGGTTACATTTGCCAACGCCGCATCAATTAAACACGTGATTAACATCATTCAAGAACATACAGCTGCGTTGGACAACCTGAATTTTATCACTCGTCAGTGGGGGCCAATTCTGGTGCACATATTCGAACAACACCTCGATTATGAGTTACGTTCTCGCTGGGAGTTACGGGTAGGAGAAAACTATTCGCCCCAGGTCAGCGAATTTGTGGATTTTTTACACACTCACATCCGATCGGCAGAAGTCCACCCGTCTAGCTCGACGTCAACGAATGAGGCACCACCAACTTCATTTAAAAACTCTAATACTAAAGCTCGCCATCGTCCCGTTGCCAAAGTTCTAACTACAACAGCTCCACAGACGCCCATTACTAAATGTGCGCTATGCAAAACGGTCCATTCAATACGTCAATGTTCAGTTTTCCTCAAGGAACCTCCCACTGAACGATTCAAAATAACAAAGACGTTAGATCTTTGCATAAATTGTTTGGGCTCCGGTCATTCATCTGCAGCATGTCCTTCGAAAAGCTCGTGTAAATCCTGCCGTAAACGTCATCATTCATTGCTTCATTTTCCAGAACAAAAGACATCAACAAATGATGTTGTTTCACCAATTTCAATGGTAGCGGTACATCCACGACCACAATCCATTCTATTATCAACCTTACTCGTCAATATCTCGTCAATCCATAAGGAAACCTACACTTTTCGAGCACTGTTGGATACAGGATCCCAAGTGAGCTTCATTACCAAAAAATGTGCCGATCGACTGTCATTAGTTCAACGCCGCTGTTCTGCCAGAGTGAACACTTTCTCAGGGGCATCAATTAATGCAGTGTCTGGCATATCATCGATCAAGCTGGCACCAGTAGGGAAAACTGAGCCTTGCATCCCACTCGACGTCTTCATTGTCAGTAAAATTACTGATGCAACACCGCAGTCTAGTTATTCATCTACTTCATGGTCACACGTAAACAACTTGGATTTAGCTGACCCAACATTTCACACTCCCGGCCCAGTTGACATCTTACTCGGGGCAGATGTCGCACCAACCATACTGACTGGTACTCGCATTGCAGGACAACCATTACAACCGACCGCTTTCGGAACGATATTTGGATGGATCTTGATGGGTCCAATATCACCAACATCCAGCAACCAAATGACCTCATTGTTAGTAACCACGAATACGACATTAGAAAAAACGCTAACAAAGTTTTGGGAGATGGAGGAACTCCCAAAGGTAAAACATCTAAGTCCTGATGAAATTCAGGCGGAGACCATCTTTACATCTTCAATCAAACGTCTACCCTCGGGACGGTTTAGTGTTGCCTTGCCATTTAAACATTTACGTCCAATACTAGGTGACTCCAAAGGTGGAGCGCTCAGAAGATTTCATGCTCTCGAAAGGCGTATGGCTCAAGATCCAACCTTGGGCAAAAAATACTCAGATTTCATGCAAGACTACTTGGAAAGTAAACACATGGAAGTAGTTCCCGAGAGCAATAAAATCACTCCTTATTGCTATTATATACCACATCATTGTATCCTGCGTCCGGAAAGTCAAACTACAAAGCTTCGGGTAGTTTTTGACGCCTCATCTCGAACTACTTCTGGACAGTCATTAAATTCCAGCGTGTACACTGGACAGAAGTTACAGCAAGAAATTACCAACATTCTGATTCGAGCTCGAGTACACAAGTTTTTATTCACTGCGGATATCAAACAAATGTACCGACAAATCCAAATTCATGCAACCGATCGAGACTATTTACGCATACTTTGGCGTTTTGAACCAGACTCACCAATTCAAGAATATCGCCTATGTACGGTTACATATGGCACCTCTTGTGCTCCACACCAAGCACTACGCACGATGCAATATCTGGCGACAATAGAAGAGTCAAGGTTTCCAATTGCTGCTAAAGTGCTGAAGAATGACATGTTTGTTGACGACATTCTTACAGGAGCTCAGTCAGAAGAGGATACCCTGTTCTGCCAACAACAGGTGATAGCTCTGTGTGCTCAGGGGAAGTTCCAACTAAGGAAGTGGGCTAGTAATCTACCCAGCATCTTACAAGCAGTACCCGCTACTGAATGCTCTATGGATCCCGCTGTACTATTTGATGACGAAGGGCAAGCAATACTCAAGATCCTCGGCATGCATTGGAACCCTACACAGGACTACTTTTCGTACCACTATCATAGTCCAAGCCTCACAACAACAAAACGTTCGGTCTTATCAGATATGGCACGTATCTTCGACCCATTGGGTTTCTTAGCACCCGTCACCTTCCTGGCCAAATATGTAATGCAATTACTATGGACGTCTGGAATTGGTTGGGACGATCTCGTCCCGGAACAAATACTAACGATTTGGAAGCGATATCAACAGGAGCTTAAAAGCATACAAACATTAACTATTCCTCGTCGAATCACGATAGATGGGCATCCAACATATGAGTTACATACATTTTCCGATAGCTCAGAAAAGGGTTATGCTGCAGTCGTGTATCTGCGTTGTATTAGTGGTTCCACGATACAGTGTCACCTCATCACAGCAAAATCAAAGGTAGCTCCACTTAAACACGTCACCATTCCACGGTTGGAACTTTGCGGAACGCTACTTGCTGCAAAGTTGTTGCATTCAGTCCATCACATTTTCGCTTCAATTATATCCATCACTACAATGCACGCGTGGACTGACTCAACCACCGCTCTGTCTTGGATAAAATCATCGCCTCATCGTTGGGCAACATTCGTCGCCAATCGTACAAGTCAACTACAGGAACTTACACCACCATCTATATGGCGTTATGTTCCCACAAATGACAACCCTGCTGACTGTGCCTCAAGGGGGCTCTATCCATCTGAGGTTCTTCATCATCCACTCTGGTGGTCTGGTCCCAGATTTCTCTATCAAGACCATAATACATGGCCACCAACAGTTATCAACAACGATCCTGATACGACAAATTCGGAAGAACGTAAAACTACTCTAGTAGTCACACTACATCAGACTGTCCTCGAAGATCTATTAAATAAATATTCATCACTCGCTACAATCATACATGTTGTCGCATACTGTTCAAGAATCTTTACCAAATCTAAACCAATAACCATAAAGTTGTCTCCTCATGAACAAGTAGATGCCTTGCAACGGATCATTCGAACAGTACAAGGGCAATCATTTTCGGATGAGTTTGACAAAACAGGTAATTACTCCTATGCAAACACTAGCAAATTACGAAAACTCAGTCCGTTTCGAGATGATCACGGAATAATACGTGTTGGTGGTCGTCTAAATCATGCACCGATTCCATATGCACAGAAGCATCCAATACTTCTGCCACGTTCCCACCGACTAACGAACCTACTCATTGATGATTTTCATAAAGAACACAAACATCCCGGTGCCACTACTCTGCAAACAATAATTGCACAACAGTATTGGATAATATCTGGTCGCCAAGTCATTAGATCCCGATTAAGACTCTGTATTGCTTGCTACAAGACGCGCCCACGCAATCCACAGCCTTTTATGGGTGACATGCCCAAATATCGTCTGCAACAGATAAAACCATTTATGACAACAGGCGTAGACTATGCCGGCCCAATCATTTTAAAGTCCTCTACAACACGTCGAACGGTGCCCAGTCAAGCATACATCTGTTTATTTGTGTGTATGACAACCAAGGCATTACATTTGGAAGTGGCCTCAGATTTGTCATCCGAAACCTTTCTGATGGCGTTTTGTCGTTTCATCTCCAGACGCGGACCGATTGAACAAATACACAGTGACTGCGGAACAAATTTCAAGGGGGCGGCTAACCTATTACAGCCCGTCGATCAATTCACCCATTCCAAGGAGTATCAGAATCAGTGTCAGGCATATCTAACGGCTCGGAATATCAGTTGGCATTTTAACCCCCCTTCCGCACCACATTTTGGAGGATTATGGGAGGCTGGGGTCAAATCAGTCAAAACACTGTTATACAGAACCCTTGGGTTGCAACGACTAACATACGAAGAATTGAGCACATTGCTGAGTCGCATTGAAGCTACTTTAAACTCACGTCCACTGGGTGCCCTAAGTTCTGATCCATCCGAATTTGAGGCCCTTACTCCAAGTCACTTTCTCACTCTTATGTCCAGTACAGCCACTGTCGAACCTAATTTAGAGAAAATCCCTCTATCTCATTTTCAACGTTGGAGACTAATTAAGGACCTCCAAGTCCACTTCTGGAAACGATGGCAAAACGAGTATTTACAAACTCTCCAAAGACGCAGCAAATGGACAAACCATAGTGACAACTTGAAAACCAATACCTTGGTCCTAATACGAGAACCAACACCTCCACTTCTATGGAAACTTGGTCGGATTCTCCAGGTGCACCCCGGCCAAGATGGGATTGTTCGAGTTGCTACCGTCCAAACCAGCACCGGAATCATCAAGAGACCAATCGTGAAACTCTGTCCACTTCCAACCTGTTAAACGCTGAACGCATTTAAGGTGGGCAGGATGTTTACGCCAAATTGTACTCACCTTATCTATATTATTATTATTACTATTATTATTTTTAATTGATACTATTATTATTATTATTTTAATTATTACGATTGTTATTAATATTGTTAATATCGTATCTTATCGTATATCCATATTTTACCATTATTATTATTCGCAACTTTCGGCGATTACACTATTCCGGTTCAATTCTGTCACAGAACACGGCACCTACCTGTTCAAGTCTGTCACAGAACACGGGACCGGAGCAGTGTTATCGCCGACAACGCACATATAAAAGGCTGTGCGAACGACGAACGAACAACCATTCCCTTACCAGCATTGTAGTAAGACCCACCCGGGCAGACTTACGCTTTGCTGGTAAACGGACTCCCCCAGCTTTGACGGAACCTCGTCGGACGGTTGTGGTGCGGCCAGTGATCGAATAGTTGGAGAAATTCCGGCATTGGATCGGCCGCCCACAGTCATTGGGGCAATAGTTGGAGCTATTCCGGCATTGTTCCGACTGTTTACCAGTCCGACTTGACCCCCCGTGATTCCCCGTCAGTGCGTTCGTCGTCGCGGCCTTTTACTCAGGCATAGTGCGTTAGTCCGTATTTTATTTTTTATTTTATTGTAATTTAAAAATCATGTTTATTATTAAACCTAATATGTTATATCAATGTAATTGTCATTAAGACATATAAAAATAAATTATCAACTTTGTCATTAAGACATATTAATAAATTTTATACTTGTCATTGTGACATCCTAACCTATTCGTGGTACTGAACCACAACCCTGTATATAAACCAGTTGGGCATTAACTTAACTAGTTACTTTTGGCTTTTAATTAACTTAACTGTTAACTTACTAAATTTCTTTCTTAATTAACGTGAAATTAACGAGTTAATTTTTCATTTTAAGAAGTAAGTTAAGTTAATTTATTTTGTTTTTAATTTTATAATATTTCACTATTTCAGTCTATTTCATTTTCATGTCAAAAAATATGTATTATAAATTGTTTAAAGTTAAAAATTTATATCATTCGAATCTAACTTATATGGAAATGCTGTATGAAGTATTAACACTATATTCTATAATTTAGTTTTGAATTGGAAAAAAATTAAGTACGCTAGCGTTGTATAAACAAATTAACTTTTTTTTAACTTAATAAAAAGTTAACAAAAAGTGTGTATTACTTTTTAACTTAACTGAGTTAACCTATAGTTAAATTAACTTTTAACTTAACTTTTTGTTATTGGTGCATATTAACTTAACTTAACTTGGTTAAAAAAAAAAT
Organism: Metopolophium dirhodum; assembly: GCF_019925205.1. Taxonomy (NCBI): domain Eukaryota; kingdom Metazoa; phylum Arthropoda; class Insecta; order Hemiptera; family Aphididae; genus Metopolophium; species Metopolophium dirhodum. Next base: position 35,063,947 of record NC_083563.1, on the reverse strand, counting down.
CATTAACTTGCCCAGCGTTGGGTATTACCTCTATTAATAACTACTTTTATTGGCTACCTAAGAATATCAATAACCGACGTCAGTGGATAATAATTAAATAATTATATAATATAATAACATGTGCTTCATCATGATATGACTGTCTACCTATTGTCAGGTGAGTTAAGAGTTAATAATATAGATCTTAGAATTCTTATTACCCCAACAATGTTATCATTTATATGCATACCGGACCACAAATTATAAACATTTCAAACAAAATATATGGTATAATGTGGTACGTAATAGTAGGTACACAAAACGTTTTAAATCGAAATTTATTATATGAAACTTCTTTGGTTGTATCAATTAAAAATATTAATAGCGAATAGTACGAAGTTATCAATAATTTTAAACTGTACCATTTTATTTTTTTAAAAGCAACATATTATTATTATATCGAACAATGCTTTATTTGTTTATCACTCTAATTGACTGTAGTATTTTATCCAGTTTTATCCAGTTTGTATATTTTATATTTTTGGGTAAAATGTCAACCTTAAAAACCAAAATATTATATTTTATGATGTGTTCTGATATTTGTATGAATACATTTCAAACGATTTACAATATTATATTGATGCCAACACTGAAGACTCGAAGTCAATTTATTATATTTTAATATTTGTAATTGAATAAATTGTTGTAGATATAATAAAATGATTATAAATAATGTAGCTCCTTCAGTATACATAACTAAAATTTTTTTACCTAAAATTACAAATGTTAATAGCAAAAACTATGTTTATTAATTTTCCAAAACAGAATTTTTTAATGTTTAGTTTCAGATGTATTTAAATCCTAAAATTACTTTACTATTCGCTACAACTACAAAGGTTTTTAGCGTATAGACGTGTTTATTTACCTATTTATTTTTAAAATTAACTTTATGGTTATGTAAAAATAGTTTTTCCAACAATACTAAAAATAAATCGTCTATATTAGGGTACTTCTTATTTTCGTAGCAACTCACGTAAATTGTGTGCTAAGTAGCCTAAGTGTGGATATTGTAGTAAAACAAATATAATCTTATATATTTATACTTCTTAATATACATCTATAGGTAGTTTAAATCAGTGTTTAGCTTTAGTTTATCTATAGTTAAGTTTTCAACAAAGTAGGGCAGTCTGCAGCTTACACATAATAACCAAAACTACTATTTTGCCCTTGCGTAACTACCTATCTGAGCGAACAATTAAAAAAAAAATTAATTTACTTTCAAAATTCTACTATTTACAAATTATTGATTTCCCTAATAAAAAGTAAGACAAATTCCTTAATAACAAATCAGCTCATCCATTATTTTGAGATTTTTATATTTTATTCTCAACTATTCGGATAGATCTTAGTAAATGCTAATAAATCATATGCCTAAAATTATGCTAATGAAGAGAATAATTTTAAGAGAAAATAATCAGTAAAGAAGAAATTCAAAAATAGATAAATTATCTTCAATACGGGTTAAAATAAAAAATAATTAAAACTGATATACACGTCAGTATTGATAGTTATGAATTATTAATTATTTACTTTATTATTTTAGTCAATTTTTAACTAAAAATTAAAATATAAATATTTTAAGCTTTTAATTTTTAAAAACTAATTATTTAACTTTAATTATAACTTATTATGATCAAACTTTTATATAATATGACATAGGTAGGTAAAATGTCTGAAATTCAATATCACAAAAAGTTTGTATAGAAATGCTTAGGAAATCGAAGTAAGTACGTCATACGTAAAAAAAATATGAAAAATATGATATTTATACCTATATATAATATATATATTACATTTTATAAAATATATTTCCAAAACTTTTTTGAATATTTTTAGGTTTCAATCATCAAAGTTATTGGTTTCACATTATTATTTTTTTTTTTTTTGTAAACATTTTCATGTTTTGAATTTCTAATAAAATAAGATGATCATAATTAATACAGTTAGTTTAGTTAAAAGTGAACTAATATAAGTCACTCAAAGTTGTTCGAAAAGTTGAACATTGGAAATTTAAAATCTAATTCTACTTTTTTAATCCATTAAGATTCTCTACAAACTACAACTCATATTATATTGAATTTAGCATTTGTTACGTTCAAATATTAATTCAGATTGATTTGTTGTACATTCTTAAAGCATTATTTTAAACATTGTACTAATTTTTTATATGATGAAAACTAAATCACACAAAAATAATTTGAAATTTAATATATAATTGTTGTTTAAAAATCATTATCACAATACCAAAAAATTCTCATAAGCATCAGAAGATATTTTATTTGAAATAAAATATATCAAAAATATAAAATATAAAATGAGACTTAGATCCATGGTTATAATATGTTATAAAAAAAAATATTTATACAAACACGCTCATGGCTCATATTATATTTATATATTTTTAGTACCTATGGTAAATCTTTAGTCTGCAATTCTATAGTTTTATGGTTTAATTTAATATATTCTGCATTATATTCACATATTTTAATAATTTATTGTGCATATAGTTACTATAGTCAGGTCCAATAATAGCTTTATTATTCTTCTGTGGAGCTAACAATAACAATTTAAAAAATAGTATTATTCTGATAATTTTATCTCAAACTTGATGTACATTATACACCGAAGATAATAATTAAAACATGTGAACATTTCATGGTCTGATTTTTTTATTAAAGTGATCTATGTACGTATACGTCGTATACACAAATACACAATAAATGCGTGGACTTAAGAATTACTTTAGACGATTTATTTGACATTTTTACAACCATTATCATTACAATTTATAACAATTATTTATAAAGCTTTTTATACCACCTACAAAAATAAAAACACAATCATAGATTGTGAGATTGTACATTATTTTTAAATGTGTGCCATTATTATAAACACACTATGGCTTATCCTATATAGCTATAATATATACAGGGTGATTCATAAAGCGTAAAACACTCATTATCTCAAAAAGTATTAATGTTTTTGAAAATATTTTTTTACATTGTTTCAAGTTGTTAAAAAAGCTATTTTTTTTATTAAGAAATTATATTTTTAAATATTTTTTATCTATATAATTTTTTAGGTTTTTACTTTTTTGAATGACAGCATAGAGTTTTTTATATTCCATATTCCAAAGCAGAATATTTTTCTAAGTATTTTGATTCATAAAAATCTAATTTAGGGCGAGTAGTCTATGAGGTATAAGCATTTAAAGTTTAAATGGGCGGAGTGGGTTGGTATGGGGTTACCCCGCTAATGTGTGTCCACTACTCCGCTTGTCTATACCTTAAATACTTATAACTCATAAACTACTCGTCCTAAATTCAATATTTATGTATTAAAATACTTAGAAAAATATTCTGCTTTGGAAAATGAAAATAAAACTCTATGCTGTCTCATTCAAAAAAGTAAAAACCTTAAAAAAATATAAGGATAACAATATTTAAAAATATAATTTTTTAATAAAAATGTTTTTTTAACAACTTGAAACTATGTAAAAAAATATTTTCAAAAACATTAATATTTTTTGAGATAATGAATGTTTTACGCTTAATAAATCACCCTGTATACAGGTTGCAAGGTCAGGATACAACCCAATACTAACTGGTTTAATAATATTATGTAATTAAACTACCTACCTATTTAATAACTTTTGTTCTTATTAATACAAACATTTTTATTTTAATTTATTATCAAAAAAAAAAAAAATCATACGAATTATATATTTAAAAAGAATTGAGGATAAAAATTATTACATCTGTTAGTTCTTACTTATTTCAGTTAAATATAAAATATAACTACCTATAGCTAAACATATATTATTACAAATTATTATTGCTATATACTCTTTTCCACGGGAGAACATGCGAAAAACTGCCATAGGAGAACTGGATTCGATAACAGCTGACGCGGGAGTGGGAGAGGGTGAGGGGAGCGCATAACCCGTTCTCTCGTGGAACAGAGTATATTGTTAATAAATCGGAAAATAAGTAGATGTAGTGCGAAATATAATGCAGATATTGTAGTGCAGATTTGCTCCAGTCGATAAAAAAAAATGACTTTTAGACCAAAAAACCAGACCAATTTGGAGGAATTTAGTTTGACGGATTTTAATTTTTAAAACGGATTATTATTGGTTAACAAGTTTGACCAGAAGTGATTATATTTATATTCTAATTATTGATAGTGTCATAATGAACAATATAAATACAAAAATATCATATTTTTATTCATGGATATCACAGCTGAAAAAAATAAATATTCAAAATTGCCTCGACCGACGATTAGTAAACTTGGTACCTAATCAATGAAAGTCAGTTTTAAAAATTTAAATCCGTCAAACCAAATTCCGTCAGTTTTGTCTGGCTTCTTGATCTAAAAAGTAAAATCCTCTTTTTTTAAATTTAAAAAAGTTTATAAAATTTATTTAATATCATTGCCATTGCCTGCGCGTACGTAAGTTAATTGACGGCGAATATAAATAACGACCTATAATAATTTCTACGAAATATTAACCGTAAAAGATTACATATTAAACTCACACATACTAATGATCTTTTACTTTGCACACACGACAAACTTACAAGTCACTTTGATGTCATAATTTTAAATTGCATAACATAATATTAATTTCCTTAAAACACGACCGACTGGAGCGAGCGGGCTCCCTTTAATGTATAAATGACTAATAGCCTCCCTTTAACCATGGTCAAAAAAAATAAAAAATAAATTAGTATTTGTTATCAAAGCGTAAAAACCATACAATTTTACAGAAATTCTGTTTATGAATTTAAGAAAAAAAAAATACATTTTAACCGTTTTTGGAAATTTTAATTTTTATACCTTGGAAAAGCGAGGCCATTATAGTCATATATTATATTACTACAAAACAATTGTACTAAAATAACTGAATTATAATTTGAATTAGATCTGCTGACCTTCCAATTGATTAACATGAATACCTATATTGATTTAAATATTTAAAATTGGTTTCCAAACTCTTTGTACGAGTGGTGGAAAATGTATGTCCGTTAAATGGTTAAATGTAATTTATCATTAGTATATTACATATCTAACTTATCCTAGGGTTGA